>NC_042992.1:7480030-7562605 GCF_901001165.1 Salmo trutta | reverse complement strand
GAGAGAGGAGCGAGAGCGGAGAGGAGCGAGAGCGAGGAGAGGAGCGAGAGCAAGGAGAGGGGAGAGGAGAGAGAGAGGAGCGAGAGCAGAGAGAGAGGAGCTAGAGCAGAGAGAGAGAGGAGCTAGAGCAGAGAGAGAGAGGAGCTAGAGCAGAGAGAGAGAGAGGAGCTAGAGCAGAGAGAGAGGGGCTAGAGCAGAGAGAGGGGAGCTAGAGCAGAGAGAGAGGAGCTAGAGCAGACAGAGCGGAGCTAGAGCAGAGAGAGAGAGAGAGGAGCCAGAGCAGAGAGAGAGGAGCTAGAGCAGAGAGAGAGAGGAGCTAGAGCAGAGAGAGAGAGGCTAGAGCAGAGAGAGAGGGGCTAGAGCAGAGAGAGAGGGGCTAGAGCAGAGAGAGAGGGGATAGAGCAGAGAGAGAGGGGCTAGAGCAGAGAGGAGCTAGGAGCAGAGAGAGAGGTACATTGACACCCTCAACCAGCAGCTAATTATTATGTCCTCTGCATCTAGAGAACATGTCCACTAGTGTGGTACAACACAGGCAGAACCTGAGACCATCATAACCAGCATGGCCTGCACCAGCCTCCCAGTCTGCTCCAGCCCAGGTCAACCTACCAGCCTCCCAGTCTGCTCCAGCCCAGGTCAACCTACCAGCCTCCCAGTCTGCTCCAGCCCAGGTCAACCTACCAGCCTCCCAGTCTGCTCCAGCCCAGGTCAACCTACCAGCCTCCCAGTCTGCTCCAGCCCAGGTCAACCTACCAGCCTCCCAGTCTGCTCCAGCCCAGGTCAACCTACCAGCCTCCCAGTCTGCTCTAGCCCAGGTCAACCTACCAGCCTCCCAGTCTGCTCTAGCCCAGGTCAACCTACCAGCCTCCCAGTCTGCTCCAGCCCAGGTCAACCTACCAGCCTCCCAGTCTGCTCCAGCCCAGGTCAACCTACCAGCCTCCCAGTCTGCTCCAGCCCAGGTCAACCTCCCAGTCTGCTCCAGCCCAGGTCAACCTACCAGCCTCCCAGTCTGCTCCAGCCCAGGTCAACCTACCAGCCTCCCAGTCTGCTCCAGCCCAGGTCAACCTACCAGCCT
Source organism: Salmo trutta (assembly GCF_901001165.1). Classification (NCBI taxonomy): domain Eukaryota; kingdom Metazoa; phylum Chordata; class Actinopteri; order Salmoniformes; family Salmonidae; genus Salmo; species Salmo trutta. Next base: position 7,561,533 of record NC_042992.1, on the reverse strand, counting down.
CCCAGTCTGCTCTAGCCCAGGTCAACCTCCATTCTTGAATTATAATAACAAGACACTTGATGAAATTGAAAATTTGTTCTGGGACATGTGAAACAATTTAAGCACGACAAAGCAACAATAATTAGGAAAACTTATTTTGATAATCTATATAAAATATCCCACAAAGACTTACAACATAACCAGTTAGAAATGTAAAAACATCCTTGGATCAGTCATTAAAAACAACCACAATGTAACAGGCGTCGTATAGAGGGGACCAAGGCGCAGCGTGTTGAGTGCTCATATTGTATTTTAATGAAATCGAACACTTAGACAAATAAACAAAACGACAGCCAACAGTTCTGTCAGGTTACACAAACGAAACAGAAAACAACTACCCATGAAAACCAAGTGGGAAAAGGCTGCCTAAGTATGGCTTCCAATCGGAGACAACGATAGACAGCTGCTTCTGATTGGAAACCATACCCGGCCAAAACATAGAAACACAAACATAGAATGCCCACCCCCCATCACACCCTGATCTAACTAAACAGAGAAAAAAACAGCTCTCTTAGGTCAGAGCGTGACACACAATCCATTAGATTACCCAATAACCCAACAAGAACTAAATGAAAAGCTAAAATCTCTAACACAAAAGAAGGCTTGTGGACTAGATAACATTACAAATGAGATGCTGAAAGACAGCACACCTGAGTTACAAAATGCTGTGCTTAAATTGTTCAACATGGTACTAACTTTTTGCTGCTTTCCTGTTGTCTGGAGTCGTCTCCCCTGTCCACAAAAGTGGAGACAAATCAGACCCAAATAATCAGGGGAATTTGATTGAACAGCAACTTGGGAATGGTTTTCTGTAGCATTTTGAATTCCAGTAGCCAAACGTTTCTTCCATTGAAAAAAAGGTAATAAGTAAATGTCAAATTGGCTTTCTCCTCAACCATCGCACCACTGACCATATATACACTTTACTCGCACGAATTAATAAACACGTCCACAAAAAACTAAATCTTTCCGTGCTTTATTGACTTTAAAATATAATTTACTTATATTTGGCACGGAGGTCTATTCTTCAGAGTTCTCAAAATTGGGCTTGGTGGTAAGGTGTATGACAAAAAAAATGTATGTACACAGAAAACAAGTGTGCAATACAAATCTTATTTTCGTAACGTTGAGGTTTGAGACAAGGCTGCAGTTTGTGTCCAAACCTTTTTCAACATTTATATCAATGAATTAGCAGACATGTTGGACAAATTCTGCAGCAACAGGTCTCTATGACACAGAGGTAAAATACCTGCTACAGTATATGCTGATGATTTGGTTCTTCTATCACCAACCAAAAAAGGTCTTCAATAGAACCTTAACATTCTAGAGCAATATTGCCATAATTGGGCCCTGGCAGTACATTTCTCAAAACAAAAATCATGATTTCCCACCCCCAAAAAAGAGATGTCAGGAACACAGATATAAATTCCCTTTGAACAACACCATAATTGAACACACAAAAAATGACTCATACCTTGGTATGACCATATCTGCATCAGGACATTTTTAAATGGCAGTGAACGCACTCAAAGAAAAAGCCCGCAGAGCATTGTATTCGATAGAAATGCAATTATTCAAAAATTAACATCCCAATTAGAATTTGTAAGAAAATATTTGGCAGCATAATCCTACCAATAGCTCTTTACGGAAGTGAAGTTTGGCAGACACTCAATAAACTGGACTTTAAAATGTGGGACAAACTTCCAATTGAAACCCTACATGCATAATTCTGTCGTAAAATTCTAGAAGTCCATAGAAATACACCAACTAATGCATGTAGGGCAGAATTAGTTAATGAAAATACATTGGCAATGAAAATACAAAAGAATATAATGCCAATTTTGGCTACACCTAAATTCAAGTGTCCAGTTTAAAGCACTTCAAACCCAAGACCTGAGCCTAGAAAGGAGCCCTCTCAGTCAGCTGGTGTTGGACCTATCCAACCAACAAAATCATGAACCAGTCAAAGCACTCATATTTACAACATTGGAAAAACAAAACAAATCTCAAAGCCGACTAAATTGCTATCTGACCCTAAACAGAGAATATGAATTGGCTGATTATCTCTACTCTGTCAGAGATACGAAGCAGAGACAGATCCTTACCAAGTACAGGCTGAGTGACCACCTGGCAGAGACAGATCCTTACCAAGTACAGGCTGAGTGACCACCTCTTGGCAATAGAAACCAGGAGACATAAAAAGACATGGCTACCCAAAGAGGAGCGCTGTCACGACTTCCGCCGAAGTCGGTCCCTCTCCTTGTTCGGGTGGTGTTCGGCGGTTGACGTCACCGACCTTCTAGCCATCGCTGATCCATTTTTCATTTTCCATTGGTTATGTCTTGTCTTCCTTCACACCTGGTTCCAATCCCATCAATTACATGTTGTGTATTTAACCCTCTGTTTCCCCTCATGTCCTTGTCGGTGATTGTTTCATTGTATGTTTGTGCAAGTCATGTGTTGGTGCGCGACGGGTTTTTTACCCATTTTTATTATTTTTGTATATTTTGGTTTTGGAGTTTTGTGAGCACTTATTAAACGACTCCGTTTATACCAAGTTCGTTCTCCTGCGCCTGACTTCCCTGCAACCAACACGCATTACAAGCGTGTACTGTATGTGGCTATTGCACTATGTGGGGGGGGTGGGGGGGGGATTGAGACAGATACACTTTCTCTTCTACTGTGAGAATATTCCTCACCAAGAGATTCATTATTTGCATAAATTAATACATGTATTTCAAGTTGTATCTTATTAAACCCAGAGGAAAAGCTAAAAATACTCATGGGCAACGTCTCCTCTTGCAGCCAAATATGTATTTGCCTGAAATAGCCTGAGAGGCACTGAATAATAACTGCATAGTAATAATTATTCTTGTTGTTGTTATTATTATTATTGTTGAGATTATTACTCCAAATAGTAGTGGTACGGTTAGTAGGGGTGATAATAACGGTAGTAGTTTAGTGGTAGTACTAGTAGTAGTAGTAGTAGTACTACTGATAATGCTACTGTAGTTGTAGTACTGATGTAGTGGTGAGGATGACAGGTTAATGACTAAGTTAATTATAGTTTAGGATGACTAAGTTAATTATAGTTTCAGTAGATAGTGGGTAGAGATATTACAGGTAGACATGATACTAGTGGTAATATTAGTAGAGATATTACAGGTAGAAATGATATTTATGGTAGTAGTAGAGATATTACAGGTAGACATTGTTGGTAATATTAGTAGAGATATTACAGGTAGACATTGTTGGTAATATTAGTAGAGATATTACAGGTAGACATTGTTGGTAATATTAGTAGAGACATTACAGGCAGAAATGATATTTATGGTAGTAGTAGAGATATTACAGGTAGACATTGTTGGTAATATTAGTAGAGATATTACAGGCAGAAATGATATTTATGGTAGTAGTAGAGATATTACAGGTAGACATTGTTGGTAATATTAGTAGAGATATTACAGGTAGACATTGTTGGTAATATTAGTAGAGATATTACAGGCAGAAATTATACTAGTGGTAATATTAGTAGAGATATTACAGGTAGAAATGATATTAATGTTAATGTAACCTCAGCAAAAAAAGAACTGCGTTTATTTACAGCAAATTTAACATGTGTTAAGATTCAACAAACTTAACAAGTTCCACAGACATGTGACTAACAGAAATTGAATAATGTGTCCCTGAACAAAGGGGGGGTCAAAATCAAAAGTAGCAGTCAGTATCTGGTGTGGCCACCAGCTGCATTAAGTACTGCAGTGCATCTCCTCCTCATGGACTGCACCAGATTTGCTAGTTCTTGCTGTGAGATGTTACCCCACTCTTCCACCAAGGTACCTGCAAGTTCCCGGACATTTCTGGGGGGTATGGCCCTAGCCCTCACCCTCCGATCCAACAGGTCTCAGACGTGCTCAATGGGATTGAGATCCGGACTCTTCGCTGGCCATGGCAGAACACTGACATTCCTGTCTTGTAGGAAATCATGCACAGAACGAGCAGTATGGCTGGTGGCATTGTCATGCTGGAGGGCCATGTCAGGATGAGCCTGCAGGAAGGGTACCACATGAGAGAGGAGGATGTCTCCCCTGTAACACACAGTGTTGAGATTGCCTGCTATGACAACAAGCTCAGTCTGATGCTGTGACACACCGCCCCAGACCATGACGGACCCTCCACCTCCAAATCGATCCCGCTCCAGAGTACATGCCTCGGTGTAACGCTCATTCCTTTGTCGATAAACGCGAATCCGACCATCACCCCTGGTGAGACAAAACCGCGACTCGTCAGAGAAGAGCACTTTTTGCCAGTCCTGTCTGGTCCGGCGACGGTGGGTTTGTGTCAATAGGTGACGTTGTTGATTTCTGGTGAGGACCTGCCTTACAACAGGCCTACAAGCCCTCAGTCCAGCCTCTCTCAGCCTATTGCAGACAGTCTTAGCACTGATGGAGGGATTGTGAGTTCCTGGTGTAACTTGGGCAGTTGTTGTTGCCGTCCTGTACCTGTCCCACAGGTGTGATGTTCAGATGTACCGATCCTGTGCAGGTGTTGTTACACGTGGTCTGCCACTCCGAGGACGATCAGTTGTCCATCCTGTCTCCCTGTAGCGCTGTCTTGGGCGTCTCACAGTACGGACATTGCAATTTATTGCCCTGGCCACATCTGCAGTCCTCATGCCTCCTTGCAGCATGCCTAAGGCATGTTCACACAGATGAGCAGGGACCCTGGGCATCTTTCTTTTAGTGTTTGTCAGAGTCAGTAGAAAGGCCTCTTTAGTGTCCTAAGTTTTCATAACTGTGACCTTAATTGCCTACCGTCTGTAAGCTGTTAGTGTCTTAACGACCGTTCCACAGGTGCATGTTCACTAATTGTTTATGGTTCATTGAACAAGCATAGGAAACAGTGTTTAAACCCTTTACAATGAAGATCTGTGAAGTTATTTTGATTTTTACGAATTATCTTTGAAAGACAGGGTCCTGAAAAAGGGATGTTTCTTTTTTTCCTGAGTTTAGTAGAGATATTACAGGTAGAAATGCTACTAGTGGTGGTAGTAGTTGTAATGGTGGTAGTAGTTGTAATGGTGGTACTAGCGGTAATGGTACTAGCTGTAATGGTAGTAGCGGTAAGGGTAGTAGCGGTAATGGTAGTAGCTGTAATGGTACTAGCGGTAATGGTGGTAGCTGTACTAGCGGTAATGGTAGTAGCGGTACTAGCAGTAATGGTAGTAGCGGTAATGGTAGTAGCGGTAGTAGCGGTAATGGTAGTAGCGGTACTAGCGGTAATGGTAGTAGCGGTAATGGTAGTAGCGGTAATGGTAGTAGCGGTAATGGTAGTAGCGGTTCTAGTGGTAATGGTACTAGCGGTACTAGCGGTAATGGTAGTAGCGGTAATGGTGGTAGCGGTAATGGTAGTAGCGGTACTAGCGGTAGCGGTAATGGTAATGGTAGTAGTGGTAATGGTGGTAGTAGTAGTATTAGTAGATATATTATTGTCCCTACTATTTGTTATTATATTTTCCTAGTACTATTCACTGCTACCATTTTTATTTTTGTTATTTATATAATTTATTTACATGTATAATATATTTTTTTAAGTAGCACTATTTAATATTATTATTCATTATTTGATTATGTATATTTTATGCATTGTTGCTTTGGCAATATTTGCGTAATGTTTTTCATGCAATAAAGCAATTTCAATGAGAGAGAGAGAGAGATGGAGAGCGGGAGAGAGGGAGGGAGAGAGAGAGAGAGAGAGAGAGAACCTGCATGGATGGATGGATGGATGGTCTGGAGCTGGACTCCTAGCTGTCTTCATGCCTCTATCCCCACTTGTATGCCTCTATGAACAGTAGTGTTTGTCTGAAGGAGTGTTACTGTTAACGCTGCATTGCAGCAGAGCAGTCTAACACTAGCCTAGCTACCTTCATACTTATGTGCGTCCGAAATGGCACCCTATTCCCTATACAGTGCACTGCTTTTGACCAGGGAACATAGGGCTCAAAAGTACTACACTATATAGGGAATAGGGTGCCATTTGGGAAGCAAATTCACTTTCCAGTACCAGGCCACCTCGCTCTCTACCCGCTGACAGTCACTAGAAATTCCCCTCAATGCAGCAGGAACCTATAAAGGTGACGGCGTGCTCTGTCATGGTTATACAGTTAGTGCGCGTCTCAAATGGCACCCTATTCCCTTTATAGTGCACTACTTTTGACGAGGGCCCCATAGTGCACTATATAGGTCAATAGGGTGCCATTTGCGACTTAGCTGTGGGCTTTTAACTGTCACAGCTCTGTTCCAATGGGTCCTTCACACATGTACAGATGTAGGATCTTAATTTGATCACCCTGTTGTAGGAGAACTTTCGTGCAATGCAGGAAAGGTTGTAGTTTATTTGAGGTTTAAAAAGGCTTTTGATCTTTGTAATTTCCACTTAGAAATGTCAGACTTGATTTTCCCTTAAGAAAAATGTATCAGCCCCTACAAAAATGTCTGTATATTTCCCGTTGCAGCATGATTATTTTCCTGCTGTAGCAAAGGAGCGACTCCCACCTGTACAGTTCAAGACGATAATAATGTGTCCAGATCGATTCATTTCATGGCTGATTGATGGGCTAATCATAAAGTAAATGAAAAAGTCATTTAATAAAAAATCCAATGTAGGATTTATTTCCAATAAAGGTCCAATGCAACCATCTTTATTTCAATATGAAATCATTTCTGGGTAACAATTAAGTACCTTATTGTGATTTCTTAGTAAAGGCAATTTACTAGAGCTGTCTGGGAATGAGGAGGGGAAAACTGAAAACGAGCTCTTATTGGCAGAGAGATTTAGAACTCTCTTCTTATTGGTCTATTAACAAATGTATTCCATTGAGATTTCACCATGGAAGGCCAGAACTCCATCCCACCAAAACACACTGAAATTTTAGGCGGTCTTTTCAAACAGCTCTTACATTAAAAGGTCATTATCATCATTCACAATTTCATACTACTATTCCAACCTCGGTGTGGAAATATATAAAACAGGAAAAGTACTCAGGACTGTGGGGGCACATATCGCGGCGGCATGCAAAGGTATATGGGTTAGGAGAGATATACCTGTGGTGGGCATGCCAGGATTTGTGGATTTGCACAGTGATTATCTGTAAGTGTTTGGCACATTTTAATATGAAGCATCTGGTCTCTGGTGTGACAGGCTTCGTCCTAACTTGCACCCTACTTACTATATAGTGCACTACTTTTGACTCAGATCATAAGTAGTGCACTACGTAGGGATAGGGTGTAATTTTGGACAGATGCAGATTCACTATGATGGTGCCCTCCCCGGGTTTCGTATCCCAACGGTTGGCTTCGGTGGTGTGTTTGAGTGTTTAATTGTGTCACTCCTGTTGTTGGGCTGGGCAACGCTTAACAAAACACTTTTGCACTCACTCTCTTATACCTCCACTTCTCCGCTTTCATCGAGGCCGTGTCCCAAATGGCACCTAATTTCCTATGGGTCCTGGTCAAAAGTATTAAGAATTGGCGTGTCACAGCCTCCCCCTCAAAAGCACTGGATGAAGTGCACCTAAATAGGCCTGCGCTCTCTGGCTGGCTGACTGGCTCTCTGGCTAGCTAGCTGGATGGCTCGGCTGGCTGGCTCTCTGGCTAGCTGGTTGGCGGCTGCTGGCTCCTCTGGCTGGCCGGCTGGCTCTCGGCTGGCCGGCTGGCTCTCTGGCTGGCTCGGCTGGCTGGCTGGCTCTCTGGCTAGCTGGCTGGCTCTTGGCTGGCTGGCTCTCTGGCTACTGGCTAGCTGGTGGCTGGCTGGCTCTCTGGCTGGCTCTCTGGCTCACTGGCTGGCTCTCTGGCTAGCTGGCTGGCTCTCTGGCTAGCTGGCTAGCTGGTTGGCTGGCTCGCTGGCTCGCTGGCACGCTGGCTCTCTGGCTCGCTGGCTCGCTGGCTCTCTGGCTCTCTCTGGCTCGCTGGCTCTCTGGCCCGCTGGCTCTCTGGCTCGCTGGCTCTCTGGCTCCATGCAAAGCAAGCAAGCGTTAGTGGTGCATTGATGTATTGCTAATTAGCCCTATTTCAGACTAGGGCTGGGTTCGATGCCTGGGTCGTATATACTGGGCTGGTGGTGAGTTCCACTGGGCGACAGCAGTAAAGGAATAGGACCAGCATACTATTCTGATTCATTCAAACTAATGAAATGACAGGGAATGGGACTGGGTCTGGGACTGGGAACGGGAATACATTTTTTTGTTTTTATTTCACCTTTATTTAACCAGGTAGGCCAGTTGGAGAACAAGTTTTCATTTACAACTGCAACCTGGCCAAGATAAGCAAAGCAGTGGAACACAAACAACAGAGTTACACATGGAATAAACAAACACACAGTCAATAACACAATAGAAAAATATATATACAGTGTGTGCAAATGTAGTAAGATTAAGGAGGTAAGGCAATAAATAGGCCATAGTGGCGAAATAATTACAATTTAGCAACTAACACTGGAGTGATAGATGTGCAGCTGATGAATGTGCAAGTAGAGATACTGGGGTGCAAAGGAGCAAAATAAGAAATAACATGGGGATGAGGTAGTTGGGTGGGTTATTTACAGTTGCGCTGTGTACAGGTGCAATGATCGGTAAGCTGCTCCGACAGCTGATGCTTAAAGTTAGTGAGGGAGATATAAGGCTTCAGTGATTTTTGCAATTCGTTCCAGTCATTGGCAGCAGAGAATTGGATGAAAGAGCCAAAGAAGGAGTTGGCTTGGGGATGACCATTGAAATATACCTGCTGGTGCGCGTGCTACGGGTGGGTGCTGCTATGGTGACCAGTGAGCTGAGATAAGGTGGGGCTTTACCTTGCAAAGACTTATAGATGACCTGGAGCCAGTGGGTTTGGCGCCGAATATGAAGCGAAGGCCAGCCAACGAGAGCGTACAGGTCGCAGTGGTGGTAGTATATGGGGCTTTGGTGACAAACGGATGGCACTGTGATAGACTACATCCAATTTGCTGAGTAGAATGTTGGAGGCTATTTTGTAAATTACATCACTGAAGTCAAGGATCGGTAGGATCGTCAGTTTTACGAGGGTACGTTTGGCAGCATGAGTGAAGGATGCTTTGTTGCGAAATAGGAAGCCGATTCTAGATTTAATTTGGATTGGAGATGTTGATGTGAGTCTGGAAGGAGAGTTTACAGTCTAACCAGACACCTAGGTATTTGTAGTTGTCCACACATTCTAAGTCAGAACCGTCCAGAGTAGTGATGCTCGACGGGCAGGCAGGTGCAGGCAGCGATCGGTTGAAGAACATGCATTTAATTTTACTTGTATTTAAGAGCAGTTGGAGGCCACGGAAGGAGTGTTGTATGGCACTCGTCTGGAGGTTAGTTAACACAGAGTCCAGTGGTTGTTCCACTGGATATCATAAGGTGAATGCACCAATTTGTAAGACGCTCTGGATAAGAGCGTCTGCTAAATGACGTAAATGTAAATGTAAGTATACAGAATGGTGTCGTCTGCGTAGAGGTGGATCAGAGAATCAGCAGCAGCAAGAGCGACATCATTGATGTATACAGAGAAAAGAGTCGGCCCGAGAATTGAACCCTGTGGTACCCCCATAGAGACTGCCAGAGGTCCGGAAAACAGGTGACTGGGAATGGGAATGAGAATGAGACTGGGTCTTGGGCTGGGAACGAGAACAGGACTGGGTCTTGGGCTGGGAACGGGAAAAAGACTGGGTCTTGGGCTGGGAACTGGAACGGGACTGGCGCTGGGTTGATGCCTGCCCATACACTGGGTAAATGGTAATCTCGTTTAACCCAGAACTAAAATCTTGGGTAATTTGTCAGATGCTCGAAGTCTGTCCGCGAGAGTTTAGGTAAGTGGTGACTGGACAGTCACTACAGTAGGTGGTAGTGGTGGAGGAAATGGACTGGCACCATACTACTGATGCCATCCAAAACTAATGAAATAACAAAGACAGAGACAGGGACTGTAGTTAGATGGAACTCCCACCAAGGTTCTTTGTTCATTAGTGATTATATATGTAACATTTAGCTCTCTTTTATTATACCTCGCCATCTTTCTCTCTCACTGTCTCTCTCTCCCCCCTCTCTTTCTCTGTCTGTCTCCCCCCTCTGAATTTGTGGGAACGTTTGTTGCTATCTGAGTCTCTCTCTCTCTCTGTCTCTCTCTCTCTCTCTCTCTCTCTCTCTCTTTCTCCGCATGGAGAATTCTCTCAAATCCTCTCTCTCTCTCTCTCTCTCTCTCTCTCTCTCTCTCTCTCTCTCTTCTCTCTCTCTTCTCTCTGCCATATTCTCTTTCTCCTCCCTTCTCCCTCCCTTCCTTTCTCTTACCCTCCACCTCTTGGTTTCTCTCTGTCTCTTTGTATTATCCATCTTCAGTGTAACTCTCTCTCTCCTTCCCCCCCCATTCTTAATATCTCTCCACCTCTCCTCTTCTTTCTGCAGGTGGAGGGATGGCACTGTCATTACTTATTTTAATTGTCTTGGTGTTCCCCTTCCTCACGGCGGCCAAACACAATACAACCACGGGTAATGAATTTTTGCTTTCATTTAAATGTGTGTCTTTGACGTGACAGATGTGTGAGTGACTGTGTGTGTGTGTGCTTGTGTGTGTGTGTGTGTGCTTGTATGTGTGTGTGTGTGTATGCATGGTATTGTATATCTGCAATGGTCAAAGGTCCTCCCTCTGTTTTGATGGCTTAGTTTGCATGTATTGGTATTCTTCATATGTATGGACTCCTTTCTCATCAACCAGATCAGTCTGCACATTGGGACGAAAACCACTGTGACTGCTCCTGAGACCACGGCTGTGTCCCAATGACACCCCATTCACACAGTGCACTACTTTTGTTCAGAGCCTATGTAGGGAATAGGGTGCCGTTTGGGATGCAGACTAATACCAGAGACAGCCAGACAGCCAGCCACCATTTCCAGCCACTTCACCAGTGAAGGCATGGCAGGCTAGACTAAACCCCAGGGTTAAAAAAAACCAATCGACCACAAACGAGAGAGCGGTGCCATAACACAAATGGACATTTGCTGTGAACATCCGTCGCTTGTTATCACATGTCATAGTGGTATGACACTAAAGCTCTCAGGCAGAATATCTTGTTATACACTCTGTTATATACCCTGTTACATACCCCCTGTTATATACCGTGTTATATACTGTTATACACCCCTGTCATGTACTGTGTAATACACCCTGTTATACACTTATGTACCCTTTTATATACTGTTATACCCCACTGTTATACCCGTTATACCCCCTGTATACCCCTACCCCCCTGTTATACCCCCTGTTATACCCCCTGTTATATATCCTGTTATACCCCCTGTTATACCCCCTGTTATACCCCTGTTATGCACCCTGTTATACCCCCCTGTTATGCAACCTGTTATGCAACCTGTTATACCCTGTTATATGCTGTTATACATCCTGTTATATATTGTTTTATACACCCTGTTATATACCCTGCTTTATATCCTGTTACATTTACAGTTATATACCCTGTTATATACCCTGTTATACCCCCTGTTATACCCCCTGTTATACCCCCTGTTATACCCCCTGTTATACCCCCTGTTATGCACCCTGTTATGCAACCTGTTATACCCTGTTATATGCTGTTATACATCCTGTTTATATATTGTTTTATACACCCTGTTATATACCCTGCTTTATATCCTGTTATACCCCCTGTTATACCCCCTGTTATACACCCTGTTATACCCCCTGTTATACCCCCTGTTATGCACCCTGTTATACCCCCTGTTATACCCCCTGTTATACCCCCTGTTATGCACCCTGTTATGCAACCTGTTATACCCTGTTAAATGCTGTTATACATCCTGTTATATATTGTTTTATACACCCTGTTATATACCCTTGCTTTATATCCTGTTACATTTACAGTTATATACCCTGTTATATACCCTGTTATACCCCCTGTTATACCCCTGTTATGCACCCTGTTATGCAACCTGTTATACCCTGTTATATGCTGTTATACATCCTGTTATATATTGTTTTATACACCCTGTTATATACCCTGCTTTATATCCTGTTATACCCCCTGTTATACCCCCTGTTATACACCCTGTTATACCCCCTGTTATATATCCTGTTATACCCCCTGTTATACCCCCTGTTATGCACCCTGTTATACCCCCTGTTATACCCCCTGTTATGCACCCTGTTATGCAACCTGTTATACCCCTGTTATACCTCCTGTTATATATTGTTTTATACACCCTGTTTATATACCCTGCTTTATATCCTGTACATTTACAGTTATACACCCTGTTATACCCCCTGTTATACCCCCTGTTATACCCCCTGTTATACCCCTGTTATGCACCCTGTTATGCAACCTGTTATACCCTGTTATATGCTGTTATACATCCTGTTATATATTGTTTTATACACCCTGTTATATACCTGTTATATATCCTGTTATACCCCTGTTGTTTACTGTTATACCCTGTTATATACACCCTGTTATACACCGTTATATACTGTTTTACACCCTGTTATATACCCCTGTTATACACCTTGTAATATGCTATTATATACCCTGTAATGTATGCTTATACTTACTGTTATATACCATGTTATATACTGTTATATACCATGTTACGTACCCTGTTATACACCCTGTTATATACCCTTTTATATACCCTGTTATATACCCTTTTATATACCCTGTTATACATCCTGTTATATACTCTGTTTATATGCTGTTATACACCCTGTAATATGCTGTTATATACCCTGTTATATATCCTGTTATATACTCTATAATATACAGTTATACCTCCTGTTATATACCCTGTTATTTACTGTTATATACACTGTTATATACTGTTATACACTCTGTTATACACTCTGTTATACACTCTGTTATACATCCTGCTATATACCCTTTTATATACCCTGTTATACACCTGGTTATATACACTGTTATATACCCTGTAATATGCTGTTATATACCCTGTTATATACCCTGTTATATACCCTGTAATATGCTGTTATATACCCTGTTATATACTGTTATATACCCTGTTATATACCCTGTAATATGCTGTTATATACCCTGTTATATACCCTGTAATATGCTGTTATATACCCTGTTATATACCCTGTTATATACCCTGTTATATACTCTGTTATACACTCTGTTATATACCCTGTTATATACCCTGTTATATACCCTGTTATATACTCTGTTATACACTCTGTTATATACCCCCCTGTTATGCTGTTATACACCCTGTTATATACTGTGTTAAACCCTATTATATGCTGTTATACACCCTGTTATATACCCCCCATTATATACTGTTATATCCCATGTTATATACTGTTATGCAACCTGTTATATACTGTCTTATATACCCTGTTATATACTGTTATGTACCCTGTTATACATCCTGTTATATACCCTGTAATATACTTGTATATATCCTGTTATATACTGTCTTATATACTGTCTTATATACTGTCATATACTATTAAATACCCTATCATTTACTCTGTTATATACCTTCTTATATACTGTTATACACCACCCTGTTATATACCCTGTTATATACCGTTATATACCCTGTTATATACCGTTGTACCCTTTTATTTACTGTTATACATCCTGTTGTAAACTGGTATATACCCTCTTATATACCCTCTTATATACCCTCCTATATACCCTGTTATACATCCTGCTATATACCCTGTTGTACATCCTGTTATATACTCTGTTTATATACTGTTACACATCCTTTTATACACCCTATAATATGCTGTTATATACATACCCTTGTAAAACTGATCATCCTACCGATCCTCGATTTCGGCGATGTCATTTACAAAATAGCCTCCAATACCCTACTCAATAAATTGGATGCAGTCTATCACAGTGCCATCTGTTTTGTCACCAAAGCCCCATATACTACCCACCACTGTGACCTGTACGCTCTCGTTGGCTGGCCCTCGCTTCATACTCGTCACCAAAACCTACTGGCTCCAGGTCATCTACAAGACCCTGCTAGGTAAAGTTCCCCCTTATCTCAGCTCGCTGATCACCATAGCAGCACCCACCTGTAGCACGTGCTCCAGCAGGTATATCCCTCTGGTCACCCCCAAAGCTAATTCTTCCTTCGGCTGCCTCTCCTTCCAGTTCTCTGCTGACAATGACTGGAATGAACTACAAAAATCTCTGAAACTGGAAACACTTATCTCCCTCACTAGCTTTAAGCACCAGCTGTCAGAGCAGCTCACAGATTACTGCACCCGTACATAGCCCATTTATAATTTAGCCCAAACAACTACCTCTTCCCCTACTGTATTTATTTATTTATTTTGCTCCTTTGCACCCCATTATTTCTATTTCTACTTGCACTTTCTTCCACTGCAAATCTACCATTCCAGTGTTTTACTTGCTATATTGTATTTACTTCGCCACCATGGCCTTTTTTTGCCTTTACCTCCCTTATCTCACCTCATTTGCTCACATTGTATATAGACTTGTTTTTCTACTGTATTATTGACTGTATGTTTGTTTTACTCCATGTGTAACTCTGTGTTGTTGTATGTGTCGAACTGCTTTGCTTTATCTTGGCCAGGTCGCAATTGTAAATGAGAACTTGTTCTCAACTTGCCTACCTGGTTAAATAAAGGTGAAATAAATAAATACAAATTACACCCTGTTATACACCCTATAGTACCCTGTTATACATCCTGTTATATAATCTGTTTATATACTGTTATACAACATGTTATATACCCTGTTATATGCTGTTATACATCCTGTTATAACTGTCTTATATAACCTGTTATACACCCTGCTATATACTGTTATATACCCTGTTATACATCATGTTATATACCCACTAATATACTGTTTTATACGCTGTCTTATATACCTTGTATACCCTGTTATATACCCTGTTATACACCCTGTTATATACCCTGTTACATTTACAGTTATACACCCTGTTATATACCCTGCTATATACACTTTTATTTACTGTTATACACTCTACTATAAACTGGTATATACCATGTTATATACCCTGCTATATACACTTTTATTTACTGTTATACACTCTACTATAAACTGGTATATACCATGTTATATACCCTGCTATATACCCTTTTATATACCCAGTTATACATCCTGTTAAATACCTTGTTATACATCCTGTCATATACACTGTTATATACTCTGTTATATACCCTGTTATACATCTTGTTATATACCCTATAATATACAGTTATACATCCGGTTATATACCCTATACTCATGCATACCCTGTTATACATCCTGTTATATAACCTGTTATATACCCTGTTATATAACCTGTTAACACCCTGTTATATACCCTGTTATATACCCTGTTACATTTACAGTTATACACCCTGTTATATACCCTGCTATATACACTTTTATTTACTGTTATACACTCTACTATAAACTGGTATATACCATGTTATATACCCTTTTATATTCCCTGTTATACACCCTGTTATACACCCTGTTATACACCCTGTTATACACCCTGTTATATAACCTGTTATATACCCTGTTATAACCTGTTATATAACCTGTTGTACAGTGCATTCGGAAAGAGTTCAGACCCCTTGACTTTTACACATTTTGTTACGTTACAGCCTTATTCTAAAATTGATTAAATATTTTTGTTTATCTACGCACAATACCCCATAATGACGAAGCGAAATCATCCTTGAGATGTTTCTACAACTTGATTGGAGTCCACCTGTGGTAAATTCTATTGATTGGCCATGATTTGGAAAGGCGCACGCCTGTCTATATAAGGTCTCACAGTTGACAGTGCATGTCAGAGCAAAGAAATAAGCCATGAGGTCGAAGGAATTGTCTGTATAGTTTTGTCGTGGAATTTCTAATCAACGGGAAGAGAGACTGCAGATTCTTTCAAACAACACTTTATCATAAGATTAGCAAAAAATGGAGAATCAACTACTCACTCAACAGTGCATAGTTGAAAAGTTCAACGAACAGTGCCGGTTCAATGCTTTTATAGAGAAGACACATATATATGTATACGTGGCAGTCAGTAGATAGTGTGTAAAAGGTAATTTGTTGTCTGTGTAAACTTAAGATAGCACAAGGTTGATAGCACCAGGGCTCAACCGTCTAACTGCATTCACAACAACAAATATCCTTTCTGCAAGGTTCCATACATGTGACTTTCTTTAGATAGTAAACCCACGGGATTTCACATGCTGCGGTTGCACCCAAACGTCTCTTAGCTGTAAACCCAGTCTTATGATTATGGATTGGAGATGTTTAATGTGAGTCTGAGACAAGAGACTATTCTTTAAGCAGTAAAACCCAGGATAGCATGACTAATGATGTAATTTTCCACTGCTTTTCCTCCCTTTTGAGACTAAGTATCAGTATTAGGTAGCCTAATATTAAATGGCTTACAAGCATTTCCTTAAACAAGCATTAAAACGAGGGAAAATAAAATGCTTTCTTACACTTAGTACATTACAATTGTAAATGACCTCTGTTGTCATTGAGTTTCAACCCTTCGTATAGTGCAATTCAATCTCAGAAGGGGGTAAGGAACATATGAATTCAAACATCATTACATACTTTAACACCACACACAAGAAGAGATCAGAACAACAGCTCAGTTCATATCTGATTCAGGAAATCCAGACAACATGACAAATTATTACTTCGGACAAATATTAATTCAAATCTCTAAACAAACGTCAAAGAGAATAACAACACATTCTGTTGAAACAATTTTTCCAAATTGGTTATACTCCCCTTATCACACTGTCAACCTCATCGCAGAGTCATAGGGTCAGGAAATTATCCCGATCATCCAATCTGGTGAGATTTATCTAAACAAAACAGAACAAACAACGCAACAATACAGTCCTTTATATACTGCTCAAAAAATAAAGGGAACACTTAAACAACACATCCTAGATCTGAATGAAAGAAATAATCTTATTAAATACTTTTTTCTTTACATAGTTGAATGTGCTGACAACAAAATCACACAAAAATAATCAATGGAAATCCAATTTATCAACCCATGGAGGTCTGGATTTGGAGTCACACTCAAAATTAAAGTGGAAAACCACACTACAGGCTGATCCAACTTTGATGTAATGTCCTTAAAACAAGTCAAAATGAGGCTCAGTAGTGTGTGTGGCCTCCACGTGCCTGTATGACCTCCCTACAATGCCTGGGCATGCTCCTGATGAGGTGGCGGATGGTCTCCTGAGGGATCTCCTCCCAGACCTGGACTAAGCATCCGCCAACTCCTGGACAGTCTGTGGTGCAACGTGGCGTTGGTGGATGGAGCGAGACATGATTTCCCAGATGTGCTCAATTGGATTCAGGTCTGGGGAACGGGCAGGCCAGTCCATAGCATCAATGCCTTCCTCTTGCAGGAACTGCTGACACACTCCAGCCACATGAGGTCTAGCATTGTCTTGCATTAGGAGGAACCCAGGGCCAACCGCACCAGCATATGTCTCACAAGGGGTCTGAGGATCTCATCTCGGTACCTAATAGCAGTCAGGCTACCTCTGGCCAGCACATGGAGGGCTGTGCGGCCCCCAAAGAAATGCCACCCCACACCATGACTGACCCACCGCCAAACCGGTCATGCTGGAGGATGTTGCAGGCAGCAGAACGTTCTCCACGGCGTCTCCAGACTCTGTCACGTCTGTCACGTGCTCAGTGTGAACCTGCTTTCATCTGTGAAGAGCACAGGGCGCCAGTGGCGAATTTGCCAATCTTGGTGTTCTCTGGCAAATGCCAAACGTCCTATACGGTGTTGGGCTGTAAGCACAACCCCCACCTGTGGACGTCGGGCCCTCATACCACCCTCATGGAGTCTGTTTCTGACCGTTTGAGCAGACACATGCACATTTGTGGCCTGCTGGAGGTCATTTTGCAGGGCTCTGACTGTGCTTCTCCTGCTCCTCCTTGCAGAAAGGCGGAGGTAGCGGTCCTGCTGCTGGGTTGTTGCCCTCCTACGGCCTCCTCCACATCTCCGGATGTACTGGCCTGTCTCCTGGTAGCGCCTCCATGCTCTGGACACTACGCTGACAGACACAGCAAACCTTCTTGCCACAGCTCGCATTGATGTGCCATCCTGAATGAGCTGCACTACCTGAGCCACTTGTGTGTGTTGTAGACTCCGTCTCATGCTACCACTAGAGTGAAAGCACCGCCAGCATTCAATAGTGACCAAAAGATCAGCCAGGAAGCATAGGAACTGAGAAGTGGTCTGTGGTCCCCACCTGCATAACCACTCCTTTATTGGGGGTGTCTTGCTAATTGCCTATAATTTCCACCTGTTGTCTATTCCATTTGCACAACAGCATGTGACATTTATTGTCAATCAGTGTTGCTTCCTAAGTGGACAGTTTGATTTCACAGAAGTGTGATTGACTTGGAGTTACATTGTGTTGTTTAAGTGTTCCCTTTATTTTTTTGAGCAGTGTATATCACTCAATACATCCCAACATATCACTCAAGGTGTCTAAACTTCAATCCAAAACCCTCAAAAGACTGGTAATTCCCCCATTTTGACACGACTCACCATAGTGACTAATGTGTAAAAAATAACAACACTACTGATGAGAAATAAAACAAAACAAATTAAAATAACAAAATCGGATTAGAATCACTACCCATAATAACTCCATAAAGAAAAGATTTGTACCCATAACTTGATTCAAGGAATAGAAACATAGACTAGAGACAGGACTATCCATCCATTACACATAGAAATATTAAATATAACCTTCTCCGTAATTATCCATCATTACAAATGACTTTAAATTCATCATCCAATGTCTCTCGGCTTTCCAGTGAGGGCGGTCAAACCACACTAGAATGTCAGGAAAGAGGTCAGAGGTCATTCAAACCCTTCAAAGAAGCGTCTCTTTCTCTATTAGACCAATTATGTAAAAACAGTCAATCATTTCATACATTTCGTGTCCCAGGTTCACAGTAAGTTTCTCCAGTACATTTTTTTAATCAAAATGAATTCATGTGTTCAATTAAACTCAGAAAATAAAAACTTCTGAAAATCCCATGTGTGACTGTGCCCCTTTAAAATACCTCGGCACTAACCCATATTCATAACCAGTAAGTTGTGTATGTGTGTGTGTGTGTGTGTGTGTGTGTGTGTGTGTGTGTGTGTGTGTGTGTGTGTGTGTGTGTGTGTGGTAAACCATATGGTAAAAACAAACAGAAATGGCCAGGCCTTATTTAATTTGGTAGTTTACTACCTAATCCGGATACCTTTTATACTAACTACACTGCAGAATTTCACTCACTGCTCTCTCCGAAAAACCATAGCCTCGGGAAACATTTCAAAGAGAGGTAGAAAAAAGTAAATACTACCCCCATTCTCCTGGATTGGAAACAAAACATTTCTTTAGCATAAGGGATCAGTGATGTTTTATCCCTGGCATCTATTAAAAAGTTGTTTGAGATGTGGTCTCCTACGTCTCCCTTAACATAAAAACCGTACCTCTATGAACCACTATTGATCTGGGCCATACACCTCTATGTACCATTTTCCTGATCCGATTGCTTTCAAGTGGATTGGTTACTGCTCTTTTGAAAAAGATGCTAAGGCTTGCATCGCACCCCCCCCCCCCAAATGCAGCGGGCGCAGTAGTCTCCATTACCACTCTACTCATTATTTAACCTTGTACCTTGTATTACTAAAGTATCGCATCATTAGAGTGCTAAAAAATAAATTCATTAGCGTAAACTCAGCAAAAAAAAGAAACGTCCTCTCACTGTCAACTGCGTTTATTTTCAGCAAAATGAACATGTGTAAATATTTGTATGAACATAACAAGATTCAACAACTGAGACATAAACTGAACAAGTTCCACAGACATGTGACTAACAGAAATCAAATAATGTGTCCCTGAACAAAGGGGGGGGGTCAAAATCAAAAGTAACATTCAGAATCTGTTGTGGCCACCAGCTGCATTAAGTACTGCAGTGGATCTTCTCCTCATGGAGTGCACCAGATTTTCCAGTTCTTGCTGTGAGATGTTACCCCACTCTTCCACCAAGGCACCTGCAAGTTCCCGGACATTTCTGGGGGGGAA
This sequence comes from Salmo trutta, assembly GCF_901001165.1. Classification (NCBI taxonomy): domain Eukaryota; kingdom Metazoa; phylum Chordata; class Actinopteri; order Salmoniformes; family Salmonidae; genus Salmo; species Salmo trutta. The sequence continues at coordinate 7,541,332 of NC_042992.1, read as the reverse complement.
TGGCCCTAGCTCTCAACCTCCGATCCATCAGGTTCCAGACGTGCTCAATGGGATTGAGATCCGGGCTCTTCGCTGGCCATGGCAGAACACTGACATTCCTGTCTTGCAGGAAATCATGCACAGAACGAGCAGTATGGCTGGTGCTATTGTCATGCTGGAGGGTCATGTCAGGATGAGCCTACAGGAAGGGTACCACATGAGGGAGGAGGATGTCTTCCCTGTAACGCACAGCGTTGAGATTGCCTGCTATGACAACAAGCTCAATCCGATGATGCTGTGACACACCACCCCAGACCAAGACGGACCCTCCACCTCCAAATCGATCCCGCTCCAGAGTACAGGCCTCTGTGTAACGCTCATTCCTTCGACTAAAACGCGAATCCGACCATCACCCCTGATGAGACAAAACCGCGACTCGTCAGAGAAGAGCACTTTTTGCCAGTCAAGTCTGGTCCGGCGACGGTGGGTTTGTGTCCATAGGTGACGTTGTTGATGTCTGGTGAGGACCTGCCTTACAACAGGCCTACAAGCCCTCAGTCCAGCCTCTCACAACCTATTGCAGACAGTCTTAGCACTGATGGAGGGATTGTGCATTCCTGGTGTAACTCAGGCAGTTGTTGCCATCCTGTACCTGTCCCGCAGGTGTGATGTTTGGATGTACCGATCCTGTGCAGGTGTTGTTACACGTGGTGTGCCACTGCGAAGATGATCAGCTGTCCGTCCTGTCTCCCTGTAGCGCTGTCTTGGGCGTCTCACAGTACGGACATTGCAATTTATTGCACTGGCTACATCTGCATGCCTCATGCCTTCTTGCAGCATGCCTAAGGCATGTTCACGCAGATGAGCAGGGACCCTGGGCATCTTTCTTTTAGTGTTTTTTCAGAGTCAGTGGAAAGGCCTCTAGTGTCCTAAGTTTTCATAACTGTGACCTTAATTGCCTACCGTCTGTAAGCTGTTAGTGTTTTAACAACCGTTCCACAAGTGCATGTTCATGTAATTGTTTATGGTTCATTGAGCAAGCATGGGAAACGGTGTTTAAACTCTTTACAATGAAGCTCTGTGAAGTTATTTGGATTTTTACAAATTATCTTTGAAAGACAGGGTCCTGAAAAAGGGATGTTTATATATATATTTTTATTACCATTCACATACTGTTAACACTCATTGAATGTACATCAACCCTCCTTATTAATGTTTTCGTCACTATCACCCATCGTAAGGTTTAGAAAATAAAAGAAACCAAACCATGATTATTCTCTCCTAACTAGAAGACAATGTTTTCATTGTAGTCTACCCTAACAATATTACTCCATAGTTTTTAATACCAACCTCTGCTGGACTTTCCCTTTCTGTGTAACGGCTGTCTCAGGAAGAAGTGGACCAAAATGCGGCGGAGTTTAGTTTAGTTTTCATTCTGCATCACACTACTACTTTACACTACTACTACACTAATACTTTAAACCTCTATTATATATATTATTATACACATTATTATACGATTAACCTCTACGGGATCAGTGTCAATACTTTTAGACTTTTACTCAAGTTGTCACGGCTGTCTGAAGAATGGGACCAAAGCGCAGCGTGTGTATCATTCCACATTTTATTTTAACTGTGAAACTATGCAAGGCATACAAAATAAACTACTAAACAAAATAACAAACCGTGACGAAGAGGTGAAACATACACTACCTCAAAATAATCTCCCACAAAACCTAGTGGGAAAAACAACAACTTAAATATGATCCCCAATTAGAGACAACGATGACCAGCTGCCTCTAATTGGAGATCATCCCCCCCAAAAAAACATAGAAATTACAGAAACTAGAACCCCACATAGAAATACATAAACTAGACAAAACCCCCAACATAGAAAAAAGAAACTAGAACCAACATAGACATAAATAAACTAGACAAAAAACCCTGTCACGCCCTGACCTACTCTACCATAGAAAATAAAAGCTTTTTATGGTCAGGACGTGACACAAGTAGTATTTTACTGGGTGACTTTCACTTTTACTTAAGTCATTTTTGCTAGATCGAATCCCCGAACTGACAAGGTAAAAATCTGTCATTCTGCCCCTGAACAAGGCAGTTAATCCACTGTTCCTAGGCCATCATTGTAAATAAGAATTTGTTCTTAACTGACTTGCCTAGTTAAAGGTTAAATAAAAATAAATGTTCTGTTTATTTATTTAACTAGGCAAGTCAGTCAAAAAAAACTTATTTACAATGGCCAAACCCTAACCCAATTGTGCGCTTCCCTATGGGACTCCCAATCACGGCTGGTTGTGATACAGCCTGGAATTGAACCAGGGTCTGTAGTGATGCCTTTTGCACTGAGATGCAGTGTCTTAGCCTGCTGTGCCACTTGGGAGCCTCAAATGAAGGTATATTTACTTTTACTCAAGTATTACAATTTGGTGCTTTTTCCATTACTGCACACACACAGCTGTGTTTTTGGGACATTCCTGTACCTTTTGTAGTGTACATGTTTTGCCTAATAAAAATAGCCCTAAACCTAAACCCTAAACCTAACCCTTAAGCTTAAAATAGCATTTGAACAAATTCAGGACCTGAAAAAAAGTCCTGATGTTTCAAAAAAGTTATTGTTTTCCTACCTTTTAAAGGTATTAAGTTGGATTATTAGGACATTGGGGTCCTAATAGTGTAGGAAAACAAATACACACACACACACACACACACACACCACACACACACACACACACACACACACACACACACACACACACGTCCTCAGGGAGCTGGGGTATAGAGAGGCAGTTACAACACAGCAGAACAGACGGAATACCCACAGCAACACTCAGATGTATGCGAAATCATAGAAACAGAATCTAGATTCTGGATTACGTTTCTATGTGAGAAACACGATGCTATGTGGCCTGTTGAGAGGACACAGGCTGTTGTCTAGTAGACAAAACCTATAGCTCGTTTTCCAGCTACACTGTTATCTTCTCTAGGGTAGGGGCCAGTATTTTCACGGCCGGATGAAAAACGTACCCAAATTAAACGGCCTACTACTCGGGCCCAGGAACTAGAATATGCATATTATTAGTAGATTTGGATAGAAAACACTCTGAAGTTTCTAAAACTGTTTGAATGGTGTCTGTGAGTATAACAGAACTCATATGGCAGGCAAAAACCTGAGAAAAATCTAACCAGGAAGTGGGAAGTCTGGTGCTTGTAGTCCTTTCAAGTCATTGCCTATCGAACACACAGTGATTTAGGGTTCATTTTGCACTTCCTAAGGCTTCCACTAGATGTCAACAGTCTTTAGAAATTTGTTTGAGGCGTCTATGATGAACAGAGAGTGAACAAAGGAAGTTGGAAGTTGTTGACTCAGGAAAGGACATGACTTCATTGGCGTGCGTTCACGTGAGAGTTAGCTGTGTTCCAAAACGTTTTTCAAGACACTGGAATCGTCCGGTTGGAATATTATTGAAGTTCTAAGTTAAAAAGACCCTAAAGATTGATGCTATACAACGTTTGACATGTTTGAATGAACGTAAATATAACTTTTTTTGACTTTTCGTCGTGAAATTTTCGTTGCGCTTCCTACACTTGGAGTAGCTTACTGAACGCGGAAACAACAAGGAGGTATTTGGACATAAATTATGGACTTTATCGAACAAAACAACATTTATTGTGGACCTAGGATCCTGGGAGTGCATTCTGATGAAGATCATCAAAGGTAAGTGAATATTTCTAATGCTATTTATGATTTTATATGACTCCAAAATGGCAGGTATCTGTATTGCCTATTGTATTTTTCTGAGCGCAGTACTCAGATTATTGCAAAGTGTGCTTTCCCCGTGAAGCTTTTTTGAAATCTGTCACAGCTGTTGCATAAAGGAGATATTCATCTATTATTCTTTGAATAATAGTTTAATATTTTATCAACGTTTATGATGAGTATTTTTGTAAATTGTTGTGCTGATTCATCGACAGTGTTGGAGGCAAAATATTTTCTGAACATCACGCGCCAATGTAAAAGGCTGTTTTTGGATATAAATATCAACTTGATCGAACAAAAAATGCGTGTATTGTGTAACATGATGTCCTAGGAGTGTCATCTGATGAAAAGCCTTTTTGAAATTGGACAATGTGGTTAGATTAAGGAGACGTGTATCTTTAAAATGTTGTAAAATAGTCGTATGTTTGAGAACTTTGAATTATGACATTTTGTGGTTTTGAATTTGGCGCTCTGATTTTTCACTGGCTGTTGAGTAGTGTGAACCGTGGGTGGGACGCTAGCGTCCCACCTGCCCAAGAGAGGCTACACCGTTAATCAGCTAACAACCACAGCAGATGGAATACCCACATTTAGATGTATGAGAGAGCAATAGGCTATGATGTGGATGGCAGCAGTGACATCACTCCAATGAGAATTACATCCAGTTATATCTGCTAGGCCTATACAGCAACAGTGTGAAGCTAGGCTACAATGTTAATCAGCTAGCATTATTGCATTCATGTAAATGTTAATCAGCTAGCATTATTGCATTCATGTAAATGGCCTAATTGTGTTGTATTGCGAGGTGTGTGTGTGTGTGTGATATAGTGTAGGTGTGTGATATAGTGTAGGTGTGTGATATAATGTAGGTGTGTGTGTGTGTGTGTGTGTGTGTGTGTGTGTGTGTGTGTGTGTGTGTGTGTGTGTAGGTGTGTAATAAGCCTGTCAAGTAGGGAGAATTCGGTCCTCAGTTGACATGACTTTGTTTGTTGACGTGTTCATCAGAGCCTGTCTACCTCTCCCATCTGTGTACTATCTCCTTCACTAGACAAAGGCATTTTATTGCGGCTCTGATCTCAATGAATCAATTCAATTCAATTGAAAGGCTTTATTGGCACGGGGAACATATGTTAACATTGCCAAAGCAAGTGAAATAGATAATAAACAAAAGTGAAATAAAAATGATCAGTAAACATTGCACCATCAGAAGTTCCAAAAGAATAAAGACATTTCAAATGTCATATTATGTGCACACATTTAAAGTACAAAAGGGAAAATAAATAAACATTTTGGATTTGTTTTTGAATTCTTTGTGGATCTGTGCAATCTAAGGGAAATATGCGTCTCTAATATGGTCATATATTGGGCAGGAGGTTAGGAAGTGCAGCTCAGTTTCCACCTCATTTTGTGGGCAGTGTGCACATAGCCTGTCTTCTCTTGAGAGCCAGGTCTGCCTACGGCGGCCTTTCTCAATAGCAAGGCTATGCTCACTGAGTCTGTACATAGTCAAAGATTTCCTTAATTTTGTGTCAGTCACAGTGGTCAGGTATTCTACCACTGTGTGCTCTCTGTTTAGGACCTAATAGCATTCTAGTTTGCTCTGTTTTTTTGTTAATTCTAATGTGTCAAGTAATTATCTTTTTGTTTTCTCATGATTTGGTTGGGTCTAATTGTGTTGCTGTCCTGGGGCTCTGTGGGGTCTGTTTGTGTTTGTGAACAGAGCCCCAGGACCAGCTTGCTTAGGGGACTCTTCTCCAGGTTCATCTCTCTGTAGGTGATGGCTTTGTAATGGAAGGTTTGGGAATCACTTCCTTTTAGGTGGTTGTAGAATTGAATGTCTCTTTTCTGGATTTTGATAATTAGCGGGTATCGGCCTAATTCTGCTCTGCATGCATTATTTGGTGTTTTACAATGTACAGTGAGGATATTTTTGCAGAATTCTGCATGCAGAGTCTCAATTTGGTATTTATCCCATTTTGTGAATTCTTGGTTGGTGAGCGAACCCCAGACCTCACAACCATAAAGGGTAATGGGTTCTATAACAGATTCAAGTATTTTTAGCCAGATCCTAGTTGGTATGTTGAATTTCATGTTCCTTTTGATGGCATAGAAGGCCCTTCTTGCCTTGTCTCTCAGATCGTTCACAGCTTTGTGCAAGTTACCTGTGGTGCTGATGTTTAGGCCGAGGTATGTATAGTTGTTTGTGTGCTCTAGGGCAACGGTGTCTAGATGGAATTTGTATTCGTGGTCCTGGCAACTGGACTTTTTTTGGAACACCATTATTTTTGTCTAACTGAGATTTACTGTCAGGGCCCAGGTCTGACAGAATCTGTGCGGAAGATCTAGGTGCTGCTGTAGGCCCTCCTTGGTTGGGGATAACAGCACCAGATCATCAGCAAACAGTAGACATTTGACTTCAGATTCAAGTAAAGTGAGTTTGGGTGCTTGGAGAAGAAGAAGACAGAACGTAAACTACTCAAAATGGAGACAGCAGTTGATAAACTGGAGGCCGTGTTTCAGAAGGCACAGGCTAACATGGAGTACATGGAGAAGCAGCTGAGGCTGGACTTCCTGACTAATGCTCCAGAGAACACTCCTCCTTCTCAAAACTCATTGGAAAAGGTCACAGGGGTGGGACTTTGAATCTCCTCCTCCAATACGGTTGAAAAAGAGGCGAGAAATCATGAAAAGATTGATTGAGGTCTGATAAGTAGTCAGTAGGTATAGAGCTGCACCTAGTGGCCACGGGCAGGTACTGACAGTGTTTACAGGAAGAAAAGGCTAACAGACTAACAGATACAGAGAGATCTGACAGATAGGTCGCATCCCAAAATGTCACCATATTTTCATAGTGCACTACATTTGACCAGAGCTCTATGGACCCTAGTCAAAAGTAGTGCACTATAAAGGGAATAGAGAGCCATTTTGAAACCAAGCCAGGGGACAGGGTTGGCTGGTTGGCTGGCTGGCTGGCTGGTTGGCTGGTTGGCTGGCTGGCTGGCTGGTTGGCTGGTTGGCTGGCTGGTTGGCTGGTTGGCTGACTGGCTGGCTGGCTGGCTGGTTGGCTGGCTGGTTGGCTCTCATCATGTCCTGCTCATTTCTTGTTTATCTGACAGTGTGTCTCTCTTCTTGTTCCCAGGAGGCTGTGCGATCATCCGTCCTCCCAGAGATGGAGGGATAAGGTACAGAGGACTGACCCAAGAGCAGGTAAGGGACGCAGGTTTATTTACTGTACTAGATTGTAACAAATGTAGATGACAATTATTCAACAGATACAGCTCCCTATCTCACGTTATGTGTGTGTGTGTGTGTGTGTGTGTGTGTGTGTGTGTGTGTGTGTGGTGTGTGTGTGTGTGTGTGTGTGTGTGTGTGTGTGTGTGTGTGTGTGTGTGTGTGTGTGTGTGTGTTGTGTGTGTGTCCAGATCCGCAGTGTGCAGGTGTTACCTCTGGATTATGAGATTGAGTACATCTGCAGAGGGAGCAGAGTGATCGTAGGACCCAATGTTAGGAAGTGTCTACCCAACGGTACCTGGACTGACCTCACTCAGCGCAGCAAATGTTGTGAGTAACTCTTCTACTCTAATACACTCCATAACTGACCATATATCTATATATCTGCTTCCACGTGTGACAGACTGGGTCTCCTGTGCACCACAAGACTGTGTTAGCCCACAGAGCTAAAGCCTAGGCATTCGCATTGGGCAGTTAACGGAAGTCTAGTCTTAGTCAAGGTTACTCAAAAACTCTCCATCTCTTTCTGCTTTGACCCGTCTTTCTCCATCGTGCGTACTGTCTACTTTTCAGCCCCTTCAAACAGGGGGATTACTCCTTTTTGAACGAGGTAAGGCCCTCTAACATCCATTCACATACTCCACTGCTATCCACCCAAGGCATGCAGCTTTTTCATGGCAACGATGTTACGTCTCTATAACCCCTGTCGACTCACCGTAACCCCTGTCGACTCACTGTAACCCATGTCGACTCACTGTAACCCCTGTCGACTCACCGTAACCCCTGTCGACTCACCGTAACCCCTGTCGACTCACCGCAACCCCTGTCGACTCACCGTAACCCCTGTCGACTCACCGTAACCCCTGTCGACTCACCGTAACCCCTGTCGACTCACCGTAACCCCTGTCGACTCACCGTAACCCCTGTCGACTCACCGTAACCCCCTGTCGACTCACCGTAACCCCTGTCGACTCACCGTAACCCCTGTCGACTCACCGTAACCCCTGTCGACTCACCGTAACCCCCTGTCGACTCACCGTAACCCAAGTCGACTCACCGTAAACCCCTGTCGACTCACCGTAACCTCCTGTCGACTCATCGTAACCCCACGCGACTCACCGTAACCCCACGCGACTCACCGTAACCCCGACCACCGTAACCCCACGCGACTCACCGTAACCCCACGCGACTCACCGTAACCCCACGCGACTCACCGTAACCCCACGCGACTCACCGTAACCCCACGCGACTCACCGTAACCCCACGCGACTCACCGTAACCCCACGCGACTCACCGTAACCCCACGCGACTCACCGTAACCCCACGCGACTCACCGTAACCCCACGCGACTCACCGTAACCCCCCGTCGACTCACCGTAACCCCACGTCGACTCACCGTAACCCCCCGTCGACTCACCGTAACCCCGTCGACTCACCTTAACCCCCGTCGACTCACCGTAACCCCCGTCGACTCACCGTAACCCCCGTCGACTCACCGTAACCCCACGTCGACTCACCGTAACCCCACGTCGACTCACCGTAACCCCACGTCGACTCACCGTAACCCCACGTCGACTCACCGTAACCCCACGTCGACTCACCGTAACCCCACGTCGACTCACCGTAACCCCACGTCGACTCACCGTAACCCCACGTCGACTCACCGTAACCCCACGCGACTCACCGTAACCCCACGCGACTCACCGTAACCCCACGCGACTCACCGTAACCCCACGCGACTCTCCGTAACCCCACGCGACTCTCCGTAACCCCACGCGACTCTCCGTAACCCCACGCGACTCTCCGTAACCCCACGCGACTCTCCGTAACCCCACGCGACTCTCCGTAACCCCACGCGACTCTCCGTAACCCCACGCGACTCTCCGTAACCCCACGCGACTCTCCGTAACCCCACGCGACTCTCCGCAACCCCACGCGACTCACCGCAACCCCACGCGACTCACCGCAACCCCACGCGACTCACCGCAACCCCACGCGACTCACCGCAACCCCACGCGACTCACCGCAACCCCACGTCGACTCACCGCAACCCCACGTCGACTCACCGTAACCCCTGTCGACTCACTGTGTTCCACTCTTTAGTTATCTTTTCTGTGTTTTTCTCTCACTCTTTTAGAAAATTCATCACAGGCCCACTTGCGTATTGTAGTATGATACAGTAGCGTTATGGAAGTATATTAGAACCTAAAACCTGAGGAATACATTTTCTCCTGCACCCCCAACCCCGTCAATCCTACGTCCCTCCCTCCTTCCTTCCATCTCACCTATTGTAACGGCTGTCGTGGTGAATGGATGACCAAAACGCAGACGGGATGTGAATGCTCATCTTTCTATTTAATTAGAATAAAATGAACACAAAAACCAAGAAACAATAGACCGACAGGAACAGTTAGCAGGCTAACATAAAGCAGTGCTAAAACAACAACCCACAAACCCCAGGTGAAAAACACACTCCTAATATATGACTCCCAATCAGGAACAACGATATCCAGCTGTTCCTGATCAGGAGTCACAAGACTAACACAGAAACAGAACAACTAGAAACTAATACCAACACACAACTTCTGCCACGTCCTGACCAAATACTAAACAACTACTCCCTCTGCTGGTCAGGACGTGACAGTACCCCCCGAAAGGTGCAGACCCCGGAATGCACCTTAAAAGAAAACACACAAAAAAAATCCCCCAATACAAAAAAAAAAAAAAAAAACCCTAAACACAAAGGGGAGGGAAGGGAGGGTGGCTGCCGTCAACGATGGCACCTGTGCTACACCCCCCTCCCCAATCCACCTATATTGGAGGTGGCTCAGGTGCGGGACGTGGACCCCGCTCCACCCTCGGCGTCGCCCACTTAGGTGGCGCCCCTGGCCGCGTCGGAGGACTGGTGGGCGACCCTGACTGCGCCTGGCTGGCGGGCGATTCCTGCTGCGCCCGGCTGGCGGGCGACCCTGGCTGCGCCCGGCTGGCGGGCATCCCTGGCTGCGCCTGGCTGGCGGGCATCCCTGGCTGCGCCTGGCTGGCGGGCGACTCTTGCTGCGCTCGCCTGGCTGATGACCCTGGCGGCTAGACTGGCGGGCGGCTCTGGCGGCTCCAGACTGGCGGGCGGCTCTGGCGGCTCCAGACTGGCGGGCGGCTCTGGCGGCTCCAGACTGGCGGGCGGCTCAGGCGGCTCCAGACTGGCGGGCAGCTCAGGCGGCTCCAGACTGGCGGGCGGCTCTGGCGGCTCCAGACTGGCGAGGCTGGGCTGACGCACCAGAAGCCTGATGCGTGGGGCTGGTACTGGATGTGCCAGCCTGGAGACACGCACCTCAGGGCTAGTGCAAGGAGCGGGAACAGGCTGAATAGGACTAGGCTGACTCATGGGAAGCTTGATCCGTAGTGCTGGTACTGGTCGTGCCAGACTGGAGGTACTCACTTCCGGGTCAGCACGAGAGGCGGAAACCGGACAGACTGGGCCATGGAGGCGCACAGGTGGTCTTGCTCGCACCTCCTGCACAACCCGTCCTGGCTGGGTGGAACTAGCAGCCCTGTACGAGCGGGGTGCTAGTACAGGGCGAACTGGACTGTGCAGGGGCTTGATGGTTACCGTGCGTAGAACGGGCGTAGGGTAGCCTGGTCCTAGGAGGCGTACCGGCGACCAGACGCGCTGCGCAGGCATCCTCCTACCAGGCTGGATGCCCACTCTAGCACGGCATCTGCGAGGGGCTGGAATAGCTTGCACCGAACTGTGCGTGCATATGGGCGAGATTGTGCGCACCTCAGCAAAACACGGCGCCCTCCACTCCATACACTCCTCCATATAATCACGGGTAGCTGGCTTATGGCTCTTCCTTGGCCTAGCCAAACTACCCGTGTGCCCCCCCCCAAAAAAAATATTGGGGGTGCCTCTCCGGCTTCCTCGCCAGCGCGTACATAGCCTCATATCGACGCCTCTCCGCCTTGGCCTCCTCTGTCTCTTCCCTTGGGCGACGGTATTCCCCAGCCTGGTGCCAAGGTCCTGCCCTGTCCAGAATCTCCTCCCAAGTCCATCTCTCACTATAGTCCATGTATTCCGTCTGCTGCTCCTTTCTCCGCTGCTTGGTCTTTGTTTGGTGGGTTGTTCTGTAACGGCTGTCGTGGTGAATGGATGACCAAAACGCAGACGGGATGTGAATGCTCATCTTTCTATTTAATTAGAATAAAATGAACACAGAAAACAAGAAACAATAGACCGACAGGAACAGTTAGCAGGCTAACATAAAGCAGTGCTAAAACAACAACCCACAAACCCCAGGTGAAAAACACACTCCTAATATATGACTCCCAATCAGGAACAACGATATCCAGCTGTTCCTGATCAGGAGTCACAAGACTAACACAGAAACAGAACAACTAGAAACTAATACCAACACACAACTTCTGCCACGTCCTGACCAAATACTAAACAACTACTCCCTCTGCTGGTCAGGACGTGACACCTATACCCCCTCTAACCCTGAGCCCCCCCTTCCCTCCCTCACCCCTCCCTTCCTCCCTCTCACCCATACCCTCTCTAACCCTGATCTATCCCTCCATCCCCTAGTACTACAGTGCCCCCGGGTGTGGACGTCTCTGGAGAACGGGCGTGTATCCGAGTTGGCCCTGGGGCCCCCAGTGGAGGGGACGGTACTGCAGTACAGCTGTCTGCCAGGATTCATCCTGGTCGGCAGGAACTCAACACACTGCAACAAGCTGGGCAAGTGGGACTCTCCCAAACCCGTCTGCCACTGTGAGTAAAGATACTAAAGCGATATAGGACTCTAACTGATGTACATTTTTACCAGAACCAATTTTGGATTTGTTCTGTTAGTGTATGGTTCTGTTAGTGTATGGCTCTGTTAGTGAATGGCTATGTTAGTGTATGGCTCTGTTAGTGTATGGCTCTGTTAGTGTATGGCACTGTTAGTGTATGGCTCTGTTAGTGTATGGCTCTGTTAGTGTATGGCTCTGTCAGGTCACGGCTCTGTTAGTGTATGGCTCTGTTAGTGTATGGCTCTGTTAGTGTATGGCTCTGTTAGTGTATGGCTCTGTTAGTGTATGGCTCTGTTAGTGCATGGCTCTGTTAGTGCATGGCTCTGTTAGTGAATGGCTCTGTTAGTGTATGGCTCTGTTAGTGTATGGCTCTGTTAGTGAATGGCTCTGTTAGTGCATGGCTCTGTTAGTGCATGGCTCTGTTAGTGCATGGCTCTGTTAGTGAATGGCTCTGTTAGTGTATGGCTCTGTTAGTGAATGGCTCTGTTAGTGTATGGCTCTGTTAGTGTATGGCTCTGTTAGTGTATGGCTCTGTTAGTGTATGGCTCTGTTAGTGTATGGCTCTGTTAGTGTATGGCTCTGTTAGTGTATGGCTCTGTTAGTGTATGGCTCTGTTAGGTCACGGCTCTGTCAGGTCACGGCTCTGTTAGTGTATGGCTCTGTTAGTGTATGGCTCTGTTAGGTCACGGCTCTGTCAGGTCACGGCTCTGTTAGTGTATGGCTCTGTTAGTGTATGGCTCTGTCAGGTCACGGCTCTGTTAGTGTATGGCTCTGTGAGGTCACGGCTCTGTTAGTGTATGGCTCTGTTAGTGTATGGCTCTGTTAGTGTATGGCTCTGTTAGTGTATGGCTCTGTCAGGTCACGGCTCTGTTAGTGTATGGGTCTGTTAGTGTATGGCTCTGTTAGTGTATGGCTCTGTTTACAGTAAGATATAAAGTAGCACTATATCCACTATGTGTTGTATGTGTATAGAAACTAACACAATTCTCTGTTTCGTTCTTCCACCGTGTGTCCATTTTGAAGATGACAGACATTACACAGGTAAGACCATTTTCTAACATTTCTCCTTGTAAGATTGTATTGATTTTTAGTTAATTGCTATCCATTTAGTTATTCCGTTTTGTGCTGTGTATAGGTACGTCTAAAGGGAAGTAACCCGAGCAAGCATTTGCTTATTTCCAGTGTTTTTCTTGCCATACTTTATTTACTTTGCCACCATGGCATTTTTTTGCCTTTACCTCCCTTATCTCACATCATTTGCTCACATTGTATATAGTCTTATTTTTTTTTTCTGCATCATTGATTGTATGTTGTTTTACTCCATGTGTAACTTTGTGTTTTTGTATGTTGTCGAACTGCTTTGCTTTATCTTGGCCAGGTCGCAATTGTAAATGAGAACTTGTTCTCAACTTGCCTACCTGGTTAAATAAAGGTGAAATAAAATAAAATAAAAATTATGAACAGATACTTTTGTTGATAGTTTGAACATGTGTAGATCTTCAATATGGAACTATTCAAATGAAGTGAGACGTTTTTTTTTGTAGCCCTACGAGCCGCTGATCCCCAAATGGTTGATATGCGGGCTGTGAACCATTCATGTAAGCTCGCGTGGTTAGGAGGCTCGTGAGTCTAACATTTTTGTAGAAGCTGCCGATTTTCTATTATCTGATAAATTGATCGCTTTGTCAATCCTGCACATGATGGCAGCGTTGCAGTGGAAATAAATCTGTGTTTGACGTCACAATAACATCATATTGTCGATTGCATGCGATCGAAGAAAAATTTAGACTATATATTTTATTTTATTACTTTATTTATCCAGGTAGTCTCATTGTTTATTTAACCTTTATTTATCCAGGTAGTCTCATTGAGATTAAATCTATTTTTCAAGAGAGACTTGGTCCAACAGCAGCAGCAGGGGGACAATATTCAGACCGATATCAGACGTAAAAACGTTCAGATGTAGACACACGTACATTACAATTACATACAGAAACATACAAACATCATAGGTAAACTCAATCATATGTACCACCGCTTGAAATCCTAATAACAATCACGTTCCTCAGTAACGCGAGTCAATCGAACGTTTAAATTCCTCCAAAGAAACAAGAATCCTGAAGTTTGAAACTGATCTGCAGAGAATTTCAACCCCATGGAGTTGAGTAACTGAAACACTTTTTGTCAGGGGGTATTGATGCCACGTAAATGCCGTTCAAAGGTTAGAACAAGTCCTTAGCTAATCCACATTAGTTTACACATCTGTCCGATTGTTCGACAATAGTAAGCTTTGATTGAAGCTTGATGTTAAATAACAATCTCCCTCCTGTCATATATATAAAGCCAATATGACACCAATGTTGATGAAAATGTAAAAAATCACCTTCTAGGTACACAACACACTGCCTGCATCTCCTCATGAGCCGTCCGGCCGTTACCAAGTACCAAATATCGGATTTGTAACAGGGTTGTTAGAATTAGGAAAATACAATCTCCTACCTAGCTCAATATCTAGACATCAGATAAGAACGAGACTACAGCATCCATAAAGTGACCATTAGACTTGCCACCTTTCAGACTGAATACATTTGTAGTGTCAACAGTGTGCCTCATTTGCTACATTTTTGACAATGCTAACATCTTTTTTTTTTTTGCCAAAACTCAGAGTTCTAAGTAATATTTTTAGGGAGCACTTCCTTTTAAGTGGTCCTTATTACTGTAGTTCACTGTAACGACTCATAATTACAATGTAATAACAAGATGTATCTGGTAGTAATTGCGATATGTAATTACAGTAGTGTACCAACGATTTCTTGTTCAGAAATGGTCAGGTTTGCACTAAATGTACAAACTTATACAGTACATTACAGTTCCCATCTTGAAAACCTGGTTCTCATTTTCAAGCTTCAAGCTTGCGGAAGTGCGATCCAAGTGGGAGAATAAATACACTTGTTTGTAAGAGATTTATTATGAAAAAGCAAGAGATCGCTATGGTCACAGGTAAGATCAGGGATATTGCCCGTGCGTATTGAAACAGGTCGGTATTGTAGTGAAATGGAAGAGGAAAGTATATGTAACTAGGTAAATAACTCACGGACACTAGAGAAGCTTAACCAAGTTTAATCCAACACCTTGAAGAAATAGAGAATGAAACTAATTTTATCCTCTGTTGCCCTTTTTACCATGATATATACGCTTGCTCTTATTCCAGAAAGCACACCAGATATACCCTGGCATTATGTGGCTGAGCGATGAGGAGAAACTGAAATAGTTTTTTTGTCCATTGTGTATTTTACGTTTTGCGGAATCTTTAGATAAAACCTGGAATAAAAGAAAAAGGGCTACTTAGAAGCAAAATATTTGTATAATTTAATTATATGTGTCAAATGGTACGTAGGTATATAGATCGTGTATAGGCTTGTCTCCCACATGAATCTTCTGTTTGTGCCAGACTGGGTTCAAATGCCTTCTGTTTCAGTTTTCTGTATGAAAAAAACTATGTGTTCGTAGATGAGACGAAACATCAAGACAGGAGAGAGAAAGTATGTTTTCCATGCAATTTGTTTAGCTTTTTAGGGGGGGATACATGAATTCAGCATAGGTAGATTGCTATCTAGCTAGCATTTGCCAGCTACCTAGCCCAGTGTTGGAGCCATATGGCTCTGGGTAACTGTAGCTAGTACGCAAACGTAGCTCGCTAGCTAGCAAACGTTAACTGGCGTTTTTGTTATGTCACCAACTAGGCCAGCTAGCTAGTTACCAAAGCATATTCTACAGACTTTCCATGCAATATGTGTTGTTTGGATTAGCTAGCATGCTAACAGTTTTAGTACAGGGACACAGTCTTGGAAATTTGTGTTTGTGTGCGCCATGAAGACAAGACGCACCTGCTAAAATTGGTTTCCTATTGAACATACTTATTTCCGTAAGAAATATTATAGTTTGATTACATTTTAGGGTATCTGAGGAATAAATAGAAATGTATTTTGACTTGTTAAAACAAAGTTTAGGTGTAGATTTTCGGATTCCTTTCTCTGCATGTTGAACAAGTGGATTACTCAAATCGATGGCACCAACTAAACAGACTTTTTGGGATATAAAGAAGGATTTTATCTAACAAAACGACACTACATGTTGTAGCTGGGACCCTTCGGATGACAAATCAGAGGAAGATTTTCAAAAAGTAAGTGAATATTTAATCACTATTTGTGAATTTATGAAACCTGTGCCGGTGGAAAAATATTGATGTGGGGCGCCGTCCTCAAACAATCGCATGGCATGCTTTCGTTGTAATAGCTACTGTAAATCGGACAGTGCAGTTAGATGAACAAGACTTTAAGCTTTCAACCGATATAAGACACTTGTATGTACCTAAATGTTAAAATATCCATAATTTTTATGATTATTTATTTGAATTGCTCGCCCTCCAGTTTCACCAGAAGTTGTCCCGCTAGCGGAACGCCTAGCCCTAAGAAGCTCTAGGTAGCTGGGCTCACCTATGTGTGAAGCTATCTACAATAATGATTAACCACAACAGTGGAATTTATGGTTCGACTTCATAATAAAAATCCCCCATTGAAAGTGATGCAAACAGAGCACAGCCAGCATGTTAATGTCAATAGGAGGCGCGAGGCGAGGCGTACCGGAGCTCAATTTGGTCTCTGCATGCCTCCAGAGGCTCCGCAATTACGTCACACCCTCCATAGGAAGCCTCCGACCACATTTTCGGGGTCTACAGACAATAAGCAAACAGGGCCGATGGAGCGTAGCGCGGTGTTGCAATGTCGTTTTTTTTCTTTTGTCACAAAAGGAGCAGCTCCTTGTCATTCAACACAGTTTTTTCCTACCTGGAGATTGAAACCTACCTGTCATCCTTTGGGAATACTGAGGGGCAGTGTTGAAGTTCCGCTCCTGTGTCTACATCACGTCTTCTCCGATATCCCTTCTGGTGGCCGTTCTGCTACTTCGCTTGTACTACTTGCAAGCTTCCTTTTTTTGTGCTTTTTATTTTGAGATTTGCTAAGAACAATAATGTCTATGTCCAATTTTGGAAGAGCATCTGTGCGAGCTGGTGAGACAATACGAGAACCTTGTATTCAGACAAGCAAGCAAAAGACAACAGCTTAAGCGATATACTGTATCATGAAATTTTAACATCAATACGGATTTTCAAAGAAACACAGAGAAAGATTCGGGACCAGTATGTCCCCCACCAATTGTCAGACAACTGGATTGGCTTGGTGGTCACGTGAAACATGGTCAGGCAGACACCAATATGCCAGATACGGTATGTACTTGTCATGCAGCAGAGTCCTTTTGTACAGTCAATGTGTGTGTGTTTGTGATCTCATGTTTAACAGACCTAGTTAGAACATGTGAAATCGGCTGTTTTCTGGATGGGAGAAATTGTGAGTGGGAAATATTCAGTGTTGTTATCATAGTGATTAGCAGGGCTAGTTCAAACATCTGAAAACAGACAGTGTGTTGTGTGTTAATTAGACTGAGATGTTTATGAAATCAGTTATTTTGTGTAAACATTTTAACTCAGTAGCCCATGGAGAAGTTTTAAGATTGCTTGCGTTGTATTCTGATTTATTCTGATGTATTCTAATGTATTCTGATGTATTCTGATGTATTCTGATTTATTCTAATGTATTCTGACTTATTCTAATGTATTCCGATGTATTCTGATGTACTCTAATGTATTCTGACTTATTCTAATGTATTCCGATGTATTCTAATGTATTCTGATGTACTCTAATGTATTCTGATTTATTCTAATGTATTCTGACTTATTCTAATGTATTCCGATGTATTCCGATGGATTCTAATGTATTCTGATGTACTCTAATGTATTCAGATTTATTGTAATGTATTCTGATGAATTCTGATTTATTCGAATGTATTCTGATTTATTCTAATGTATTCGCCATCTGCCTGTAGGTGTTGGGGGGAGGGGGGGGCGGTGTTTTGGACAGTCCAGAGATGGAGCTGAGCACAGAGGGCCCATCTACAGGTGGTTCATTGCCCCTTGATTCATAATTTTCCGGCCATGTTCATCACCTCTCCGGCCCCTTTCCCCAAATGCCCAGGCCTTTTTCACTAACAGTCAACCCACCGTCAATCAACTTCTACCCCATCTCCCCGACCCAGCTTCAATGGCCGGAAGAGGAAGACAGATGAGGATCCTTTGGACACTGACATTATGCAGTGGGTGGATGACTTTAAGAAATGGCAGCAGGAGTTACAGAAACAGTGGCAGTGTCCAGCAAAGCTTGTCTACAGTTTCATGGTAACATGGATGCTGTCTATTCCTGCTGATCGACGTCTCCCGTTTGTCTCACCCCAAAAACTGTTATCGTGTGCTTTCTTTTTTCTTACAGTGCATTTGGAAAGTATTCAGACCCCTTTCCTTTTTTCCACATTTTGTTACGTAACAGCCTTATTCTAAAATGGATTAAATAAAAAACATCCTCATCTATCTACTCACAATACCCCATAATGACAAAGTGAAAATAGGTTTTTAGAAATGTTTGTGTAACAGTATAGCTTCCGTCCCACTCCTCGCCTCGAACCAGGGACTCTCTGCACACATCGACAACAGCCACCCTCGAAGCATCGTTACCCATCGCTCCACAAAAGCCGTGGACCTTGCAGAGCAAGGGGAACAACTACTTCAGGTCTCAGAGCGAGAGACGTCACCCGATTGAAACGCTATTAGCGCGCACCACTGCCAGCTAACTAGCCATTTCACATCGGTTACACTCACCCTCCTTTTGACCTCCTCCTTGTCAATAGCAACCAGTGATCCGGGTCAACAGCATCAATGTAACAGTATAGCTTCCGTCCCGCTTCCGTCCCTCTCCACCCTACCTGGGCTCAAACCAGGGACCCTCTGCACACATCGACAACAGCACCACCGCTAACTAACTAGCCATTTCACATCGGTTACATTTACACATTTTTAAAACATAGAAAACAGAAATACCTTCTTTACATAAGTATTCAGCCCCTTTGCTATGAGACTCGAAATTGAGCTCAGGTGCATCCTGTTAACATTGATCATCCTTGAGATGTTTGTACAACTTGATTGGAGTCCAACTGTGGTAAATTCAATTGATTGGACATGATTTGGAAAGGCACACACCTGTCTATATAAGGTCCCACAGTTGACAGTGCATGTCAGAGCAAAAACCAAGCCATGACGTCGAAGGAATTGTCCGTAGAGCTCAGAGATAGGATTGTGTCGAGGCACAGATCTGGGGAAGGGTACCAAAACATGTCTGCAGCATTGACAGTCCCCAAGTGCACAGTGGCCTCCATCATTCTTAAATTGAAGAAGTTTGGAACCTTTCTAGAGCTCGCCGCTCGGGCAAACTTAGCAATCAGGGGAGAAGGGCCTTGGTCAGGGAGGTGACCAAGAACCTGATGGTCACTCTGACAAAGCTCCAGAGTTACTCTGTGGAGATGGGAGAAACTTCCAGAAGGACAAACATCTCTGCAGCACTCCACCAATCAGACCTTTGTGGTAGTGTGTCCAGACAAAAGCCATTCCTCAGTAAAAGGCACATGACAGCCCGCTTGGAGTTTGCCAAAATGCACCTATAGGACTCTCAGACCATGAGAAACAAGATTCTCTGGTCTGATGAAACCAAGATTGAACTCTTTGGCCTGAATGCCAAGTGTCACGTCTAGAGGAATCCTGGAACTATCCCTACAGTGAAGCATGGTGGTGGCAGTATCATGCTGTGGGGATGTTTTTCAGCGGCAGTGACTGGGAGACCAGTCAGGATCGAGGGAAAGATGAACGTAGCAAAGTACAGAGAGATCCTTGATGAAAACCTGCTCCTGTGCTGTGCTCAGACTAGGGCTAAGGTTTACCTTCCAACAGGACATCGACACTAAGCACACAGCCAAGACAACGCAGGAGTGGCTTCGGGACAAGTCTCTGAATGACCTTGAGTGGTCCAGCTGGAGCCCGGACTTGAATCCGATCGAAACATCACTGGAGAGACCTGAAAATAGCAGTGCAGTGATTTAACAATTTAATCCATTTTAGAGTAAGGCTTTAACTTAACAAAATGTGGAAAAAGTCAAGAGGTGTGAATACTTTCCCGAAGGCACTTTATGTTCCATCTCTGCGGTACAATTGATAACCATTACTATGAACCCAAGAAGACAACCTTACTGAAACATATACTTTATCACTCATTGGCCTATTCCTCTGTTCTGGCACAGATCTACTATTCTCAGGGATCCTCTCATCCTTGATCCACACTCTACCTTCTTCATTGCCTCAGTGTACAACATCTAATGCACTACTTTGACCCTGGCCACCTCAACCTGCCTCTCCTGCACCGGACACCTCCGATCCCCAGCAACATGGGCACTCCTACAGTTGACACACACAACTGAAACAAAATATTCCTCTGTCCCATGTCCTCCTGCACAATTCTCACACCTTTGGAAATCTCCCTCCTGCACACTGCTGCGACATGCCCGGTAAATGTGACACCTATAACACCTCAATGTATTCGGCACAAAAATGCTCTAACAACATAAATATACTAATATAACTTTGTCATGTAAAGAGTCTGAATTAAAGATCAAAAGAACAGACTGTGTCACCTCTGTTTCACCACGCTCCCCGCCAGATCTGCGTCGCACCAAACAACAGTCATTACAAACACCAGAAATGTTCTACTTAAATTGTTCCACCTCCATGCTTAACGCTACCCCAGAAATCACCTTTCGTTCAATTACAATTACATGAAGTTGATGCAAAGAGTCAATATTTGCAGTGTAGACCCTTCTTTTTCAAGACCTCTGCAATCCGCCCTGGCATGCTGTCAGTTAACTTCTGGGCCACATCCTGACTGATGGCAGCCCATTCTTGCATAATCAATGCTTGGAGTTTGTCAGAATTTGTGGGTTTTTGTTTGTCCACCCGCCTCTTGAGGATTGACCACAAGTTCTCAATGGGATTAAGGTCTGGGGAGTTTCCTGGCCATGGACCCAAAATATCAATGTTTTGTTCCCCGAGCCACTTAGTTATCACTTTTGCCTTATGGCAAGGTGCTCCGTCATGCAGGAAAAGGCATTGTTCGTCACCAAACTGTTCCTGGATGGTTGGGAGAAGTTGCTCTCGGAAGATGTGTTGGTACCATTCTTTATTCATGGCTGTGTTCTTAGGCAAAATTGTGAGTGAGCCCACTCCCTTGGCTGAGAAGCAACCCCACACATGAATGGTCTCAGGATGCTTTACTGTTGGCATGACACAGGACTGATGGTAGCGCTCACCTTGTCTTCTCCGGACAAGCTTTTTTCCGGATGCCGCAAACAATCGGAAAGGGGATTCATCAGAGAAAATGACTTTACCCCAGTCTACAGCAGTCCAATCCCTGTACCTTTTGCAGAATATCAGTCTGTCCCTGATGTTTTTCTTGGAGAAAAGTGGCTTCTTTGCTGCCCTTCTTGACACCAGGCTATCCTCCAAAGGGGGGAAGTACCTGCCTGCTGCCATTCCTCTGATAGCAACAGGTAGCAGCAGGCATTAGAGAGGTCCAGACCCTGGTATGATAGAAGTAGGTAGCAGCAGGCATTAGAGAGGTCCAGACCCTGGTATGATAGCAACAGACATTAGAGAGGCCCAGACCCTGGTCTGATAGAAGTAGGTAGCAGCAGGCATTGGAGAGGCCCAGACCCTGGTCTGATAGCAACAGGTAGCAGCAGGCATTAGAGAGGCCAGACCCTGGTATGATAGAAGTAGGTAGCAACAGGCATTAGAGAGGCCCAGACCCTGGTCTGATAGCAACAGGCATTAAAGAGGCCCAGACCCTCGTCTGGTAGCAGCAGGCATTAGAGAGGCCCAGACCCTGGTCTGATAGCAGCAGGTAGCAGCAGGCATTACAGAGGCCCAGACTCTGGTCTGATAGCAGCAGGTAGCAGCAGGCATTAGAGAGGCCAGACCCTGGTCTGATAGCAGCAGGCATTAGAGAGGCCCAGACCCTGGTCTGATAGCAACAGGTAGCAGCAGGCATTAGAGAGGCCAGACCCTGGTCTGATAGCAGCAGGCATTAGAGAGGCCCAGACCCTGGTCTGATAGCAGCAGGCATTAGAGAGGCCCAGACCCTGGTCTGATAGAAGCAGGTAGCAGCAGGCATTAGAGAGGCCCAGACTCTGGTCCAGACTCGTGCTGTCTTCCCTGTGGCTCAGCATCACTTCTCTGGACGGTTCTAACTTAGAATATGTGGACAACTACAAATACCTAGGTGTCTGGTTAGACTCCAAACTCTCCTTCCAGACTCACATCAATCATCTCCAATCCAAAGTTAAATCTAGAATTGGCTTCCTATTTCGCAACAAAGCATCCTTCACTCATGTTGCCAAACATACCCACGTAAAACTGACCATCCTACCAATCCTCGACTTCGGCGATGTCATTTACAAAATAGCCTCCAATACCCTACTCAACAAGCTGGATGCAGTCTATCACAGTGCCATCCGTTTTGTCACCAAAGCCCCATATACTACCCACCACTGCGACCTGTACGCTCTCGTTGGCTGGCCTTCGCTTCATAATCGTCGCCAAACACATTGGCTCCAGGTCATCTACAAGACCCTGCTAGGTAAAGTCCTCCCTTATCTCCGCTCACTGGTCACCATAGCAGCACCCACCTGTAGCACGCGCTCCAGCAGGTATATCTCTCTGGTCACCCCTAAAGCCAACTCCTCCTTTGGTCGTCTCTCCTTCCAGTTCTCTGCTGCCAATGACTGGAACGAACTACAAAAATCTCTGAAACTGGAAATACTTATCTCCCTCACTAGCTTTAAGCACCAGCTATCAGAGCAGCTCCCAGATCACTGCACCTGTACATAGCCCATCTATAATTTAGCCCAAACTACTACCTCTTCCCCTACTGTATTTATTTATTTTATTTATTTTGCTCCTTTGCACCATATTATTTATATTTGAACTTTGAACTTTCTTCAAACTACAAATCTACCATTCCAGTGTTTTACTTGCTATACTTTATTTACTTTGCCACCATGGCCTTTTTTGCCTTTACCTCCCTTATCTCACATCATTTGCTCACATTGTATATAGTCTTGTTTTTTCCTACCGCATCATTAATTGTATGTTGTTTTACTCCATGTGTAACTCTGTGTTTTTGTATGTTGTCGAACTGCTTTGCTTTATCTTGAGGTCGCAATTGTAAATGAGAACTTGTTCTCAACTTGCCTACCTGGTTAAATAAAGGTGAAATAAATAAATAAAAAATAGCTAGCACAGTGTCACTCTCGCCTGCTTTGTAATGGACTCCTACTTGCTAGCTAGGTAGCTAGATAGCTAGCACAGTGTCACTCCCACCTGCTGTGTACTGGACTCCTACTTGCTAGCTAGGTAGCTAGATAGCTAGCACAGTGTCACTCCCGCCTGCTGTGTACTGGACTCCTACTTGGTAGCTAGATAGCTAGCACAGTGTCACTCTCGCCTGCTTTGCACTGGACTCCTACTTGCTACATAGGTTGCTAGCATAGTGTCACCTCCACCTCCCGTGTCTCGGAGTCCTCCAGAGAATTAGCTAGCTAGCGCACAGTGTCCTTCACGCCCGCCTGCCGAACACCTGCCCTTCGTTAACAGAACTGTGGGAAAACAGACAGGTGGAGGTGAAGCAACCATTGTTGCGCTCGCTTCTTCTTCTGTGGAGTTTATCTGCAGTTGGCATCGAATGTTATGGTACCTACTGTACTGGAGCACCCCGACCTCCCGCCTGTCCTAGCTTAAAAATGTACCAATAGAAGTATAAAGAGGGGTTCCTGAACGATAAACGCGAATCCAACCATCACCCCTGGTGAGACAAAACCGCAACTCGTCAGTGAAGAGCACTTTTTGCCAGTCATGTCTGGTCCAGCGACGGTGGGTTTGTGCTCATAGGTGATGTTGTTGACGGTGATGTCTGGTGAGGACCTGCCTTACAACAGGCCTACAAGCCCTCAGTCCAGCCTCTTGTGGTCAGTCTGAGCACTGATGGAGGGATTGTGCGTTCCTGGTGTAACTCAGGCAGTTGTTGCCATCCTGTACCTGTCCCGCAGGTGTGATGTTCGGATGTACCAATCCTGTGCAGGTGTTGTTACACGTGGTCTGCCACTGCGAGGACGATCAGCTGTCCGTCCTTTCTCCCTGTAGCGCTGTCTTAGGTGTCTCACAGTACGAACATTGCAATTTATTTCCCTGGCCACATCTGCAGTCCTCATGCCTCCTTGCAGCATGCCTAAGGCATGTTCACGCAGATGAGCAGGGACCCTGGGCATCTTTCTTTTGGTGTTTTTCAGAGTCAGTAGAAAGGCCTGTTTAGTGTCCTAAGTTTTCATAACTGTGACCTTAATTGCCTACCGTCTGTAAGCTGTTAGTGTCTTAACGACTGTTCCACAGGTGCATGTTCATTAATTGTTTATGGTTCATTGAACAAGCATGGGAAACAGTGTTTAAACCCTTTACAATGAAGATCTGTGAAGTAATTTGGATTTTTACGAATTATCTTTGAAAGAAAGGGCCCTGAAAAAGGGCTGTTTCTTTTTTTTTGCTGAGTTTATTACCATTCACATACTGTCAACACTCATTGAATGGACATCAACCCTCCTTATTAATGTTTTCATCACTGCCACCCATCGTAAGGTTTAGAAAATAAAAGAAACCAAACCATGATTATTCTCTCCTTACTAGAAGACAATGTTTTCATTGTAGTCTACCCTAACAATATTACTCCATAGTTTTTAATACCAACCTCTGCTGGACTTTCCCTTTCTGTGTAACGGCTGTCTGAGGAAGAAGTGGACCAAAATGCGGCGGAGTTAGGGTTCGTCATATTTAATTCAACGAACACTATGCAATTCACAAAAACAACAAAACTGACAGCCAACACAGTCCTGTCAGGTGCAACCACAATGACATGAACAATTACCCACGAAACACAAAGGAAACGTAGGCAACTTATGTGTGACTCCCAATCAACCACAACCCTCTACAGCTGTGCCTGATTGGAAGTCACACGGCCAAAATCAATGAAACAATAAAAAACACACACTCCCTTCTGCCACGTCCTGACCCAACTACCCCCTCTACTGGTCAGGACGTGACATTCTGCGTCACACTAATACTTTAAACCTCTATTATTATAATGTAACATGCACATTCAGAAAATATTCAGACTCCTTGACTTTATCCACATTTTGTTATGCTACAACCTTATTCGAAAATGTATTAAGTAAATAAAAAATCCTCATCAATCTACACACAATACGGCATAATGACAAAGTGAAAACAGGTTTTTAGAAAGTTAAGCAAATGTATTAAACATAAAAAACAGAAATACCTTATTTACATAAGTATTCAGACCCTTTGCTATGAGACTTGAAATTGGGCTGTTTCCATTGATCATCCTTGAGATGTTTTTATAACTTGATTGGAGTCCACCTGTTGTAAATTGAATTGGACATGATTTGGAAAGGCACACACCTGTCTATATAAAGGTCCCACAGTTGACAGGACATGTAAGAGCATAAACCAAGCCATGAGGTCGAAGGAATTGTCCGTAGAGCTCAGAGACAGGATTTTGTCAAGGCACAGATCTGAGATCTGGGGAAGGGTACCAAAAAATGTCTGCAGCACTGAAGGTCCCCAATAACACAGTGGTCTCCATCATTCTTAAATGGAAGAAGTTTGGAACCACCAAGACTCTTTCTAGAGCTGGCCACCCGGCCAAACTATACCAATCTGTGGTGAAGGGCCTTGGTCAGGGAGGGGACCAAGGAGCCAATGGTCACTCTGACAGAGCTCCAGAGTTCCTCTGCAGCACTGCACCAATCAGGCCTTCATAGTAGAGTGGCCAGACGAAAGCCACTCCTAAAAGGCACATGACAGCCCGCTTGGAGTTTGCTAAAATGCACCTAAAGGACTCTCGGACCATGAGAAACAAGATTCTCTGGTCTGATGAAACCAAGATTGAACTCTTTGGCCTGAATGCCAAGCTTCACATCTGGAGGGAACCAGGCACCGCTTATCACCTGGCCAATACCATCCCTACGGTGAAGCATGGTGGTGGCAGCATCATGCTGAGGGGATGTTTTTCAGTGGCAGGAACTGGGAGACTATTCAGAACACAATGCACATAGCCCGGTTAGCTAATGTGCGGGAGCACTGGTTGGTCAGGCCAATTGAGGTAGTATGTACATTAATGTATAGTTAAAGTGACTGCATATATGATAAACAGAGTAGCAGCAGCGTAAAAGAGGGGTTGGGGGGGCACACAATGCAGATAGTCCGGGTAGCCATTTGATTACCTGTTCAGGAGTCTAATGGTTTGGGGGTAAAAACTGTTGAGAAGCTTTTTTGTCCTAGACCTGGCACTGCGGTACCGCTTGCCATGCGGTTGTAGAGAGAACCGTCTATGACTGGGGTGACTGGGGTCTTTGACAATTTTTAGGGCCTTCCTCTGACACCACCTGTTGTAGAGGTCCTGGATGGCAGGCAGCTTAGCCCAGTGATGTACTGGGCCATACGCACTACCCTCTGTAGTGCCTTGCAGTCAGAGGCCGAGCAATTGCCATACCAGGCAGTGATGCAACCAGTCAGGATGCTCTCGATGTTGCAGCTGTAGAACCTTTTGAGGATCTCAGGACCCATGCCAAATCTTTTTAGTTTACTGAGGGGGAATAGGCTTTGACGTGCCCTTTTCAAGACTGTCTTGGTGTGTTTGGACCATTCTACTTTGTTGTTGATGTGGACACCAAGGAGCTTGAAGCTTTCAGCCTGCTCCACTACAGCCCCGTCGATGAGAATGGGGGTGTGCTCGGTCCTCCTTTTCCTGTAGTCCACAATCATCTCCTTAGTCTTGGTTACGTTGAGGGATAGGTTGTTATTCTGGCACCACCCAGCCAGGTCTCTGACTTCCTCCCTAAAGGCTGTCTCGTCATTGTTGGTGATCAGGCCTACCACTGTTGTGTCGTCTGCAAACTTAATGATGGTGTTGGAGTCGTGCCTGGCCATGCAGTCATGGGTGAACAGGGAGTACTGTCTTGCCTGTGGCTCAGTTGGTAGAGCATGGTGTGTGCAACGCCAATGTTGTGGGTTTGATTCCCACGGGGGGGAAAAAATGTATGAAATGTATGCATTCACTACTGTAAGTCGCTCTGGATAAGAGCGTCTGCTAAATGACTAAAATGTAAATGTAAAATGAGTACAGGAGGGGACTGAGCACGCACCCCTGGGGAGCTCCAGTTTTGAGGATCAGCATGGCAGATGTGTTGCTACCTACCCTCACCACCTGGGGGCGGCCCGTCAGGAAGTCCAGGATCCAGTTGCAGAGGGAGGTGTTTAGTCCCAGGATCCTTAGCTTAGTGATGAGCTTCGTGGGCACTATGGTGTTGAACGCTGAGCTGTAGTCAATTAATAGCATTCTCACATAAGTGTTCCTTTTGTCCAGGTGGGAAAGGGCAGTGTGGAGTGCAATAGAGATTGCATCATCTGTGGATCTGTTTGGGCGGTATGCAAATTGGAGTGGGTCTAGGGTTTCTGGGATAATGGTGTTGATGTGAGACATTACCAACCTTTCAAAGCACTTCATGGCTACGGACGTGAGTGCTACGGGTCTGTAGTAATTTATGCAGGTTGCCTTTGTGTTCTTGGGCACAGAGACTATGGTGGTCTGCTTGAAACATGTTGGTATTACAGACTCAATCAGGGACATGTTGAAAATGTCAGTGAAGACACCTGCCAGTTGGTCAGCACATGCCCGGAGCACACGTCCTAGTAATCCGTCTGGCCCCGCAGCCTTGTGTATGTTGGCCTGTTTAAAGGTCTTACTCACGTCGGCTACGGAGAGCGTGATCACACAGTCGTCTAGAACAGCTGATGCTCTCATGCATGCCTCAGTGTTGCTTGCCTCGAAGCAAGCATAGAAGTGATTTAGCTCGTCTGGTAGGTTCGTGTCACTGGGCAGCTCGCAGCAGCTCGCGGCTGTGCTTCCCTTTGTAGTCTGTAATAGTTTGAAAGCCCTGCCACATAAGATGAACGCCAGAGCCGGTGTAGTATGATTCAATCTTAGCCCTGTATTGACGCTTTGCCTGTTTGATGGTTCGTCGCAGGGCATAGCAGGATTTCTTGTAAGCTTCCGGGTTAGAGTCCCGCACCTTGAAAGCGGCAGCTCTACCCTTTAGCTCAGTGCGAATGTTGCCTGTAATCCATGGCTTCTGGTTGGGGTATGTACGTACAGTCACTGTGGGGACGACGTCCTCAATGCACTTATTGATAAAGCCAGTGACTGATGTGGTGTACTCCTCAATGCCATCGGAAGAATCCCGGAACATGTTCCAGTCTGTGATAGCAAAACAATCCTGTAGTTTAGCATCTGCTTCCTCTGACCACTTTTTTTATAGACCGAGTCACTAGTGCTTCCTGCTTTAATTTTTGCTTGTAAGCAGGAATCAGGAGGATAGAGTTGTGGTCGGATTTACCAAATGGAGGACGAGGGAGAGCTTTGTACGTGTCTCTGTGTGTGGAGTACAGGTGATCTAGAATTTTTTTCCCTCTGGTTGCACATTTAACATGTTTTTGGAAATTTGGTAGAACTGATTTAAGTTTCCCTGCATTAAAGTCTCCGGCCACTAGGAGCGCCACCTCTGGGTGAGTGGTTTCCTGTTTGCTTATTTCATTATACAGCTGACTGAGTGCAGTCTTAGTGCCAGCATCTGTTTGTGGTGGTAAATAAACAGCCACGAAAAGTATAGCTGAAAACTCACTAGGCAAGTAGTGTGGCCTGCAATTTATCACAATATACTCTACTTCAGGCAAGCAAAATCTAGAGACTTCCTTAGATTTCGTGCACCAGCTGTTGTTTACAAATATGCACAGACCGCTCCCCCTCGTCTTACCGGAGTGTGCTGTTCTATCCTGCCGGTGCAGCGTATATCCCGCAAGCTGAATATCCATGTCGTCATTCAGCCACGATTCCGTGAAACATAGGATATTACAGTTTTTGATGTCCCTTTGGTAGGATATTCGTGATCGTACCTCGTCTAGTTTATTGTCCAATGATTGCACGTTGGTGAGTAGTATTGACGGTAACGGCAGCTTTACCACTCGCCTTTTCCGGGTCCTGACGAGGCATCCGGCTCTTCGTCCTCTGTACCTGCGTCGCTTCCTCTTGCAAATAACGTGGATGTCGGCCCTGTCGGGTATTTGGAGAATGTCTTGTGCGTCTTGCTTGTTGATGAAACAATCTTTGTCTAATCCGAGGTGAGTGATCGCTGTCCTGATATCCAGAAGCTCTTTTCTGCCTTAAGATACGGTTGCAGAAACATTATGTACAAAATAAGTTATAAATAACGTGAAAAAAAAGACATAACAGTACAATTGATTAGGAGACCGTAAAACTGCTGCCATTTCTTCCGGCGCCATGTTACCATGGTAACCCCATTACCACCACCCAGGAAGGTATGACCACTCTGACATGTTACCATGGTAACCCCATGACCACCAGACAAAATGCTGATAGGCGCAGTAACAGCTGGGAATGACAATGGAAGGTGAAAGGTGCACATACCGTAATTTCCGGACTATTAAGCGCACCTGAATATAAGCCGCACCCACTGAATTAAAAAATATATATTATTTTTAACATAAATAAGCCGCACATGTCTATAAGCCGCATGTGCCTACCGGTACATTGAAACAAATTAACTTTACACAGGCTTTAACGAAACACGGCTTGTAACAAAAATAAATAGGCTTTAACGAAACACGGCTTGTAACAAAAATAAATAGGCTTTAACGAAACACGGCTTGTAACAAAAAAAACATTTGCAGTAAGCTTTAGTTGTCTTTTTGCACTGAGTCAATTCCTCACGCTGCTGTTTCCAACGTCTTATCATCGACTCATTAAGACCAAGCTCCCGTGCAGCAGCTCTATTTCCTTTTCCAACAGCCAGATCAATCGCCTTCAACTTGAAAGCTGCATCATATGCATTTCTCAGTGTCTTTGCCATGATGAGGGTGACAAAATGACTACCGTAATCAGAATGATGGGAAGTTTGAGAGCGCTCGATTTAATCTAAACAGTAAACAAAAAAGTTGTTTGACCGTAACCCGTTCGGCAATTTCATTGGTCTAATGAAAGCTTCATGCCGCCAAAAAACTGAGCATGTCACAGAATGTGTTTTTTAGGAGAAAAAAAAATTGAAAGTGGGAAAAATCCATATATTAGCCGCGTCATTGTTTAAGCCGCGAGGTTCGAAGCCTGGGGAAAAAGTTGCGGCTTATAGTCCGGAATTTACGGTAGTTATATAACCAGAACACTTCTTCTATGGTATTATTTAAAGGGTTGTTTATTCTACATGGACCTGTTACTACATTTGAAAGTTATCAAAACACTTAGTTTAGTACATCTATATCAATTCAGCAATTGCATTCTTGTCATATTAATCTGTGGGCTACTGACCTATTCAAGGCTTCCTCTGGCATCTCACCATACATCTGTCTGTAGTTACTGAACTCAACCTGCAACAGGAGGTTTGTTTGTTGTGATTGAGTGGAGGGGAAACGGCTGTGGGCAAGGTTCTGACAGAGGGGTGTGTCTTGGTGGTGGCAAGGAGTCAGGACACACCCAAGAAACACCCACATCAAACCCCACCCCCAATCCAACTCACCCGCTTCTGTCATGGCCTCCAGTATTTCTTCAGGAGCAAGCCAAAAACTAGGCCAAATCAGTGGGTGCAGTTCCCCTTTAACAAAGCAATCGCCTTTCGGTGTAAAAAACATGGAAATTGAAAACAAAAAACAACATTTTAGGTGAGAAGTAAATATTGGTATGAAGCCCCCAAAAAAGAAAGGAAATTCACATAAGCCCCACAATGCCACTTCACCCATTCACCCAGGTTTTCCAGCACACAGCTTTGACCAACTACAGTAGATATGTTGGTCTATTGTGCTTCAAACAATGTGTATGCAGGTTGCTTAGGATTCAAACCTTCTCAAACATCCTAATTCATACTCTTAGAGCAGGTATCCCCAAACTGGGGTATACATTTACATTTAAGTCATTTAGCAGACGCTCTTATCCAGAGTGACTTACAAATTGGTGCATTCACCTTATGATATCCAGTGGAACAACCACTTTACAATAGTGCATCTAAATCTTTTAGGGGGGGGGGGTTAGAAGGATTACTTTACCCTATCCTAGGTATTCCTTAAAGAGGTGGGGTTTCATGCAATGCCTTCAGGGGGACGCCAAATAAAAATGTAAATCACATAAAAAAAACATTTTTTTTTAAAGGTATTTCAAAAAATATCTATACTTTTTTTTTTCTTCACATTTTCAAACTGTCCATTTATATTTTCCAACGGGGCTATACATCTGGGTGAGGTTTTTTTCTCGCCAGAGTAGCCGTGTTTCACTGCCAAAAATAAAATTAAACCATCTAGTGTTCAGCGAAATAACTTCTATGGGCTACTTGGGACGCTACAGTCCCACCTGCGGGACACAGCCAGTGAAATATCAGGGCGGCAAATTCAAAACAACAAAATCTCATAATTCAAATTTCTCAAACATACAACTATTTTACACCATTTTAAAGATACGTTTGTCCTTAATCCAACCACATTGTCCGATTTCAAAAAGGCTTTACGACGAAAGCATAAAGCTGTTTTCAGTTTGCATGTTTTGCTCAGGTGCAAAAATAGCCTTATACCGTAACTCTGTCAACAACAAAAAATTATAATTATAGCCTAAGGCAGGTGCGCAATGCTGTCGGAGGTACGCAAATAAAAATGTCATTAACATTTTTTTTTAAATATATACTGCTCAAAAAAATAAAGGGAACACTAAAATAACACATACTAGATCTGAATGAATGAAATAATCTTATTAAATACTTTTTTCTTTACATAGTTGAATGTGCTGACAACAAAATCACATAAAAATAATCAATGGAAATCCAATTTATCAACCCATGGAGGTCTGGATTTGGAGTCACACTCAAAATTAAAGTGGAAAACCACACTACAGGCTGATCCAACTTTGATGTAATGTCCTTAAAACAAGTCAAAATGAGGCTCAGTAGTGTGTGTGGCCTCCACGTGCCTGTATGACCTCCCTACAACGCCTGGGCATGCTCCTGATGAGGTGGCGGATGGTCTCCTGAGGGATCTCCTCCCAGACCTGGACTAAAGCATCCGCCAACTCCTGGACAGTCTGTGGTGCAACGTGGCGTTGGTGGATGGAGCGATACATGATGTCCCAGATGTGCTCAATTGGATTCAGGTCAATGCCTTCCTCTTGCAGGAACTGCTGACACACTCCAGCCACATGAGGTCTAGCATTGTCTTGCATTAGGAGGAACCCAGGGCCAACCGCACCAGCATATGGTCTCACAAGGGGTCTGAGGATCTCATCTCGGTACCTAATGGCAGTCAGGCTACCTCTGGCAAGCACATGGAGGGCTGTGCGGCCCCCCAAAGAAATGCCACCCCACACCATGACTGACCCACCGCCACACCGGTCATGCTGGAGGATGTTGCAGGCAGCAGAGCGTTCTCCACGGCGTCTCCAGACTGTCACGTCTGTCACATGTGCTCAGTGTGAACCTGCTTTCATCTATGAAGAGCACAGGGCGCCAGTGGCGAATTTGCCAATCTTGGTGTTCTCTGGCAAATGCCAAACGTCCTGCACAGTGTTGGGCTGTAAGCACAACCCCCACCTGTGGACGTCGGGCCCTCATACCACCCTCATGGAATCTGTTTCTGACCGTTTGAGCAGACACTGCTGGAGGTCATTTTGCAGGGCTCTGGCAGTGCTCCTCCTGCTCCTCCTTGCACAAAGGCAGAGGTAGCGGTCCTGCTGCTGGGTTGTTGCCCTCCTACGGCCTCCTCCACGTCTCCTGATGTACGGGCCTGTCTCCTGGTAGCGCCTCCATGCTCTGGACACTACGCTGACAGACACAGTAAACCTTCTTGCCACAGCTCGCATTGATGTGCCATCCTGGATGAGTTGCACTACCTGAGCCACTTGTGTGTGTTGTAGACGCTGTCTCATGCTACCACTAGAGTGAAAGCACCGCCAGCATTCAAAAGTGACCAAAACATCAGCCAGGAAGCATAGGAACTGAGAAGTGGTCTGTGGTCTCCACCTGCAGAACCACTCTTTTATTGGGGTGTCTTGCTAATTGCCTATAATTTCCACCTGTTGTCTATTCCATTTGCACAACAGCATGTGAAATGTATTGTCAATCAGTGTTGCTTCCTAAGTGGACAGTTTGATTTCACAGAAGTGTGATTGACTTGGAGTTACATTGTGTTTTTTTTTTTCCTTCACATTTTCAAACTGTTCATTTATATTTTCCAACGGGGCTATACATCTGGGTGAGGTATTTTTCTCGCCTGAGTAGCCTTGTTTCACTGCCAAAAATAAAATTAAACCATCTAGTGTTCAGCGAAATAACAACACAATGTCAAATACAGGTAGCCTAGTCAAATAACTAACATCCAATCACATTAACCGTTACTCTCTAGCGGGAATTCCACCAACGGTCCTTATGTAGCCAAACATAGCTGCTACTCTGTACTGATGGCGCAAAAGCCATGACAGGGAGACATAGTGGAGTGGTAACGCGCGTGCAAGCAGTTTCTCCCGACGCCACTTGGGTACACTGCAGCATCCACCGAGAGGCTCTTGCTGCCAAGGGAATGCCTGACAATTTGAAATACTTTTGGACACTACAGTGAAAATGGTTAACTTTGTTAAAGCAAGGCCCCCTGAACTCTGTATTTTCTGTATTATGCAATGATATGGGCAGCGACCATGTAACGCTTTTACAACATACTGCAGTGCGCTGGTTATCAAGGGGCAAAGTATTGACACGTTTTTTTTTAATTGAGAGACTAGCTTAAAGTTTTCTTTACTGACCATCATTTTCTATAAGAGCTCTTTGTCACTTCCCACAAGCCGGGTTGTGACAAAAACTCACACTTATGTTTAATAAATGTATCGTATAGTGTGTGTGTGTGGCAGGCTTACAATGATGGCAAAAAACAACTTTTGAGAGTGCGCTGACCCTGGTGCTAGAGGGGGTACAGCTGGAGGTTGAATGCTTGAAGGGGTACGGGATTATAAACACTTTGGGAACCACTGTCTTAGAGGAATGGACTTCACAGTGTCCTGCTATTAAAATAATGTATACATGTGTGTATATATATATATATATATATATATATATATATATATATATATATATATATATAAAAACTGGGTGGTTTGAGACCTGAATGCTGATTGGCTGAAAACAATCAATCAAATGAATTTATGAAGCCCTTTTTACATCAGCTGATATCTCAAAGTGCTGTACAGAAACCCAGCCTAAAACCCCAAACAGCAAGCAATGCAGATGTAGAAGCACGGTGGCTAGGAAAAACTCCCTAGAAAGGCAGAAACCTAGAGAGGAACCAGGCTCTGAGGGGTGGCCAGTCCTCTTCTGGCTGTGCCGGGTGGAGATGAAAGCCGTGGTATATGACAAAACATTTATTTTTACCAAGTATTTTACATTTTTAGTCATTTAGCAGACACTCTTATCCAGAGCGACTTACAGTAGTGAATGCATACATTTTTTCTCCGTACTGGTCCCCCGTGGGAATCAAACCCACAACCCTGGCGTTGCAAACACCATGCTCTACCAACTGAGCCACACGGGACCAATTATATTGGTAACCAGTTTATAATAGCAATACGGCACCACTGGGGTTGGTGGTTTATGGCCAATATACCACGGCTAATGGCTGTATCCAGGCACGCCGCGTTACGCTATGCCTAAGAACAACCCTTAGCCGTGGTATATTGGCTATATGCCACATCCCCTCGTGCCTTATTGCTTAAATATATCATTAGGATGGAGGACCTGAGCACCTGAACCCTAGGACCATGCCTCAGGACTACCTGGCATGATGACTCCTTGCTGTCCCCAGTCCACCTGGCCATGCTGCTGCTCCAGTTTCAACTGTTCTGTCTGCGGCTACGGAACCCTGACCTGTTTGATTTGATTTGATGTATGTATTTTTAGATATAGGCCCATTGTAAATGTGTAATATTGTAGCTTCACAATATGTATTGCAAAAATGAATACAAATACACACAACTTTAAGGTCCATATTCATTTGACACAGGTAATGAAATGCCTATTGATAAAACAGGACCAATTTTGCAAAACAAGTGTTTCTGAGCGTATGTCAATATTACACAGGTAAGCTAACGGTTCCAGAAATCAGGAATGCAGACAGGCTCTATAGACCTCTATATATGAGTGACTGTGTCCAACGTGCCACGACCTGTTGATATGTTGGGCACCTTCCGACACAAATATGTTATGAAATATATCTTTTTCTCAATGACATATATTGTTAAAATCAAGGTTTAAGGAAATACAGGCAAGCACCACATTACTACAAGACAAACGGTTCACTCAATCAAGCCTGATGATGTTGTAAATATGAAAGCAAAGCTTGCTTTCATATAATAAAAAACAATCTTGAAAAGGTAGTGGAATATGATGATTGTGGTGAGTGAAGAATTCAATACTTTAATATGAATCCGGTACAAATCACATTATTGTGGAAGCACCTCCTCTAAGAGTATGAAATAGGATGTTTGAGAAGGTTTTAATCCTGCCTACACATTGTTTGAAGTACAACAGACGAACATACAGTTGAAGTTGTAAGTTTACATACACTTATGTTGGAGTCAAAAAAATTCATTTTTCAACCACTCCACAAAGTTCTTGTTAACAAACTATAGTTTTGGCAAGTCGGTTAGGACATCTACTTTGTGGATGACACAAGTAATTTTTCCAACAATTGTTTACAGATAGATAATTTCACTTATAATTTACTGTATCACAATTCCAGTGGGTCAGAAGTTTACATACACTAAGTTGACTTTGCCTTTAAACAGCTTGAAAAATTCCAGAAAATGATGCCATGGCTTTAGAAGCTTCTGATAGGCTAATTGACATAATTTGAGTCAATTGGAAGTGTACCTGTGGATGTATTTCAAGGCCTACCTTCAAACTCAATGCCTCTTTGCTTGACATGAGAAAATCAAAAGAAATCAGCCAAGAATTGTAGACCTCCACAAGTCTGGTTCATCCTTGGTCGCAAATGGGTCTTCCAAATGGACAATGACCCCAAGCATACTTCCAAAGTTGTGGCAAAATGGCTTAAGGACAACAAAGTCAAGGTATTGGAGTGGCCATCACAAAGCTCTGACCTCAATCCTACATAAAATTTGTGGACAGAACTGAAAAAGCGTGGGCGAGCAAGGAGGCCTACACACCTGACTCAGTTACACCAGCTCTGTCAGGAGGAATGGGCCAAAATTCACCCAACTTATTGTGGGAAGCTTGTGGAAGGCTACCCGAAACGTTTGACCCAAGTTAAACAATTTAAATGCAATGCTACACTCAATTAGTATTTGGTATGTAAACTTCTTACCCACTGGGAATGTGATGAAAGAAGCTGAAATAAATCATTCTCTCTACTATTATTGTGACATTTCACATTCTTAAAATAAAGTGGTGATCCTAACTGACCTAAGACAGGGAATTTGTATTAGGATTAAATGTCAGGAATTGTAAAAAACTGAGTTTAAATGTATTTGGCTATCCGACTTCAACTGTAGCTACTTTAGCAGGTAAAAGCTGTGTGTTGGGAAACCTTGGTATAGCATGGGTGCAGTAGGCATCGTGGTGCTCATGTGAATTTTTCTTTCTTTTTGGGCTGCAGACCCATCCCTACTTCTCACTTAAAACGTAGTTTTGAGATTTTTAATCCTAAATGCATCGGTATACACATTTGTCCTATGGATATCCTAAATGTATGAACTTAATTTCATGTATATAGTTCCATGTCACTATCTTAAAGCAAACAGGTTATGAAGAATATTTGATTAGATCATTTTCTTATTCAGATATTGAAAAGGAGCTTTCTGCAGATATGCAATATTACCTCTTCATCGCTTGGTGGAGACGTTGGATTTCTCTAGACCTAATAAGTGTACTGAACATGTATGAACACCGGGTGGCAGCATGAACCAGAAGTTTAAACCAGTATGGTGATCATACAGATAACTGCCAAAATATAGGAAACACTAACATTAAGAGTGTCTTAATAAGGCGTTGGACCACCACGAGCCAGAACAGGTTCAATGCACCCTGACATAGATTCTACAAGTGTCTGGAACTCTATTGGAAGGATGTGACACCATTATTCCACGATAAATTGCATCATTTGGTGTTTTGTTGATGGCGGTGGAAAACGCTGTCTCGGGCGTTGTTCCAGAATCTCCCAGAAGTAATCAACTGAGTTGAGATCTGGTGACCTGAGACGACCATGGCATGTGGTTTACATCGTTTTCATGCTCATCAAACCATTCAGTAACCACTTGCACTTAGTGGATGGGAACATTGTCATCATATGGGTGCATTGCCATGGTAGCCGAAATATTGGCCAAAATAACGGCCTGCTCAGCATTTTTATGCATGACCCTAAGCATGATGGGATGTTAATTGCTTAATTAACTCAGGAGACACACCTGTGTAGAAGCACCTGCTTTGAATATACTTTTTCCTTCCTCATTCACTCAAGTGTTTCCATTATTTGGGCAGTTACCTGTAGATTTTAATGTTTTCTATGTTGAACTTTAGAGGTCTTTAAACTCCTAACAGCCTTTTAGTCTCAGCCTCAGCCACTGCAACATAAAACAAAAATATCCCCATATGCATGCTCCACCATAGGCGATGGGTAGGAGGGACAGACAATGCATTGACTGGCTCTGGAAGGATTTAGAGGTTGCACCTTCGTTTTGTCGTAACAGAAAGCTGGAGACATTAATGTCTATGTAAGTGTAATGGCCATGTTCCCAACAGCCTCGACCTTGACAGAAGTCACAGTGAGATAGTGTGACCCGCGGTAGTATTCTTGTGCCATCCACTCAGGGGCAGTGTTGGATAAATAGTCTTCTGATGGTCATTGTACAACACTGGCTGCATCCCAAATCCTGAAGTGTGTACTACTTCCCACAAAATCTAAAAGCATTGGATTGGTGGAGGCGTGGGCTAGTGAGAGTTTCCATCATATTCCTTATACCAGTCATTTCCTTCTAAATCAGTGAAGGGAAGTGAACAAGTGAACATTTTGGGAGGAAGGAGAGATAATCGAACATACTGTAGCCATAGTGAAACACTGGGTGGCAGTATGACATCAGGAACACCTTTATTTAACTAGGCAAGTCAGTGAAGAACAAATTATTATTTACAATGGAGAGAGAGAGAGAGAGAGAGAGAGAGAGAGAGAGAGATATCTTTATTCTTTTGGAACTTCTGTGAGTGTAATGTTCATTATCTACTTCACTTGCATTGGCAATATTAACATATGTTTCCCATGCCAATAAAGCCCCTTGCATTGAGAGAGAGAGAGAAACTGTGTGAGAGAGATACAGTGAGAGAGAGATGCAGTCAGAGAGAGACACAGTGAGAGAGAGACACAGTGAGAGAGAGATACAGTGAGATCGTTACAACACTGTATATATACATAATATGACATTTCAAATGTCTTTATTTTTTTGGATTTTTGTGAGTGTAATGCTTGCTGTTCATTTGTAATGTCTATTTCACTTGTGTTTATTATCTACAGTGAGAGAGAGAGAAACAGTGAGAGAGAGAGAGAGAGAGAGAGAAACTGAGAGAGAGAGAGAAACAGTGAGAGAGAGAGCGAGAGAGAGAGAAACTGAGGGAGAGAGAGAGAGAGAGAAACTGAGAGAGAGAGAGAAACAGTGAGAGAGAGTGAGAGAGAGAGAGAGAGAGAGAGAGAGAGAGAGAGAAACTGAGAGAGAGAGAGAGAGAGAGAGAGAGAGAGAGAGAGAGAGAAACTGAGAGAGAGAGAGAAACAGTGAGAGAGAGAGAGAGAGAGAGAGAGAGAGAGAAACTGAGAGAGAGAGAGAGAGAGAGAGAGAGAGAGAGAAACTGAGAGAGAGAGAGAGAGAGAGAGAGAGAGAGAGAGAGAAAGAGAGAGAGAGAGAAACAGTGAGAGAGAGAGAGAGAGAAACAGAGAGAGAGAGAAACAGTGAGAGAGAGAGAGAGAGAAACTGAGAGAGAGAGAGAAACTGAGAGAGAGAGAGAAACAGTGAGAGAGAGAGAGAGAGAGAGAGAGAGAGAGAGAGAAACAGTGAGAGAGAGAGAGAGAGAGAGAGAGAGAGAGAGAGAGAAACAGTGTGAGAGAGAGAAAAAGAGAGAGAGTCAAGCAGAGAGAGAGAGAGACAGTGAGAGGGGGAACAATGAGAGAGAAGACAGCAATTGGGGATTGAGGGAGATGGAGAGAGATTAATGTCCTCCATCTATTTAGTAAAATGTCAGAGTGTGGCTGTTTTGACCCAAAGAGAGAGAATGTTCTTTGCCTTTCCATTACATTTTATCCAAGCCCACCTGAGCACTGCTCTGCTTTCTGCCTGGCTGGCTGGCTCTGGGGACATTGTGACCTGTCTTTTCTACCACTTGAACAGCCCTAATAGCAGAAACAGAGTTTGCAGCAAGCCAAATAGAGGTGTAATATGTAGCAGAAATAGAGTTTGCAGCAAGCCAAATAGAGGTGTAATATGTAGCAGAAACAGAGTTTGCAGCAAGGTAAATATAGGTGTAATATGTAGCAGAAATAGAGTTTGCAGCAAGCCAAATAGAGGCATAACATGTAGCAGAAACAGAGTTTGCAGCAAGCCAAATAGAGGCATAATATGTAGCAGAAACAGAGTTTGCAGCAAGCCAAATAGAGGTGTAATATGTAGCAGAAACAGAGTTTGCAGCAAGGTAAATATAGGCATAATATGTAGCAGAAACAGAGTTTGTTGCAAGCCAAATAGAGGCATAATATGTAGCAGAAATAGAGTTTGCAGCAAGCCAAATAGAGGCATAACATGTAGCAGAAATAGAGTTTGCAGCAAGCCAAATAGAGGCATAACATGTAGCAGAAACAGAGTTTGCAGCAAGCCAAATAGAGACATAATATGTAGCAGAAACAGAGTTTGCAGCAAGCCAAATAGAGGCATAACATGTAGCAGAAACAGAGTTTGCAGCAAGCCAAATAGAGACATAACATGTAGCAGAAACAGAGTTTGCAGCAAGGGAAATAGAGGCGTAATATTTAGCTGTCACGCCCTGACCTTAGATTGCCCTTTATTTTCTCTTTTTTGGGTTAGGTCAGGGTGTGATGTGGGGTGGGCATTCTATGCCATTCTATGTTTTCTATTTCTTTGTGTTTAGCTAAGTGTGGTTCCTAATCAGAGGCAGCTGTCTATCGTTGTCTCTGATTAGGAATCATACTTTGGCAGCCCTTTTTTTCCACCTTCAGTTGTGGGATCTTGTTTTTGTACAGCTCAGTTAGCCTGCAGAACGTGACGTTCGTTTTCCGTTGTTTTGTTATTTTGATTTAGTGTTCCGAGTTACAATAAATATAAATATGAGCACTTTCCACGCTGCACCTTGGTCTACTCCTTTCGACGATCATCACAGAAGATTCCACCACCAACGGACCAAGCAGCGTGGTCGGGAGAAATGGACCTGGGAAGACATCCTGGACGGCAAGGGATCCTGGACGTGGGAGGAGATCCAGGCTGGATGGGATCGCCTCCCATGGGAACAGGTGGAGGCAGCGAGAGCAGAGCGGCGACGAGAAGAGGAAGTACCACGGCAACGAGGCAAGCACGAGAGGCAGCCCCAAAAATGTTTTGGGGCGGGGGCACACGGGGAGATTGGCAGAGTCAGGGTGGAGACCTGAGCCAACTCGCCGTGCTTACCGTGGGGAGAGTAGGACTGGTCAGGCATCGGGTTATGCGGTAATGCGCACGGTGTCTCCAGTGCGCAGCCACTGGATTGTGCCGGCTCAGCGTTCCTGGTCTCCGGTGCGTCACTTCGGCCCAGGATATCCTGCGCCAGCTCTACGCACGGTACCCTCAGTTCGCCAGCACAAACCAGTGCGGCCTGTTCCAACTCCCCGCGCTTGCCGGGCTACGGGGGGAATCCAGCCAGGATGGGTTGTGCCAGCCATACGCTCCAGACCTCCAGTGCGCCTCCACGGTCCAGTATATCCTGTGCCTGCTCTGCGCACTCAGTCTCCAGTGCGTCTCCCCAGTCCGGTGAGACCTGTTCCGGCTCCACGTAAGAAGCCTCCAGTGATGATCCATGGCACGAAGCCTGTAGGGATGATCCATGGCACGAAGCCTCCAGTGATGATCCATGGCACGAAGCCTCCAGTGATAATCCATGGCGCGGAGCCTGTAGTGACGATACAAGGCACGGAGCCTGCAGCGACGGTCCACAGTCCGGAACCTCCAGCGACGGTCCGCAGTCCGGAGCCTCCAGCGACGGTCCGCAGTCCGGAGCCTCCAGCGGCAGGCGCAGTCCGGAGTCTTCAGCGGCGGTCCGCAGTCCGGAGTCTTCAGGACCGTCGCTCCGGAGACACAAAAGCGGAGGGATCAGCGGGCGGAGTGGGGGCTACGCCCCGAACCAGAGCCGCCGCCAAGAATAGATGCCCACCCGGACCCTCCCCTATAGGTTCAGGTTTGCGGCCGGGAGTCCGCACCTTTGGGGAGGGGGGTACTGTCACGCCCTGACCTTAGATTGCCCTTTATTTTCTCTTTTTTGGGTTAGGTCAGGGTGTGATGTGATGTGGGCATTCTATGCCATTCTATGTTTTCTATTTCTTTGTGTTTAGCCAAGTGTGGTTCCTAATCAGAGGCAGCTGTCTATTGTTGTCTCTGATTAGGAATCATACTTAGGCAGCCCTTTTTTTCCACCTTCAGTTGTGGGATGTTGTTTTTGTACAGCTCAGTAAAGCCTGCAGAACGTGACGTTCGTTTTCCGTTGTTTTGTTATTTTGATTTAGTGTTCTGAGTTACAATAAATATAAATATAAGCACTTTCCACGCTGCACCTTGGTCTACTCCTTTCGACGATCGTCATAGTAGCAGAAACAGAGTTTGCAGCAAGCCAAATAGAGGCGTAATATGTAGCAGAAACAAGCCAAATAGAGGCGTAATATGTAGCAGAAACAGTTTGTTGCAAGCCAAATAGAGACGTAATATGTAGCAGAAACAGAGTTTGCAGCAAGCCAAATAGAGACATAATATGTAACAGAAACAGAGTTTGCAGCAAGCCAAATAGAGACGTAATATGTAGCAGAAACAAGCCAAATAGAGACGTAATATGTAGCAGAAAAAGAGTTTGCAGCAAGCCAAATAGAGGCGTTATATGTAGCAGAAACAGAGTTTGCAGCAAGCCAAATAGAGGCGTAATATGTAGCAGAAACAAGCCAAATAGAGGCGTAATATGTAGCAGAAACAGTTTGTTGCAAGCCAAATAGAGACGTAATATGTAGCAGAAACAGAGTTTGCAGCAAGCCAAATAGAGACGTAATATGTAGCAGAAACAAGCCAAATAGAGACGTAATATGTAGCAGAAACAGAGTTTGCA
Organism: Salmo trutta; assembly: GCF_901001165.1. NCBI lineage: Eukaryota > Metazoa > Chordata > Actinopteri > Salmoniformes > Salmonidae > Salmo > Salmo trutta. The sequence goes on along the minus strand of NC_042992.1, from coordinate 7,498,998 downwards.
GCAAGCCAAATAGAGGCATAACATGTAGCAGAAACAGAGTTTGCAGCAAGCCAAATAGAGACGTTATATGAAGCAGAAACTGTCATAAGCGTCGTAAGGGTAGGACCAAGGCGCAGCGGGTAAAGTGCTCATCTTCTTAATTTATTAGAATTAACACTTAAACAAAAGAAACAAACGACGAAACAGTCCCATAAGGTGCACAGACTATACAGGAAATAACCACCCACAAAACACAAGTGAAACAAACCTCAACCTAATATGGCCTCCAATTAGAGTCAACGACAACAGCCTCTAATTGGAGGTCCTACCAAAAACACAACATAGAAATAGAAAACTAGATTTAAACATAGAAATAGAAAACATAGAACCTAAACCAAAAACACCAAAACAAACACGCCCTGACCAAACTACAATGACAAATAACCCCTTTCACTGGTCAGGACGTGACAGAAACAGAGTTTGCAGCAAGCCAAATAGAGACGTAATATGTAGCAGAAACAGAGTTTGCAGCAAGGAAAATAGACGTGTAATATATAGCAGAAATAGAGTTTGCAGCAAGCCAAGTAGAGACATAATATGGAGCAGAAACAGAGTTTGTTGCAAGCCAAATAGAGACATAATATGGAGCAGAAACAGAGTTTGCAGCAAGCCAAATAGAGACATAATATGTCGCAGAAACAGAGTTTGCAGCAAGCAAAATAGAGTCATAATATGTAGCAGAAACAGAGTTTGCAGCAAGCCAAATAGAGACATAATATGTAGCAGAAACAGAGTTTGCAGCAAGCCAAATAGAGACATAATATGTAGCAGAAACAGAGTTTGCAACAAGGGAAATACAGGCGTAATATGTAGCAGAAACAGAGTTTGCAACACAGGAAATACAGGCGTAATATGTAGCAGAAACAGAGTTTGTTGCAAGGGAAATGGAGACGTAATATGTTGCAGAAACAGAGTTTGTTGCAAGGGAAATGGAGACGTAATATGTAGCTGTCACGCTCTGACCTAAGATAGTTGTTTTTTCTCGGTTTAGTTAGGTCAGGGTGTGATAGGTGGGTGGGCATTCTATGTTTTTGTTTTCTATGTTTTGGCCGCGTATGGTTTCCAATCAGAGGCTGCTGTCTATCGTTGTCTCTGATTGGAAGCCATACTTAGGCAGTCTTTTTCCCTTGGTTTAAGTGGGTAGTTGTTTTCTGTTTTGTTAGATTAACCTGACAGAACTGTCAGCTGTAATTTTGGTTTATTTGTATTCAGTGTTCATTTTCATTAAAATTTACGATGAGCACTCAACACGCTGCGCCTTGGTCCCCTTCATATGATGCCCGTTACAGTAGCAGCAATAGAGTTTGCAACAAGGGAAATAGAGACATAATATGTAGCAGAAACAGAGTTTGCAACAAGGGAAATAGAGACATAATATTTAGCAGAAACAGAGTTTGTTGCAAGCCAAATAGAGACATGATATGTAGCAGAAACAGAGTTTGCAGCAAGGGAAATAAAGGCATAATATGTAGCAGAAACAGAGTTTGTTGCAAGGGAAATAAAGGCATAATATGTAGCAGAAACAGAGTTTGCAGCAAGCCAAATAGAGGTGTAATATGTAGCAGAAACAGAGTTTGCAGCAAGGGAAATAGAGACATAATATGTAGCAGAAACAGAGTTTGCAGCAAGCCAAATAGAGGTGTAATATGTAGCAGAAACAGAGTTTGCAGCAAGGGAAACAGAGAAATAGAGCCAAGCAGAACCAACAGTTCCAACAGTATCTATATTGCTGTTATTTCCATCTGTCTTCCTACCACTACTACACTGAGTGGACAAAACATTATGAACACCTGCTCTTTCCATGACATACAGTACACTGACCAGGTGAATCCAGGTGAAAGCTGTGATCCCTTATCGATGTCACCTGTTAAATCCACTTTTTAAAGGATTTTTAAGCCTTGAGCCAATTGAGAAATGGATTGTGTGTGCGTTCAAGACAAAACATTTAAGTGGCTTTGAATGGGATAGGGTAACAGGTGTCAGGCGCACCGGTTTGAGTGTGTCAAGAACTACAAAGGTGCTGTGTTTTTTCATGCTCAACAGTTTCCCGTGTATATCAACAATGGTCCCTCACTCAACTGACATCCAGCCAACTTGACACAACTGTGGGAATCATTGGAGTCAACATGGGCCAGCATTTTAATGGAAGGCTTTCGACACATTGTGGTCAATGCCCCGATGAATTGAGTCTGTTCTGAGGGCAAAAACAGGGTGTTCCTATCGTTTTGTACAGCTCATTGTATATTCTGACTGTGATGAGATAGTGTACTGTTACTTTTCTAGTGTCAATACTGTTCTAGTTGTTCTTCCATCATTTTAATGATGGAAAATATGGTGCTGTGTCCCAAACGGCACTCTGGTCATAAGTAGTGCACTATACTGTATTGGTAATAGGCTCCATGGACCGAGGTGAAGCTCTAGAACCTCCCAGGCAGCCAATATGAGACAAACACTCCACTGAACCACGTTCAATTACAAGCCAAATAGGTTAAAAGAGGTCAACATGTTAATAAGCAACGTTAATTAGACAGCTTCACTGTAAACAACTAATAGCATCAATTATGGGCAAGGTTATTGACAGGAGAGCGTCAGGCACCGTTGTTTCCTGTTGTGTGTCTCTGTGCAGACCTGTACGAGACATATATTTGTTATTTAACATGCACTGAACAGAAAAATATAAACGCAACATGAAACAATTTCAAAGATTTGACTGAGTTACAGTTCATATAAGAAAATCTGTTCATTTAAATAAATTCATTAGGCTCTAATCTATGGGTTTCACGTGACTGTTGGTCACAGATACCTTAAAAAAAAGAAGGAAGGGAAGTGAAGTGGATCAGAAAAACAGTCAGCATCCGGTGTGACCACCATTTGCCTCATGCAGCGCGACACATCAGCACAACACATCTCCTTCGACTAGAGTTGATCAGGCTGTTGATTGTGGTCTGTGGAATGTTGTCCCACTCATCTTCAATGGCTGTGTGAAGTTGCTGGATATTGGCAGGAGAGAGACAAAATTCTCAACAACAGCGTTGTAGCCAGCTTACGGTAGAGAAATGAACATTCAATTCTCTGGCGACAGCTCTGTTGGACATTCCTGCAGTCAATATACCAATTGCACACTGCCTTTTAAACTTGAGACATATGTGGCATTGTGTTGTGTGACAAAACTGCACATTTTAGAGTGGCCTTTTATTGTCCCCAGCACAAGGTGCACCTGTGTAATGATCATGCTATTTAATTAGCTTCTTGACATGCCACATCTTTCAGGTGGATGGATAATATTGGCAAAGGAGAAATGCAAACAAATGTGTGCCATTTTATCATTTGTTTTATAAGCCTTTTGTGCAAATGAAACATTTCTGGGATCTTTTATTTCAGCTCATGAAACATTGGACCAACACATGTTGCATTTATGTTTCTGTTCCATGTATATTTTTCTAAATATATGGCTCTGAGACCTATGCATTAAAAAACAACAGTACTTTCCTGTTTCTCCACCTACGACCTAACATACATTTCCTTTCAAAAATGGATTTAATAGTAATGCTTGCTGTGAATATTATAATAAGAGTTGGTAACGTACTTCAAAAACGCAAAGATGCTCCCCCACTTAACATACTGCTTGACTAGTTGGGCCCAAGCTTGCTGTACAACATTAAAACCCATTCAGTCTGTCTACAGACAGGCTCTCTAAGTGCTCGATAGGAAGCCCAATAGCCATCATCACTGTTACGTCCTCAGAAAGCATGAGCTCCTGAGTTGTGGAAAATCTTGTGCAATACACCGATGTCTTGTATTCAAGATCCTAAATGGCCTAGCTCCCCCTCCACTCAGTATTTTTGTTAAACAGAAAACCCAAACATATGGCAGCAGATCCACAAGGTCTGCCATGAGAGGTGACTGTATAGTTCCCTTAAGGAAAAGAACCTTTAGTAAATCCGCTTTCTCTGTGAGAGCGTCCCATGTCTGGAATACACTGCCATCAGACACACATAACTGCACCACATATCACACTTTCACAAAATGCATGAAGACATGGCTAAAGGTCAATCAGATTTGTGAACATAATCACTAGCTGTGTATTACCACTTTCCATGTTGTCTGTAGCTTGTGAGGTGTGGAAACACTTTGTTGTTTTTATGGATTTTGTCTTGTTGCTTTTTGTCCTATGTTGCTCTGTTTGTATGCTATGTCTTGCTTGTCCTATGTTGCTCTGCGTGTGCTCACTGCTCATTGATTGTCTATGTTGTAATTGTTTTTAATAACCTGCCCAGGGACTGCGGTTGAAAATGAGCCGGCTGGCTAAAACTGCCACTTTTACTGAAACGTTGATTAATATGCACTGTCCCTGTAAAAATAAAATAAACAAATTAAAGACAAAGCACTACATATTGTTCCGTGGGCTCCTTGGCTGCTAGTTCAAATCCATGGCAACACATCAAGGTCCCTGAATGCTAGTTCAAATCCATGGCAACACATCAAGGTCCTTGAATGCTAGTTCAAATCCATGGCAACACATCAAGGTCCCTGAATGCTAGTTCAAATCCATGGCAACACATCAAGGTTCCTGAATGCTAGTTCAAATCCATGGCAACACATCAAGCTTCCTGCATGCTAGTTCAAATCCATGGCAACACATCAAGGTCCTTGAATGCTAGTTCAAATCCATGGCAACACATCAAGGTTCCTGAATGCTAGTTCAAATCCATGGCAACACATCAAGGTCCCTGAATGCTAGTTCAAATCCATGGCAACACATCAAGGTTCCTGAATGCTAGTTCAAATCCATGGCAACACATCAAGGTCCCTGAATGCTAGTTCAAATCCATGGCAACACATCAAGGTCCCTGTATGCTAGTTCAAATCCATGGCAACACATCAAGGTCCTTGAATGCTAGTTCAAATCCATGGCAACACATCAAGGTTCCTGAATGCTAGTTCAAATCCATGGCAACACATCAAGGTCCTTGAATGCTAGTTCAAATCCATGGCAACACATCAAGCTTCCTGCATGCTAGTTCAAATCCATGGCAACACATCAAGGTCCCTGAATGCTAGTTCAAATCCATGGCAACACATCAAGCTTCCTGCATGCTAGTTCAAATCCATGGCAACACATCAAGGTTCCTGAATGCTAGTTCAAATCCATGGCAACACATCAAGGTCCCTGAATGCTAGTTCAAATCCATGGCAACACATCAAGCTTCCTGCATGCTAGTTCAAATCCATGGCAACACATCAAGCTTCCTGCATGCTAGTTCAAATCCATGGCAACACATCAAGGTTCCTGAATGCTAGTTCAAATCCATGGCAACACATCAAGGTCCTTGAATGCTAGTTCAAATCCATGGCAACACATCAAGCTTCCTGCATGCTAGTTCAAATCCATGGCAACACATCAAGGTCCCTGAATGCTAGTTCAAATCCATGGCAACACATCAAGCTTCCTGAATGCTAGTTCAAATCCATGGCATCACATCAAGGTCCTTGAATGCTAGTTCAAATCCATGTCAACACATCAAGTTGTGATACTAGTTCAAGTCCATGGCATCACATCAAGCTGTGGTGCTTGTTTTGTGTTGAGTTTGGGTTTTGTTGATTTATTTATTACGGAAAAAAAAGACTCGCTGAGTAAAACCCAGGTTCCCAGAGGAAACACGTTAAAGCCATTTAACTATGGGCTTCCTCTCTACCAGCCCACGCCTTTGGGCTATTGTGGTTATTCTGTCTTCTGTTGTTTTGGTTATTAAATTGGATGGAACATTCATCTGGGATTTAGTGCTGATTTTAGTGGGAGGACGGGAGAGGCCCAGGCCCTGGTCTGATAGCAACAGGTAGCAGCAGGCATTAGAGAGGCCCAGACCCTGGTCTGATAGCAGCAGGCATTAGAGAGGCCCAGACCCTGGTCTGATAGCAGCAGGCATTAGAGAGGCCCAGACCCTGGTCTGATAGCAGCAGGCATTAGAGAGGCCCAGACCCTGGTCTGATAGCAGCAGGCATTAGAGAGGCCCAGACCCTGGTCTGATAGCAACAGGTAGCAGCAGGCATTAGAGAGGTCCAGACCCTGGTCTGATAGAAGCAGGAAGCAGCAGGTATTAGAGAGGCCCAGACCCTGGTCTGATAGCAGCAGGTATTAGAGAGGTCCAGACCCTGGTCTGATAGCAACAGGCATTAAAGAGGTCCAGACCCTGGTCTGATAGCAGCAGGCATTAGAGAGGCCCAGACCCTGGTATGATAGCAACAGGTAGCAGCAGGCATTAGAGAGGTTAAATTAAGAGAAAAAGAGCTGAACACCACAGCTTCCTGGTCGCTGTGGGACCTCCCCCTCCTACCGGCAGCAGCTCAACAGGGGAAAGGTCAGTGCGCTGTGTGGGGGTGGAGGAGCGTTCCAGTGTGGGTAGATTGGCTGTGTGGGGGTAGAGGAGTGTTCCAGTGTGGGTAGATTGGCTGTGTGGGGGTGGAGGAGCGTTCCAGTGTGGGGGTGGAGGAGCATTCCAGTGTGGGTAGATTGGCTGTGTGGGGGTGGAGGAGCGTTCCAGTGTGGGGGTGGAGGAGCATTCCAGTGTGGGTAGATTGGCTGTGTGGGGGTAGAGGAGCGTTCCAGTGTGGGTAGATTGGCTGTGTGGGGGTGGAGGAGCATTCCAGTGTGGGGGTGGAGGAGCATTCCAGTGTGGGTAGATTGGCTGTGTGGTGGTGGAGGAGCGTTCCAGTGTGGGTAGATTGGCTGTGTGGGGGTGGAGGAGCGTTCCAGTGTGGGGGTGGAGGAGCATTCCAGTGTGGGTAGATTGGCTGTGTGGGGGTAGAGGAGCGTTCCAGTGTGGGTAGATTGGCTGTGTGGGGGTGGAGGAGCATTCCAGTGTGGGGGTGGAGGAGCATTCCATTGTGGGTAGATTGGCCGTGTGGGGGTGGAGGAGCGTTCCAGTGTGGGGGTAGAGGAGCGTTCCAGTCTGGGTAGATTGGCTGTGTGAGGGTGGAGGAGCGTTCCAGTGTGGGGGTGGAGGAGCGTTCCAGTGTGGGGGTAGAGGAGCGTTCCAGTGTGGGTAGATTGGCTGTGTGGGGTGGAGGAGCGTTCCAGTGTGGGGGTAGAGGAGCGTTCCAGTGTGGGGGTGGAGGAGCGTTCCAGTGTGGGGGTGGAGGAGCGTTCCAGTGTGGGGGTAGAGGAGCGTTCCAGTGTGGGTAGATTGGCTGTGTGGGGGTGGAGGAGCGTTCCAGTGTGGGGGTGGAGGAGCGTTCCAGTGTGGGGGTGGAGGAGCGTTCCAGTGTGGGGGTAGAGGAGCATTCCAGTGTGGGTAGATTGGCTGTGTGGGGGTGGAAGAGCGTTCCAGTGTGGGTAGATTGGCTGTGTGTGGGGGTGGAGGAGCGTTCCAGTGTGGGGGTGGAGGAGCGTTCCAGTGTGGGTAGATTGGCTGTGTGGGGATGGAGGAGCGTTCCAGTGTGGGGGTGGAGGAGCGTTCCAGTGTGGGGGTAGAGGAGCGTTCCAGTGTGGGTAGATTGGCTGTTTGGGGGTGGAGGAGCGTTCCAGTGTGGGTAGATTGGCTGTGTGGGGGTGGAGGAGCGTTCCATTGTGGGGGTGGAGGAGCGTTCCAGTGTGGGTAGATTGGCTGTGTGGGGGTAGAGGAGCGTTCCAGTGTGGGGGTGGAGGAGCGTTCCAGTGTGGGTAGATTGGCTGTGTGTGGGGGTGGAGGAGCGTTCCAGTGTGGGTAGATTGGCTGTGTGGGGGTGTAGGAGCGTTCCAGTGTGGGTAGATTGGCTGTGTGGGGGTAGAGGAGCGTTCCAGTGTGGGTAGATTGGCTGTGTGGGGGTGGAGGAGCATTCCAGTGTGGGTAGATTGGCTGTGTGGGGGTGGAGGAGCGTTCCAGTGTGGGTAGATTCAAATCAAATCAAATCAAATGTATTCATATAGCCCTTCTTACATCAGCTGATATCTCAAAGTGCTGTACAGAAACCCAGTCTAAAACCCCAAACAGCAAGCAATGCAGGTGTAGAAGCACGGTGGCTAGGAAAAACTCCCTAGAAAGGCCAAAACCTAGGAAGAAACCTAGAGAGGAACCAGGCTATGAGGGGTGGCCAGTCATCTTCTGGCTGTGCCAGGTGGAGATTATAACAGCACATGACCAAGATGTTCAAATGTTCATAAATGACCAGCATTGTCAAATAATAATAATCATAGTAGTTGTCGAGGGTGCAACAAGTCAGTAACACAAGAGTAAGTGTCAGTGTGCTTTTTCATAGCCGATCTTTGAGAGTATCTCTACCGCTCCTGCTGTCTCTAGAGAGTTGAAAACAGCAGGTCTGGGACAGGTAGCACGTCCGGTGAATAGGTTAGGGTTCCAGCAGGTCTGGGACAGGAGGTCAGGGACAGGTAGCACATCCGGTGAACAGGTCTGGGTTCCATAGCTGCAGGCAGAACAGTTGGAACTGGAGCAGCAGCACGGCCAGGTGAACTGGGGACAGCAAGGAGTCATCAAGCCTGAGGCATGGTCCTAGGGCTCAGGTCCTCCGAGAGAGAGAAAGAAAGAAAGAGAAAGAGAGAATTAGAGAGAGCATATTTAAATTCACACAGGACACCGGAAAAGACAAGAGAAATACTCCAGATGTGACAGACTGACCCTAGCCCCCCGACACATAAACTACTGCAGCATAAATACTGGAGGCTGAGACAGTAGGGGTCAGGAGACACTGTGACCCCATCCGATGAAACCCCCGGACAGGGCCAAACAGGTAGGATATAACCTCACCCACTTTGCCAAAGCACAGCCCCCACACCACTGGAGGGATATCTCCAACCACCAACATACCATCCCGGGACAAGGCCGAGTATAGCCCACAAAGATCTCCGCCACGGCACAGCCCAAGGGGGGGTGCCAACCCAGACAGGAAGACCACGTCAGATTGGCTGTGTGGGGGTGGAGGAGCGTTCCAGTGTGGGGGGTGGATGAGCGTTCCAGTGTGGGTAGATTGGCTGTGTGGGGGTGGAGGAGCGTTCCAGTGTGGGTAGATTGGCTGTGTGGGGGTGGAGGAGCGTTCCAGTGTAGGGGTAGAGGAGCGTTCCAGTGTGGGTAGATTGGCTGTGTGGGGGTAGAGGAGCGTTCTAATGTGGGTAGATTGGCTGTGTGTGGGAGTGGAGGAGCATTCCAGTGTGGGTAGATTGGCTGTGTGGGGGTGGAGGAGCGTTCCAGTGTGGGTAGATTGGCTGTGTGTGGGTGGAGGAGCATTCCAGTGTTGGTAGATTGGCTGTGTGGGGGTGGAGGAGCGTTCCAGTGTGGGGGTAGAGGAGCGTTCCAGTGTGGGGGTGGAGGAGCGTTCCAGTGTGGGGGTGGAGGAGCGTTCCAGTGTGGGGGTAGAGGAGCGTTCCAGTGTGGGGGTGGAGGAGCGTTCCAGTGTGGGGGTAGAGGAGCGTTCCAGTGTGGGTAGATTGGCTGTGTGGGGGTGGAGGAGCATTCCAGTGTTGGTAGATTGGCTGTGTGGGGGTGGAGGAGCGTTCCAGTGTGGGGGTAGAGGAGCGTTCCAGTGTGGGGGTGGAGGAGCATTCCAGTGTGGGGGTAGAGGAGCATTCCAGTGTGTTTGGATTGGCTGTGTGGGGGTGGAGGAGCGTTCCAGTGTGGGGGTAGAGGAGCGTTCCAGTGTGTTTGGATGGGTGGAGTGTTTGTCAGTCGATTTGTGTAGGCAGCAGGTCTCGAGAGACACAGAAACACTGAAAGGGAAAAGTCTCCCTTAAGATCACATCACCGTTAGACATTTCTGTGACATTCTGAGAATCCTACACACTGCTTTTACTGATAAGTACTTCAGAAGACCTTATGCCATTTGTAAATAAATTAGAGAGAGAGAGAGAGAACAAGAACATGAGAGCGAGATAATGACAGCGAGTAGTAGCGTAAAGCTAGCAAGCGAGCGTTGTAAACGTGGCAAAATGTCCCGGGTCAAAACTTAGCTTTGCTCATGAATATTTAAACATGGTCTGTGAGAGGAGTTGATGAAGAGAGGTGAGGTTAAGGGTCACAGACACACTTCTTCAAGGAAGTCAACAGTTACAGGGGAAGTGACTGTATTAATGTCCCACCAATCAGACAGGACACCCCGGTCACACCCACCACATTAAAGGTAATAACCTCACAGTCACAGCTGGCGTGTAGAGATACCTTCAGCACCTCCCAGACCTGCTGCATTGAATTAACTGCATCCCAAATGGCACCCTATTGCCTTTATAGTGGGACTATACTGGGCCCTGCTATTGCCTTTATAGTGGGAGTATCATGGGCCCTGCTATTGCCTTTATAGTGGGAGTATACTGGGCCCTGCTATTGCCTTTATAGTGGGAGTATACTGGGCCCTGCTATTGCCTTTATAGTGGGAGGATACTGGGCCCTGCAATTGCCTTTATAGTGGGAGTATACTGGGCCCTGCTATTGCCTTTATAGTGGGAGTATACTGGGCCCTGCTATTGCCTTTATAGTGGGAGTATACTGGGCCCTGCTATTGCCTTTATAGTGGGAGTATACTGGGCCCTGCTATTGACTTTATAGTGGGAGTATACTGGGCCCTGATATTGCCTTTATAGTGGGAGTATACTGGGCCCTGCTATTGCCTTTATAGTGGGAGTATACTGGGCCCTGCTATTGCCTTTATAGTGGGAGTATACTGGGCCCTGCTATTGCCTTTATAGTGGGAGTATACTGGGCCCTGCTATTGCCTTTATAGTGGGAGTATACTGGGCCCTGCTATTGCCTTTATAGTGGGAGTATACTGGGCCCTGCTATTGCCTTTACAGTGGGAGTATCCTGGGCCCTGCTATTGCCTTTATAGTGAGAGCATACTGGGCCCTGCTATTGCCTTTATAGTGGGAGTATACTGGGCCCACATGTTGCCTTTATAGTGAGAGTATACTGGGCCCTGCTATTGCCTTTGTAGTGGGAGGATACTGGGCCCTCATGTTGCCTTTACAATGGGAGTATACTGGGCCCTGCTATTGCCTTTATAGTGGGAGGATACTGGGCCCTCATGTTGCCTTTACAATGGGAGTATACTGGGCCCTGCTATTGCCTTTATAGTGGGAGTATACTGGGCCCTGCTATTGCCTTTATAATGGGAGTATACTGGGCCCTGCTATTGCCTTTATAGTGGGAGTATACTGGGCCCTGCTATTGCCTTTATAGTGGGAGTATACTGGGCCCTGCTATTGCCTTTATAGTGGGAGTATACTGGGCCCTGCTATTGCCTTTATAGTGGGAGTATACTGGGCCCTGCTATTGCCTTTATAGTGGGAGTATACTGGGCCCTGCTATTGCCTTTACAGTGGGAGTATACTGGGCCCTGCTATTGCCTTTATAGTGAGAGCATACTGGGCCCTGCTATTGCCTTTACAGTGGGAGTATACTGGGCCCACATGTTGCCTTTATAGTGAGAGTATACTGGGCCCTGCTATTGCCTTTATAGTGGGAGTATACTGGGCCCTGCTATTGCCTTTGTAGTGGGAGTATACTGGGCCCTGCTATTGCCTTTATAGTGGGAGTATACTGGGCCCTGCTATTGCCTTTATAGTGGGAGTATACTGGGCCCTGCTATTGCCTTTGTAGTGGGAGTATACTGGGCCCTGCTATTGCCTTTACAGTGGGACTATACTGGGCCCTCATGTTGCCTTTACAGTGGGAGTATACTGGGCCCTGCTATTGCCTTTATAGTGGGAGTATACTGGGCCCTCATGTTGCCTTTACAATGGGAGTATACTGGGCCCTGCTATTGCCTTTATAGTGGGAGTATACTGGGCCCTGCTATTGCCTTTATAGTGGGAGTATACTGGGCCCTCATGTTGCCTTTATAGTGGGAGTATACTGGGCCCTCATGTTGCCTTTACAATGGGAGTATACTGGGCCCTGCTATTGCCTTTATAGTGGGAGTATACTGGGCCCTGCTATTGCCTTTATAATGGGAGTATACTGGGCCCTGCTATTGCCTTTATAGTGGGACTATACTGGGCCCTCATGTTGCCTTTACAGTGGGAGTATACTGGGCCCTGCTATTGCCTTTATAATGGGAGTATACTGGGCCCTGCTATTGCCTTTATAGTGGGACTATACTGGGCCCTCATGTTGCCTTTACAGTGGGAGGATACTGGGCCCTGCTATTGCCTTTATAGTGGGAGTATACTGGGCCCTGCTATTGCCTTTACAGTGGGAGTATACTGGGCCCTGCTATTGCCTTTATAGTGGGAGTATACTGGGCCCTGCTATTGCCTTTACAGTGGGAGGATACTGGGCCCTGCTATTGCCTTTACAGTGGGAGGATACTGGGCCCTACTATTGCCTTTACAGTGGGAGGATACTGGGCCCTGCTATTGCCTTAACAGTGGGAGGATACTGGGCCCTGCTATTGCCTTAACAGTGGGAGGATACTGGGCCCTGCTATTGCCTTTATAGTGGGAGGATACTGGGCCCTGCTATTGGCTTTATAGTGGGAGGATACTGGGCCCTGCTATTGCCTTTATAGTGGGAGGATACTGGGCCCTGCTATTGCCTTAACAGTGGGAGGATACTGGGCCCTGCTATTGCCTTTACAGTGGGAGGATACTGGGCCCTACTATTGCCTTTACAGTGGGAGGATACTGGGCCCTGCTATTGCCTTTATAGTGGGACTATACTGGGCCCTGCTATTGCCTTTATAGTGGGACTATACTGGGCCCTGCTATTGCCTTTATAGTGAGAGCATACTGGGCCCTGATCAATTAGTTTGGCTTGGATTGATAGATGAATGAAACGGTTCCACTATTGTTTTCACCTATCAAAGCATGTCAGACCTGTGTACCAGTACTGTCTAGAGGAGGGAGCTTTTCAAACAGGTCCTCTGGTTTGGTTTTCCCGACAGAATCATTGTGGGAATATTAGATATTATACATTGGGTTTGGTGCATAGACTTGAATTGCCCCTCCGGGAGAAATAAAGTTTTTGGGGAATTGAATGAAATTGAACCATAGACTTATATACTGGCTGTGAACGGATGCGTCGCCATGTGACAGATGCGTCGCCATGTGACAGATGCGTCATCATTGTGCGACGTGACTGTTAATGTGGTGGGGTGTGTTTGTTACAGATCACCTGTGTGTTGGAGGGGCTTTATAATGCATCTGGGTGGTGTTGAAGAAATGCGTCCCAAATGGAACCCTAGTCGCTATGTAGTACACTACTGTTGTTATAGCGACTAGGGTTCCATTTGGTACAGACCCTCAGTCTCCTCTCAAACACGTATGCTTTTGGGTTTTAAAATATGTGATTTATCATGTGTCAGATGCCTCTCTCATCTTGCCGAGGGCCCAGACGGGTCAACCTGGGTTAAGTGCCTCGCCTGAAGGGTGGTGAGACATGCGATCCATGTTGTAGTCCGATGTCCAAACCTAGGCCTGGCCTAGGCCAGAGTTTTGGTTGGAATGGGTGTACCTCCCAACTGTCGTCACATTCCCTTTATAGGGCATTATTTTGGACCTAGAGCTCTATGGGCCCTGGCCAAACGTGGGGCAGTATAAAGGGAATAGCCTGAATCTGTGGTATTTAAATCTGTGGTATTTAATGGGGTCAGGAGTAATATACAGGCGGTGGCAATATATATATTATAAGTCCCTAAACTCTGATAGAAATTAACCTCCTGTGTATTGTCTACCTCAAACCTTATATAAAAAAGGGAGCTATATTGTTTGCTCAAAAGAGTTGTGAAATTATATTACTTTAAATTAAACAACATCTCTTTAAATGAGCAATTGTATTAGTTTAAAATAATATAATTGCAACAACAACAACAAAAATGAGCATACAATATACACTATATCATCCACACCCGTTGCTGACAGGTCTATAAAATCGAGCTCACAGCCATGCCATCTCCATAGACATTGGCAGTAGAATGGGCTTTTTTGAAGAGTTGAAGAGCTCAGTGACTTTCAACGTGCCACCGTCATAGGATGCCACCTTTCCAACAAGTCAGTTCGTCAAATGTATCCCCTGCTAGAGCCGCCCCGGTCAACTGTAAGAGCTGTTATTGTGAAGCGGAAATGTCTAGAAGCAACAATGGCTCAGCCACGAAATGGTAGGCTACACAAAGCTCACAGAATGGGACCGCCGAGTGCTGAAGCGCATAGTGCGTAAAAATCATCTGTCCTTTGTTGCAACACTCAGTGTCGAGTTCCAAACTGCCTCTGGAAGCAACGTCATTACAAGAACTGTTCGTCGGGAGCTTCATGGAATGAGTTTCCATGGCCGAGCAGCTGCACACAGGGCTAAGATCACCATGCGTAAGGCCAAGCGTCGCCTGGAGTGGTGTAAAGCTCGTCGCCATTGGACTTTGGAGCAGTGGAAGCAGGTTCTCTGGAGTGATGCATCACGCTTCAGCATCTGGCAGTATGATGGACGAATCTGGGTTTGGCGGATGCCAGGAGAACGCTACCTGCCCCAATGCATAGTGCCAACTGTAAAGTTTGGTGGAGGAGGAAAAATGGTCTGGGGCTGTTTTTCATGGTTCGGGCTAGGCCCCTCAGTTCCAGTGAAGTGAAATCTTAATGCTACAGCATACAATGACATTCTAGACAATTCTGTGCTTCCAACTTTTTGGCAACAGTTTGGGGAAGGCCCTCTCCTGTTTCAGCATGACAATGCCCCCATGCACAAAGTGAGGTCCATACAGAAATAGTTTGTTGAGATTGGTGTGGAAGAACTTGACTGCCTGCACAGATCCCTGACCTCAACCTCATCGAACACCTTTGGGTTGAATAGGAACACAGACTGCTAGCCAGGCCTAATCGCCCAACATCAGTGCCCGACTTCACTAATGCTCTTGTGGCTGAATGGAGGCAAGTCCCCATAAGAGTCCCAGAAGAGTGGAGGCTATTATAACAGCAAAGGAGGGACCAACTCCATATTAATGCCCATGATTGTAGAATGAGATGTTCGACGAGCAGGTGTCCACATACTTTTGGTCATGTAGTGTAGCTCAGTATTTGAATTATAATTGTTTTTACAGTCATTTTGGCAAATTTTTATTGAGAGTGTTAATAATTTTGGACCCCACTGTGTATAGTAAGTCCCCAATGGGAATTTTCAGAGGTGCTGCTATTCACTGTGTGCTCTACCTAATAGAAATGTATTTCCTCATCCTGTGTATTACCAATCTCAAACCTTGGAACAGGTAAAATAGATTGATCCATATGAAAAAATAATAATAAAAAGGGGGAAAATGGCTTCTACCCCCCCCTCCCAATAAACTAAAACTCATTTTTTTTTTTATTAATGTTCCAGACAAAACAAAAGATCATCAACAACATTTGTATTGATTTATTACAACTTCTTATTCCAAGCATCCAATTCATAGCAACTGTGGTGTTAAAAACTCCAGCTGTGTTAAAGAAAACGAGCCGGTACAGTGCTGAAACAATGAACTAAACCAGAAACGCGAGCAGTAGAGGAGCCTAAAATAGCAGAGCACAGAGCAGGTTCCACTCCCCTCACAGACAGCCTGCGAGATTAGAGTGTGTTTTATGGACGCATTGCAGATGACATTAACATTATTACATTGAACAGAAAATGAGCAGAGAGAAACAGAGAAAGAGACAGGGGGGTGGAGGGAGGGAGGGAGGGAGGGGAACTGGATTTCAGGGGAGAGAGAGAGAGAGAGAGACAGTAAAAGGAAAGAGAGATGGGATGGAGAAAGTTGTGTAGGAAGTGTGGGTGTACATTGGGGATAAAGAGGAGGTAGCGCAGGAGGAGGAAGAGGAGGATGGTAGTGGATGAGAGGTAGAGAGTCACCCAGGACTCGCTGATTTTTGGACTAAAGCAGGAATTAGGAAGTAGAAGTAGGGGTGCTGAGGTTGCTGCCACACCCCCTGGTAAACCGAAATATAGAGTACCAGTCAAAAGTTTGGAGACACCTACTCATTCAAAGGTTTTTCTTAATGTTTACTATTTTCTACATCGTAGAATAATAGTGAATAATAGTGTTAAACAAATCAAAATATATTTTAGATTCTTCAAAGTGCCTTGATGACAGCTTTGCACACTCTTGGCATTCTCTCAACCAGTTTCATGAGGAATGCTTTTCCAACAGTCTTGAAGGAGTTCCCACATATGCTGAGCACTTGTTGGCTGCTTTTCCTTCACTCTGTGGTCCAACTCATCCCAAACCATCTCAATTGGGTTGAGGTTGTGTCACGCCTTGACCTTAAGAGATCCTTTTATGTCTCTATTTTGGTTGGTCAGGGCGTGAGTTGGGGTGGGCATTCTATGTCCTTTTTTCTATGCTTTGTGTTTCTTTGTTTTGGCTTGGTGTGGCTATCAATCAGGGACAGCTGTACTTCATTGTCGCTGATTGGGAGTCATACTTAGGCAGCCTGTTTTCCTTTGGGGTTTGTGGGTAGATCTTTTCTGTTTAGTGTTTTGCACCTGACGGAACTGTTCGGTTGTTCTTTTGTTTTGCTTGTTGCTTTAGTGTTCAGTTGTACATCAAAATGACGAACACTTACCACGCTGCATTTTGGTCTGATTTCTCTTCCCCTTCATCCGAGGACGACGAAGACCGTTACAGGTTGGGTGATTGTGGAGGCCAGGTCATCTGATGCAGCACTCTATCACTCTACTTATTGGTCAAATAGCCCTTACACAGTCTGGAGGTGTGTTTTGGGTCATTGTCCTGTTGAAAAACAAATGATAGTCCGTCTAAGCGCAAACCAGATGGGAAGGCGTATCGCTCCAGAATGCTGTGGTAGCCATGCTGGTTAAGTGTGCCTTGAATTCTAAATAAATGACTGACAGTGTCACCAGCAAAGCACCATCACACCTCCTCCTCCATGCTTCACGGTGGGAACCACACATACGGAGATCATCCGTTCACCTATTCTGCATCTCACAAAGACATGGCGGTTGGAACCAAAAATCTCAAATTTAGACTCATCAGACCAAAGGATAGATTTCCACCGGTCTAATGTCCATTGCTTGTGTTTCTTGGCCCAAGCAAGTCTCTTCATCTTATTGGTGTCCTTTAGTAGTGGTTTCTTTGAAGCTATTTGACCATGAAGGCCTGATGCACGCAGTCTCCTCTGAACAGTTGATGTTGAGATGTGTTTGTTACTTGAACTCTGTGAAGCAATTATTTGGACTGCAATTTCTGAGGCTGGTAACTCTAATGAACTTATCCTCTGCAGCAGGGGTAACTCTGTGTCTTCCTTTCCTGTGGCGGTCCTCATGAGAGCCAGTTTCATCATAAAGCTTGATGGTTTGTGCGACTGCATTTGAAGAAACATAAAGAATGCTTGAAGTTTTCCGGATTGACTGACCTTCATGTCTTAAAGTAATGATGGACTCTGCTTATTTGAGCTGTTCTTGCCATAATATGGACTTGGTCTTTTACCAAATAGGGCTATCTTCTGTATACCAACCCTACCTTGTCACAACACAACTGATTGGCTCAAACGCATTAAGAAGGAAAGAAATTCGACAAATTAGCTTTTAGCAGGGCACACCTGTTAATTGAAATGCATTCCAGGTGACTACCTCATGAAGCTGGTTGAGAGAATGCCAAGAGTGTGCAAAGCAGTCATCAAGACAAAGGGTGGCTCATTGAAGAATCTCAAATATAAAATATATTTTGATTTGTTTAACACTTTTTTGGTTACTACATGATTCCATATGTGTTATTTCATAGTTTTGATGTCTTCACTATTAATCTACAATGTAGAAAATAGTAAAAATAAAGGAAAACCTTTGAATGAGTAGGTATGTCCAAACTTTTGACTGGTACTGTATATATTTTTGATGTTTTGTGAATTTGTGAACTCTGTCTTTATTACTCCTGTATGAGAAATATCCTCCCAGGACCCGCACCCCCACCCCCATCACCCCCAACTCAAATGTTCCCACATCCATTGACTGAACCCAATTTGCTGTAGTAGCACCTCTCTCTCCCTCTCTCTACTGCAGAGAGAATGTCCTGCCAGATCTGCAGACTGGACTGGAATTCAGAAAGTAGATTCTGTACACTATGTGGGGGACTCAGACAGTGACCCCCAGGCGGACAATGAGCTGCATGGCTGAGCTCTCCGATTGTTATTAGATGGAACTATGGTTCTGAAACTAGGCAAGACTGAACACCAAGTGGACGTGGTTCAGAGTTCAAGGCTGCGTTCCAAATGGCACCCTATTTCTTGTACAGGGCAGTACTTTTGACCAGAGACCTGTGGGATGTATCGAAGAGGGGTTGAAGGGTTGACTACGGAGTTATGATGGGGACAGGGTTAAAGATGGAGTGATATAAAATGAAGAGGGAGTGGTAGAGAGGATGAGAGGAGTGGAGGAGGAGAAGAGAAGTGGAGGAGGAGAAGAGAAGTGGAGGAGGAGAAGAGAAGTGGAGGAGGAGGGGAGGAGTGGAGGAGGAGAAGAGGAGTGGAGGAGGAGAAGAAGAGTTGTGGAGGAGGAGTGGAGGAGGAGAAGAGGAGTGGGAGGAGGAGAAGAGAAGTGGAGGAGGAGAAGAGGAGTGGAGGAGGAGAAGAGGAGTGGAGGAGGAGAAGAGGAGTGGAGTAGCAGAAGAAGAGGAGTGGAGGAGGAGTGGAGGAGGAGGAGAAGAGTGGAGGAGGAGAAGAGAAGTGGAGGAGGAGAAGAGGAGTGGAGGAGGAGAAGAGTGGAGGAGGAGAATAGAAGTGGAGGAGGAGAAGAGTGGTGGAGGAGAAGAGGAGTGGAGGAGGAGAAGAGGAGTGGAGGAGAAGAGAAGTTGGCGGAGGGAGAAGAGAGTGGAGGAGGAGAAGAGGGGAACAGGTGGAGGAGGAGAAGAGAGTGGAGAGGAGAAAGGATGAGAGGAGAAGAGGGTGGCGGAGGAGAAGAGAAGAGGAGTGGAGGAGGAGAAGAGGGGTGGAGGAGGAGAAGAGGAGTGGAGGAGGAGAAGAGTGGAGGAGGAGAATA
>NC_042992.1:7387925-7479930 GCF_901001165.1 Salmo trutta | reverse complement strand
CCACCTCCTCTCTCTCTCTCTCTCTCTCTCTCTCTCTCTCTCTCTCTACCTCCCTCTGTGCTCTGTAAACCTGGAACACTGTAACGTTTTCAGTCTCTCTGCTGCAGTCGACGAACAAAAAAATAACGCTTGGACCTGTTCACTTTAACACTTACGTTTAACCCGACACTGCTGTGACCGTTTCTTTTTGTTGTTTTAGCCGTTTATCTGCTTACCTGTCGTTTAAAATGCCGAGTTGACAACACGCGTCTCGTTTAACGGGCAGGAATAGACAACTGTGGCATGTTTATGTATTGCGGCGGTCGATCCTACATAACATGTGCACTACCTAACGTTCCGTTTTAATTCAATCCTAGTGCAATATCTTCCGGCAGAGCAGTGAGTATGTAGGGAATTGGATAAGGCAAGGACAGACGAGTATTTAAAACGAGCACGGTTGAACAGTGTAACTTACCGTCGGATCTCTTCCTATTTCTCTCTAAATTATTTCTAATATTTTACTAAGGGAGATTCAACATTTCTCTGTCTAATTCCCGAGACTTTGCGGCGCTCTCAGTGATATAATATTTTCCAGAACCTCGGACAGCGGAAATACTAACACAGAATGTTTTCAGGATACAAATCCTTCTTTACCACTGCAGCGTTTTCTGGTCGCTATTCATACCGAACGAGCAAGTTCAATTAAGAGACTTCCAACCTGCATGTATCGTTATTTGACCTTATCTGTCTGTTCATTTCAATGTAACTTACTCTCACACGGCTACTGATTACGCTAAACGTGTAACTGCAAGAGGACGTGTAACTACCTGTAAATGATATCAAACTGGATTTACTTATAGGCTACTGTGGATTTGGGTCGTGTTTATAATATTGTCCCAAGACCAACACATGTTGAGTGAAAAGACAGAGGAATAATCATTTAGAGACAGATAAACAGCCTTTTACTGAACAGTAACATTTATTTACAGACGAAAACGAAGTTACCCTTCAGTAGAACTAGTGTTGCGATAGACTGGCTATTTTATGAGGAATAAAAATAGTTTATTTTATCACGACAAAAAAAACACACACGAGTTATTGACGCAGAAACAGCAGAACAATATCAGTCACCAAGACAATTCTCAACCATCAGCGGCACACAACATTTTCTACTTTATAAAACCACGTTTCTGACACTGTAAAACTTCCACCATGGCGGTGTCTTGTCGAAGTCTACCCGGGGGTCGACGCTCCATCATTGGCCAGACATTGATCTTCGCCTCGCTGACTTTACTCTTCTCTTGGTCCTGCCCGGCTCTAGGCAAGAAGAAGCTCTACATCGGTGCCCTCTTCCCGATGAGCGGAGGCTGGCCCGGGGGCCAAGCCTGTCTCCCTTCCGCTCAGATGGCCCTCGACTTGGTGAACAAGAGAACGGATATACTGCCGGAGTACGAACTGGAACTGATCCACTACGATAGCATGGTGAGTAGCCTCGGTTAACTTAACCGCAAAGAAGTGCTTTGACTGCATGATTTCTGCCGTAAACATCAATTTATCCCATCCAAAGTGTCTGAATTACGTGCTTTGTGGTTACATTAATAATTCAGACTGGATCGTTATTCATATTAGATCAACATTTGATTCATAATGGCTTGTTTTTACTGCAACTTTGTTTTGCTTATATTTGCATAATATGAATACCAAATCTGTGTTCATCTATGTCATGCGTGCCTTAATTTGGATAATAAATTGTCCTTTGCGAATTCTCTAATTTCCTCAGTTGTTTTTAATTAGCTCCAATAGACTGTGTTTCTTTGATTCATGTTCTCTAAGAGGCAGGGCAGACTTAGTGAGTTGGAGGCCCTAGGTCGAGGCTGGTAAATGTGTTAACTTAGGTACATTTTCTGTTCAAATTCAGGCAGTTCTTCAGGTCCCGTTGATAGGATAGTCTCGAACGGAGCTCGTCCAGTTTGTTCTCCAGTGACTGCACGTTCGGAGATTAGAGGCACTTTATGTACTCACCGATGTAGTTTCATCAGGGTGCCCTTACGTCGGCCTCTCTTATGCCGCCTTTTTATTTTCCGTGTCTCAAGGATTAGGGCCAGGTCCGTGGTTTGTCCTGCGCCTCCGATTAGTTGAAATTGACATCTTCATTCAAATGGAGGTTGTTGATCGCTGTTTTAATGTCCAGAAGCTTCTTTTCAGTCATAGGAAACATTATGTACAGACAAGTAAAGATCAGCAACAACAAAAAAACACTCAAAATAGCACAACTGGGCAGGAGGCTGTAAAACAGCTATACAGCAGCACCTAGTCTAGTAAAGGTAATGGAGGCCTAGTGTGTGTGTGTGTGTGGGGGGGGGGGTTATGGTAAAGGTAATGGAGGCCTAGTGTGTGTGTGTGTGTGGGGGGGGTGTTTATGGTAAAGGTAATGGAGGCCTAGTGTGTGTGTGTGTGTGGGGGGGTGTTATGGTAAAGGTAATGGAGGCCTAGTGTGTGTGTGTGTGTGGGGGGAGGTGTTATGGTAAAGGTAATGGAGGCCTAGTGTGTGTGTGTGTGTGGAGGGGGAGGTGTTATGGTAAAGGTAATGGAGGCCTAGTGTGTGTGAGGGGGAGGTGTTATGGTAAAGGTAATGGAGGCCTAGTGTGTGTGTGTGTGTGAGGGGGAGGTGTTATGGTAAGGTAATGGAGGCCTAGTGTTGTGTGGTGTGTGAGGGGGAGGGGTTATGGTAAAGGTAATGGAGGCCTAGTGTGTGTGGTGTGTGTGTGGGGGAGGTGTTATGGTAAAGGTAATGGGAGGCGTAGTGTGTGTGTGTGTGTGTGAGGGGAGGTGTTTGTAAGGTAATGGAGGCCTAGTGTGTTTATGGTAAAGGTAATGGAGGCCTAGTGTGTGGTGTGTGTGTGAGGGGGAGGTGTTATGGTAAAGGTAATGGAGGCCTAGTGTGTGTGTGTGTGTGAGGGGGAGGTGTTATGGTAAAGGTAATGGAGGCCTAGTGGTGTGTGTGTTTGTGGGGGAGGTGTTATGGTAAAGGTAATGGAGGCCTAGTGTGTGTGTGTGTGTGTGAGGGGGAGGTGTTATGGTAAAGGTAATGGAGGCCTAGTGTGTGTGAGGGGGAGGTGTTATGGTAAAGGTAATGGAGGCCTAGTGTGTGTGTGTGTGTGAGGGGGAGGTGTTATGGTAAAGGTAATGGAGGCCTAGTGTGTGTGAGGGGGGAGGTGTTATGGTAAAGGTAATGAGGCCTAGTGGTGTGTTGTGTGTGTGAGGGGGGGGTGTTATGGTAAAGGTAATGGAGGCCTAGTGGTGTGTGAGGGGGAGGTGTATGGTAAAGGTAATGGAGGCCTAGGTGTGTGTGTGTGTGTGAGGGGGAGGTGTTATGGTAAAGGTAATGGAGGCCTAGTGTGTGTGTGTGTGTGAGGGGGAGGTGTTATGGTAAGGTAATGGAGGCCTAGTGTGTGTGTGTGTGTGAGGGGGAGGTGTTATGGTAAAGGTAATGGAGGCCTAGTGTGTGTGTGTGTGTGTGGGGGGGTGTTATGGTAAAGGTAATGGAGGCCTAGTGTGTGTGTGTGTGTGTGGGGGAGGTGTTATGGTAAAGGTAATGGAGGCCTAGTGTGTGTGTGTGTGTGAGGGGGAGGTGTTATGGTAAAGGTAATGGAGGCCTAGTGTGTGTGTGTGTGTGAGGGGGAGGGTGTTATGGTAAAGGTAATGGAGGCCTAGTGTGTGTGTGTGTGTGAGGGGGAGGTGTTATGGTAAAGGTAATGGAGGCCTAGTGTGTGTGTGTGTGTGTGAGGGGGAGGTGTTATGGTAAAGGTAATGGAGGCCTAGTGTGTGTGTGTGTGTGTGAGGGGGAGGTGTTATGGTAAGGTAATGGAGGCCTAGTGTGTGTGTGTGTGTGTGTGGGGGGGGTGTTATGGTAAGGTAATGGAGGCCTAGTGTGTGTGTGTGTGTGGGGGGGTGTTATGGTAAAGGTAATGGAGGCCTAGTGTGTGTGTGTGTGTGTGTGGGGGGGGGGGGTTGTTATGGTAAAGGTAATGGAGGCCTAGTGTGTGTGTGTGTGTGAGGGGGAGGTGTTATGGTAAAGGTAATGGAGGCCTAGTGTGTGTGAGGGGGAGGTGTTATGGTAAAGGTAATGGAGGCCTAGTGTGTGTGTGTGTGTGAGGGGGAGGTGTTATGGTAAAGGTAATGGAGGCCTAGTGTGTGTGTGTGTGTGAGGGGGAGGTGTTATGGTAAAGGTAATGGAGGCCTAGTGTGTGTGTGTGTGTGTGAGGGGAGGTGTTATGGTAAAGGTAATGGAGGCCTAGTGTGTGTGTGTGTGTGTGAGGGGGAGGTGTTATGGTAAAGGTAATGGAGGCCTAGTGTGTGTGTGTGTGTGAGGGGGAGGTGTTATGGTAAAGGTAATGGAGGCCTAGTGTGTGTGTGTGTGTGAGGGGGAGGTGTTATGGTAAAGGTAATGGAGGCCTAGTGTGTGTGAGGGGGAGGTGTTATGGTAAAGGTAATGGAGGCCTAGTGTGTGTGAGGGGGAGGTGTTATGGTAAAGGTAATGGAGGCCTAGTGTGTGTGTGTGAGGGGGAGGTGTTATGGTAAAGGTAATGGAGGCCTAGTGTGTGTGAGGGGGAGGTGTTATGGTAAAGGTAATGGAGGCCTAGTGTGTGTGAGGGGGAGGTGTTATGGTAAAGGTAATGGAGGCCTAGTGTGTGTGAGGGGGAGGTGTTATGGTAAAGGTAATGGAGGCCTAGTGTGTGTGTGTGTGAGGGGGAGGTGTTATGGTAAAGGTAATGGAGGCCTAGTGTGTGTGTGTGTGTGTGAGGGGGAGGTGTTATGGTAAAGGTAATGGAGGCCTAGTGTGTGTGTGTGTGTGTGAGGGGGAGGTGTTATGGTAAAGGTAATGGAGGCCTAGTGTGGAGGGTAAACCCGTCAATCCTGCACTCACATTTAGAAATACAATTCCCTCCATCCTACACTCAGAAATAAACGTAGCCTTTAGACATTATTGTATTCCTCATTGTTATTGCTCAGCCCTAAAACTAACGAACCAAATCAAATAAATATCTGTGTAATACAAAAGCGACACTAATCCGGAGCTAAAGTCATGGGGAGTGATCTCACTGCTCTAACCCTGACACTTTGGGGAAATCAGGACCCACCCCCCATCCCCATCACCCTCCCCTCCTCCACACACTGTCTTCAGCTTTATTGAACATTGGGCCTGGGTGGATATTTAATGAACATTTGTAAACTTCCAGTGTAACCATATTCACTAGCGAGAAGGAAGAAATATTTTCTGGTTGATTTGCATCCTGATGATGACAACGGGCTGTGTCCCGAATGGCACCCTAGTCCCTATATAGTACACTAACTTTTCACCACATAGCGCACTATATATAGGTAATAGGGAGCCATTTGAGAGGCAGAAACAGGCACTTTGTCTCGTGCTCAGCAGTGTCGCTGTCCGTGGTGTTGAATCCCTAATCAGTCGGCAGATTCATTAGAGCTCAGGTCAGCGGGGCGAATCAACTACTCCTCGTCATGCAGCCAACCGGGAAGACACTTTGTAAGTGCCTATGATGGAAGACTGCCCTGACCAAAAAAAGCACTTCTTCCATTTGGCTAACTACACTGAACACTCAATAGGAGTCTCCCACAACGAACGGGCTCACCATCCGTTCTGTTTCTCAGTTCAAGCAACGATAGTAAGTACACAATCTTTCCCTTTTCTTGGAGAGAAGTCTGTAGTTCTTTTGTTTGTTTGAACTGCGGTTGTCTTGGTTACTGTTGTCATGCCAACCTCTAACCCCCCCCCACCCCCCACCCCCCCCGGTCTTTTGAAGTAAGGTTCCGATGCAGAGCAGTTTCAACCAATCAGAGCAATGCTCTTAGGAGCACCAGCCATTCACAGTGCATATAACTATTAACAGACTGTGAGTGTGGTCGTGTGTTGGCATCTCTCTCCCGTGAAGGGGAAGAGGGACGCAGGTGGGAAGAAGAGGCGGAATGGTAGAGAGACAGAGAGAGAGAGAGCGAGAGAGAGAGAGAGAGAGAGAAATGGCAAATGTGTGAGAGAAAGAGAGAGAGGGGGGGGAGAAAGAGAGAGATTACAAATGTAAGAGAGAGAGAGAGAGAAAGAGAGGGGGGGAGAGAGAGAGAGAAAGAGGGGGGGGGGAGGAGGAGAGAGAGAAAGAGGGGGATAGAGAGAGAGAGAGAGAGAGAGAGAAAGAGAGGAGAGAGAGAGAGAAAGAGAGAGAGACAGAGACGGGGGAGACTGGACTGAGTGAAAGTAAATAGAAATTGAAGAACATGGAGGTTTGAGGTTAGATCAGACTAGAATAGACAGCACTTGTCTTGTCATTAGGGCTGAGGATGGTAATATGTCAATGCAGACAGTAGTCCCATACAACCCCCCCCTACATTCTGTTTATTTTTGACGGCATTATTTCACCAGGTCAAATTCCTGGTCCAACAGAATAACACAGGCTATATAAGGATGTACGTTGCTCATAAGATTCATTTTCTACTAAGTGCATTAGTGTTGCTACCATGCTGTGTTGTCATGTGTTGCTGCCTTGCTATGTTGTTGTCTTAGGTCTCTCTTTATGTAGTGTTGTGTTGTCTCTCTTTTCGTGATGTGTGTTTTGTCCTATATTTAAAAAAATATATATAATAAAAAAAAATATATAAATATATATATATATATAAATCCCAGCCCCCGTCCCAACTGGAGGCCTTTTGCCTTTTGGGTAGGCCGTCATTGTAAATAAGAATTTGTTCTTAACTGACTTGCCTAGTTAAATAAAGGTTAAATTAATAAATAAAATGAATTAGTCCGTCTTAGCAGTGGCGTACTTACCATTAGACAGAAGAGGCCTCAGGTCTCACATCATTAAAGGCCCTAGTGAGTTCCTCATAATAAAACAAATAATATGAGTAATAATTGTTTTAATATAATTTCTCCCGCTTCTCTCCCGTGCTCCACTCCCCCTCCACCCCCCCTCCACTCCCCCAAACAAATGACCTGCTGTCGTGGGCTGCTCAGCTTATCGTCCTCATTCTGTCTTGCTTCAGCAGGTTGGTCCAGCAACAAATCTGCGGGAAGCTTCAAAAGTTGCAAAGGAAATGGGGAGGGAGGGGGGTTTTGTGCCCAAGTACCCAGGTAAATGAGGCCACATTGTTGACAAAAAAGACAAATAATTATTAATAATCGATCAATAATTTATGTCCATACATATTTCATATTAATATTACCCACGTTTTTCTCATAGCTGAAACAATTGTCATGAATAACCCATGGACTGGTTCATAATAATGGCCTATTCCACCCTGACAGAGTTGGACTATTCCACCCTGACAGAGTTGGACTATTCCACCCTGACAGAGTTGGACTATTCCACCCTGACAGAGTTGGACTATTCCACCCTGACAGAGTTGGACTATTCCACCCAGACAGAGTTGGTCTATTCCACCCTGACTGAGTTGGACTATTCCACCCTGACAGAGTTGGACTATTCCACCCTGACAGAGTTGGACTATTCCACCCTGACAGAGTTGGACTATTCCACCCTGACAGAGTTGGACTATTCCACCCTGACAGAGTTGGACTATTCCACCCTGACAGAGTTGGACTATTCCACCCAGACAGAGTTGGACTATTCCACCCTGACAGAGTTGGTCTATTCCACCCTGACAGAGTTGGCCTATTCCACCCTGACTGAGTTGGACTATTCCACCCTGACAGAGTTGGCCTATTCCACCCTGACTGAGTTGGACTATTCCACCCTGACAGAGTTGGACTATTCCACCCTGACAGAGTTGGTCTATTCCACCCTGACAGAGTTGGTCTATTCCACCCTGACAGAGTTGGACTATTCCACCCTGACAGAGTTGGTCTATTCCACCCTGACAGAGTTGGTCTATTCCACCCTGACAGAGTTGGACTATTCCACCCTGACAGAGTTGGTCTATTCCACCCTGACAGAGTTGGTCTATTCCACCCTGACAGTGTTGGTCTATTCCACCCTGACAGAGTTGGACTATTCCACCCTGACAGTGTTGGTCTATTTCACCCGGACAGAGTTGGTCTATTCCACCCGGACAGAGTTGGTCTATTCTATTCTATATCCTGTGATTCACGGTGTCGTGATTGAACAAGGACATGGATAATATACATCTAGCTGGTTTTTCTACACATCGTCAGGACAGAACGACAGCGTCAGGGGAAGCTCAAGGGGGGGGGGGTTTGTGTCTCTTTGTTAACAACAGCTGCTGTCTGATCTCTAATATTAACAAAGTCTTGAGGTACTACTCGCCTTAGTTAGAATACCTCATAATAAGCTGTAGACAATGCTATTTACCAAGAGAGCTTTCATCTATATTTTTTGTAGCTGTCTATTTACCACCACAAACCGATGCTGGCACTAAGACCACACTCAACAAGCTGTATAGGGCCATAAGAAAACAAGAAAATATTCATCCAGAGGAGTCACTCCTAGTGGCCGGTGATTTTAATGCAGGAAAAATGAAGTCTGTTGTACCAAATTTTTACCAGCATGTCACGTGTGCAACTAGAGGTGAAAAAACTCTCGATCACCTTTACTCAACACAGAAACGCATACTAAGCTCTCCTTCGCCTTCCATTTGGCAAATCTGACCATAACTCTATCCTGCTGATAGAGTGACTGTGCGTACATATCCCAACCAGAAGCCATGGATAACAGGCCATGGATTACTAAACTTTCCCTCGCCTTCCATTTAGCAAATCTGACCATAACTCTATCCTCCTGATTCCTGCTTACAAGCAAAAACTCCAACAGGAAGTACCAGTGACACGCTCAATACGGAAGTGGTCTGATGAAGCGGATGCTAAGCTACAGGTCTGTTTTGCTAGCACAGACTGGAATATGTTCCAGGATCCATCCTATGGCATTGAGGAGTTTACCACATCAGTCACCGGCTTCATTAATAAGTGCATCGACGACATTGTCCACACAGTGACTGTATGGTACTTACATATAGGATATGGAGAGCCTAGATGTCACTATCTAAGACAGGGATAAGGATATGGAGAGCCTAGATGTCACTAGCTAGGTCAAGGATAAGGATATGGAGAGCCTAGATGTCACTAGCTAGGATAGGGATAAGGATATGGATAGCCTAGATGTCACTAGCTAGGATAGGGATAAGGATATGGAGAGCCTAGATGTCACTAGCTAGGATAGGGATAAGGATATGGATAGCCTAGATGTCACTAGCTAGGATAGGGATAAGGATATGGATAGCCTAGATGTCACTAGCTAGGATAGGGATAAGGATATGGAGAGCCTAGATGTCACTAGCTAGGATAGGGATAAGGATATGGATAGCCTAGATGTCACTAGCTAGGACAAGGATAAGGATATGGAGAGCCTAGATGTCACTAGCTAGGACAGGGATAAGTACTCATATAGACGACGCAAAGTTTGGAAATTTCAAAGTATGCGGCGTTCGTCTCGCAACGGATCCTTCAACCGCAAGGGGGCATTTAGTTTCCACGCTGTTGTGGACGTCCCCATTGAAATGCATGACATCTGGCGCAACATAATGGAGTGCCTATGGGAAATGTGAACGAGACTTCAGTCTCCGCCTGTTGTTTACGAAGCATGTGACAAATAAAAATGTTATTTGATTTTATCATAGCCCCTCTTTCTCTCTCTCATTCTCTCTCTCTCTCTCTCTCTCTCTCTCTCTCTCATTCCCTCTCTCTCTCTCTCTCTCCCTCTCAACTAGGCCTCCATAACATTCATCATAGCTTGTCTGACAGCAACACTTAAAGATGGTTTATAGGCGGTTTTGTTTTATTGACTTTGGTGACCCCCTATGAAATCATCGGATATATTTAAAGGCCTCCTGCACTGTCAAGCCATTTTCAAAAAGTCTACATCAGAGAATTAACAGGAATTTATATTTATAAAGTGTTTTTCTCTAGCCTATTCATATGAATAATGGAAAGTCTATGCCGCTCTCTGCGAAGGAAAATAATCGTGCCGTTCCAGTCCAGATGAGTCTTTACGATGCCATTGTTACTTCATCCAAATATTTAACAGCTGCTTGTAGAATTCTTAACATTCAGAGCATTCTAAAAATCCTGAAAGTCAATGATAGTGCCTGTGCCTCTTGCTGTCTCTCTCTCTCTCTCTCTCTGTCTCTGCCCTTCACTCAGGCAAGCAGTGGCGCTCAATCCTAAACAGTTGAAAATACAACTGTAGCCTATGCGTGCGTGTTGTCGGGTGAGCTCAATTTCATGCGTTTGGTCCCAGCTGCACAGTTCATGGAATGTAAGCCTCTTGCACAGCCTCCCCTGGGTCTGTAGGAGCAAGGGAGAGCAGCAACAGCATGTCAGTAGGAGGGTAAAACATTCTGCTGATGGTCTCGAAGGAATCTAGGGAGCTTCACCAGCAAGGAGTCATAAGCCCCAAACACGCCGCTGACTCAACAAGCCCCAAACACGACCCAAACACGCCACTGACTCAACAAGCCCCAAACACGCCACTGACTCAACAAGCCTCAAACACGCCACAGACTCAACAAGCCTCAAACACACCACTGACTCAACAAGCCTCAAACACGCCACAGACTCAACAAGCCTCAAACACACCACTGACTCAACAAGCCTCAAACACGCCACTGACTCAACAAGCCTCAAACACACCACTGACTCAACAAGCCTCAAACACACCACTGACTCAACATGCCTCAAACACGCCACTGACTCAACAAGCCTCAAACACACCACTGTCTCAACATGCCTCAAACACACCACTGACTCAACAAGCCTCAAACACGCCACTGACTCAACAAGCCTCAGACACGCCACTGACTCAACAAGCCTCAAACACGCCACTGACTCAACAAGCCTCAAACACGCCACTGACTCAACAAGCCTCAAACACGCCACTGACTCAACAAGCCTCAAACACACCACTGACTCATAAGCCCCAAACACGCCGCTGACTCAACAAGCCCCCAAACACGACCCAAACACGCCACTGACTCAACAAGCCTCAAACACACCACTGACTCAACATGCCTCAAACACGCCACTGACTCAACACCCCTCAAACACACCACTGTCTCAACATGCCTCAAACACACCACTGACTCAACAAGCCTCAAACACACCACTGACTCAACAAGCCTCAAACACGCCACTGACTCAACAAGCCTCAAACACACCACTGACTCAACAAGCCTCAAACACGCCACTGACTCAACAAGCCTCAAACACGCCACTGACTCAACAAGCCTCAAACACGCCACTGACTCAACAAGCCTCAAACACACCACTGACTCATAAGCCCCAAACACGCCGCTGACTCAACAAGCCCCAAACACGACCCAAACACGCCACTGACTCAACAAGCCTCAAACACACCACTGACTCAACATGCCTCAAACACGCCACTGACTCAACACCCCTCAAACACACCACTGTCTCAACATGCCTCAAACACACCACTGACTCAACAAGCCTCAAACACACCACTGACTCAACAAGCCTCAAACACGCCACTGACTCAACAAGCCTCAAACACGCCACTGACTCAACAAGCCTCAAACACACCACTGACTCAACAAGCCCCAAACACACCACTAACTCAACAAGCCCCAAACACACCACTGACTCAACAAGCCCCAAACACACCACTGACTCAACAAGCCCCAAACACACCACTGACTCAACAAGCCTCAAACACACCACTGACTCAACAAGCCCAAACACACCACTGACTCAACAAGCCCCAAACACACCACTGACTCAACAAGCCTCAAACACGCCACTGACTCAACAAGCCCCAAACACACCACTGACTCAACAAGCCTCAAACACACCACTGACTCAACAAGCCTGGCTGGTCTTTGCTCTTCCAACTGGTATTTGGAGTTCTTATTAATAACCAGCGTGCCAAATGAAACCCGTCCCAAATGCCACGGTATTCCCTATATAGTGAACTACTTTTGACTAGGGCCCGTAGGGCACTGTGTATGTGCAGGGAATAGGGTGTCATTTGGGACAAAGCCTAGCAGTCAGTTGAACTCTTGACCTCGCTCATAATTGGGCCCAATAATGTCACATTAGCTTTGTGTCTTCTACGTGGAACGGATTTAATGTGGACATGAGGAAGGGTTTTACAGTGGAAAGCGTGTCTTTCACGTGGAATGGATTTAATGTGGACATGAGGAGGGGCTTTACAGTGGAAAGCGTGTCTTCGACGTGGAATGGATTTAATGTGGACATGAGGAGGGGCTTTACAGTGGAAAGCGTGTCTTCGATGTGGAATGGATTTAATGTGGACATGAGGAGGGGCTTTACAGTGGAAAGCATGTCTTTCACGTGGAATGGATTTAATGTGGACATGAGGAGGGGCTTTACAGTGGAAAGCAATCAATTAATACACTAGATAGAGCAAGAGGATCATTGACTTCTCTCTACGTCCCAAATGGAACCCTATTCCCTATATATAGTGCACTACTTTTAACCAGGGCGCATAGGGGACCATAGGATTCTGGTCAGAAGTAGTGCACTATATAGGGAATAGGATGCCATTCGGGACTGCCTCTAGGTAACGCTCTGTGATTATAGGCCACAGTAGTAGGGCAACACTGACTGTGGTTAAGTAAGGGAAAATCTGCTGCCTCGGGCCCCTGCTAACTCCATTTGTATGATTTGACAAATCAAACGAAATCAGGTTCCGCTGCATAATCATTTTGAAGTAATGTATCTCTCTGTGCCGTCGCCAGAATAGATTCCCAGTGAGCCTACTGTTTGGCCTGTTAGGTGAAATATTAGCGATTTGATCCAGTGCCCTATCCAATGCTGTAGTCAAAGGCTTGCGTCTCAAATGTCACCCTGTTCCCTACGTAGTGCACTACTTTTGACCAGGGCACATAGGGTTCTGGTCAAAAGTAGTGCACTATATATGGAATATGGTCCCATTTGGCATACACAACACTGTCTGCTGCAGGTTTCCTCCCAACAGTGGATTCCCTCTCCCAAACAACCAAATTATTAATGATTGATTTAACCCGCAATCATTATTGTTTAAATTGAATATCTATTTTTCATTGACTGTAAGTTGAGAATTAAAATGAAGAAAGACCCCCACCATCATTTGTTAGGCTTGGATCAAAGACAGGAGATTGACTGTTTGGTGAGGAAATTTTGTCCCTGCTTTCAGGTTAGGTAAATAGGTTGCACTTTGGTCAAAAGTAGTGCACTATATAGGGAATAGGGTGCTTTTTGGGACTCCAAAAAAATGTTGTTTCTCTCCCCGGGGAAAGGATTTCTCGGAGGACAAATCCAGGTGCCCTTGGGACGAGCGTCACCTTGTCTCTCTGTCTCTGGGCTCTCCTGTTTTCTGGTGTTGTTGAGTGTAAACGAGTGTGAAATGAATCACTGACCCTGTCAATCCCACGGTGCAGTCTAACATACAAATAGCACTTTAATGTAATGCCGTATGTAATCGGTATACCTCAATCTCTACCTCTCTCCCTCTCTATTACCCCCCATTGCATTCCCACTCAACCTACCCAATCCCTTTATCCCATCCCCCCTTCCACCTCTTCCTCTCACCAATCCCCTCATCTTCTCATTTTTCCCCATTCCCCCTCTATCCATCTCCTTTATTCTCCCTCTATTCCTCTCCTTTATTCTCCCTCTATTCCTCTCCTTTATTCTCCCTCTATCCATCTCCTTTATTCTCCCTCTATTCCTCTCCTTTATTCTCCCTCTATTCCTCTCCTTTATTCCCCCCCTATCCCTCTCCCTTATTCCCCTCCTCTATCCCTCTCCTTTATTCTCCCTCTATTTCTCTCCTTTATTCCCCCTCTATCCCTCTCCTTTATTCTCCCTCTATTCCTCTCCTTTATTCTCCCTCTATTCCTCTCCTTTATTCCCCCTCTATCCCTCTCCTTTATTCCCCCTCTATCCATCTCCTTTATTCCCGCTCTATCCCGCTCCTTTATTCCCCCTCTATCCCTCTCCTTTATTCCCCCTCTATTCCTCTCCTTTATTCTCCCTCTATCCCTCTCCTTTATTCCCCCTCTATCCCTCTCCTTTATTCCCCCTCTATCCATCTCCTTTATTCCCGCTCTATCCCTCTCCTTTATTCCCCCTCTATCCCTCTCCTTTATTCCCCCTCTATCCATCTCCTTTATTCCCCCTCTATCCCTCTCCTTTATTCCCCCTCTATCCCTCTCCTTTATTCTCCCTCTATTCCTCTCCTTTATTCCCCCTCTATCCATCTCCTTTATTCCCCTCCTCTATCCCTCTCCTTTATTCTCCCTCTATTCCTCTCCTTTATTCCCCCTCTATCCCTCTCCTTTATTCCCCCTCTATCCATCTCCTTTATTCCCCCTCTATCCCTCTCCTTTATTCCCCCTCTATCCATCTCCTTTATTCCCCCTCTATCCATCTCCTTTATTCTCCCTCTATTCCCTCTCCTTTATTCTCCCTCTATTCCTCTCCTTTATTCCCCCTCTATCCCTCTCCTTTATTCTCCCTCTATCCCTCTCCTTTATTCCCCCTCTATCCCACTCCTTTATTCCTGCTCTATCCCTCTCCTTTATTCCCCCTCTATCCACCTCCTTTATTCCCCCTCTATCCCTCTCCTTTATTCTCCCTCTATCCCTCTCCTTTATTCCCCCTCTATCCATCTCCTTTATTCCCCCTCTATCCCTCTCCTTTATTCCTCCTCTATCCATCTCCTTTATTCCCCCTCTATCCCTCTCCTTTATTCTCCCTCTATTCCTCTCCTTTATTCCCCCTCTATCCATCTCCTTTATTCCCGCTCTATCCCCCTCCTTTATTCCCCCTCTATCCATCTCCTTTATTCCCCCTCTATCCCTCTCCTTTATTCTCCCTCTATCCCTCTCCTTTATTCCCCCTCTATCCATCTCCTTTATTCCCCCTCTATCCCACTCCTTTATTCCCCCTCTATCCCTCTCCTTTATTCCCCCTCTATCCCTCTCCTTTATTCTCCCTCTATTCCTCTCCTTTATTCCCCCTCTATCCCTCTCCTTTATTCCCCCTCTATCCATCTCCTTTATTCCCGCTCTATCCCTCTCCTCTATTCCCCCTCTATCCCTCTCCTTTATTCCCCCTCTATCCCTCTCCTTTATTCCCCCTCCATCCCTCTCCTTTATTCCCCCTCTATCCCGCTCCTTTATTCCCCCTCTATCCATCTCCTTTATTCTCCCTCTATTCCTCTCCTTTATTCCCCCTCTATCCCTCTCCTCTATTCCCCCTCTATCCATCTCCTTTATTCCCCCTCTATCCCTCTCCTTTATTCCCCCTCTATCCCTCTCCTTTATTCCCCCTCTATCCATCTCCTTTATTCCCGCTCTATCCCCCTCCTTTATTTCCCCTCTATCCATCTCCTTTATTCCCCCTCTATCCCTCTCCTTTATTCTCCCTCTATCCCTCTCCTTTATTCCCCCTCTATCCCTCTCCTTTATTCCCCCTCTATCCCTCTCCTTTATTCTCCCTCTATTCCTCTCCTTTATTCCCCCTCTATCCCTCTCCTTTATTCCCCCTCTATCCCTCTCCTTTATTCCCCCTCTATCCATCTCCTTTATTCCCCCTCTATCCTTCTCCTTTATTCCCCCTCTATCCCTCTCCCTTATTCCCCCTCTATCCCTCTCCCTTATTCCCCCTCTATCCCTCTCCCTTATTCCCCCTCTATCCCTCTCCCTTATTCCCCCTCTATCCCTCTCCCTTATTCCCCCTCTATCCCCCTCCCTTATTCCCCCTCTATCCATCTCCTTTATTCTCCCTCTATCCCTCTCCTTTATTCCCCCTCTATTCCTCTCCTTTATTCCCCCTCTATCCATCTCCTTTATTCCCCCTCTATCCAACTCCTTTATTCTCCCTCTATTCCTCTCCTTTATTCCCCCTCTATCCCTCTCCTTTATTCCCCCTCTATCCATCTCCTTTATTCCCCCTCTATCCCTCTCCTTTATTCCCCCTCTATCCCTCTCCTTTATTCCCCCTCTATTCCTCTCCTTTATTCCCCCTCTATCCCTCTCCTTTATTCTCCCTCTATCCCTCTCCTTTATTCCCCCTCTATTCCTCTCCTTTATTCCCCCTCTATTCCTCTCCTTTATTCCCCCTCTATCCATCTCCCGTATCCCCCTCCTCTATCCACCTCTCTTATTCCACTCCTCTATCCATCTCCTTTATTCCCCCTCTATCCCTCTCCTTTATTCCCCCTCTATCCATCTCCTTTATTCTCCCTCTATCCCTCTCCTTTATTCCCCCTCTATTCCTCTCCTTTATTCCCCCTCTATCCATCTCCCGTATCCCCCTCCTCTATCCACCTCTCTTATTCCACTCCTCTATCCATCTCCCTTATTCAAATCAAATCAAATGTATTTATAAAGCCCTTCTTACATCAGCTGATATCTCAACGTGCTGTACAGAAACCCAGTCTAAAACCCCAAACAGCAATGCAGGTGTAGAAGCACCTCTCTGATTCCTCCTCTATTTACTAGTCCTCTGTTCCCCATGCAATGTGATGGTTTACCCTATATAGTCTGTCTTCCTCTGGTCCCTACAGTGTGATCCTATATAGTCTATCTTCCTCTGGTCCCTACAGTGTGATCCTATATAGTCTATCTTCCTCTGGTCCCTACAGTGTGATCCTATATAGTCTATCTTCCTCTGGTCCCTACAGTGTGATCCTATATAGTCTATCTTCCTCTGGTCCCTACAGTGTGATCCTATATAGTCTGTCTTCCTCTGGTCCCTACAGTGTGATCCTATATAGTCTGTCTTCCTCTGGTCCCTACAGTGTGATCCTATATAGTCTGTCTTCCTCTGGTCCCTACAGTGTGATCCTATATAGTCTATCTTCCTCTGGTCCCTACAGTGTGATCCTATATAGTCTGCCTTGCTGTCTTCCTCTGGTCCCTACAGTGTGATCCTATATAGTCTGTCTGCCTCTATTCCCTACAGTGTGATCCTATATAGTCTGTCTGCCTCTATTCCCTACAGTGTGATCCTATATAGTCTATCTTCCTCTGGTCCCTACAGTGTGATCCTATATAGTCTATCTTCCTCTGGTCCCTACAGTGTGATCCTATATAGTCTGCCTTTCTGTCTTCCTCTGTTCCCTACAGTGTGATCCTATATAGTCTGCCTTTCTGTCTTCCTCTATTCCCTACAGTGTGATCCTATATAGTCTGCCTTTCTGTCTGCCTCTGTTCCCTACAGTGTGATCCAGGTGAAGCCACCAAGCTCCTGTATGACCTGCTCTACACTGAGCCCATCAAGATTGTCCTGATGCCCGGCTGCAGCTCTGTGTCCACTCTGGTGGCAGAGGCCGCTCGCATGTGGAACCTTATAGTGGTGAGTGTGGCTCTACTGTGTGTGTGTGTGTGTGTCTGTGTGTGTGTGTGTGTGTGTGTGTGTGTGTGTGTGTGTGTGTGTGTGTGTGTGTGTGTGTGACAGTCTATCAGTTGTGCTAGATAGATACCACATCTATCTCCAACATTAGCTATATCATAACAATGTTCTTCAGTAAATCCTTATGATTGGGTCCCCTAATTCACTAAATGTGGGAAAAAATAATAATCTGAGAGTCACGAGCCTCCAGCTTCAGTCAGAGGCTGTGTCCCAAATGGCAACCTGTTCTCTATGTAGTGCACTACTTTAGACCAGGGCCTTATGGGGATGATTGGAGAATAGGGTGCCATTTGGGACATTACCTCAGCCTCTAGTGTCAGTCAGATAGCGAGCAGACTAATAGTGTCTAGAGGGAGGTTGAGTCAGAGCTAGCAGACTAATGGTGTCTAGAGGGAGGTTGAGTCAGAGCTAGCAGACTAATGGTGTCTAGAGGGAGGTTGAGTCAGAGCTAGTAGACTAATGGTGTCCAGAGGGAGGTTGAGTCAGAGTCATAGCTACCAGACTAGTGGTGTCTAGAGGGAGGTTGAGTCAGAGCTAGTAGACTAGTGGTGTCTAGAGGGAGGTTGAGTCAGAGCTAGTAGACTAATGGTGTCTAGAGGGAGGTTGAGTCAGAGCTAGTAGACTAATGGTGTCTAGAGGGAGGTTGAGTCAGAGTCATAGCTACCAGACTAGTGGTGTCTAGAGGGAGGTTGAGTCAGAGCTAGCAGACTAATGGTGTCTAGAGGGAGGTTGAGTCAGAGTCATAGCTACCAGACTAGTGGTGTCTAGAGGGAGGTTGAGTCAGAGTCATAGCTAACAGACTAGTGGTGTCTAGAGGGAGGTTGAGTCAGAGCTAGTAGACTAATGGTGTCTAGCGGGAGGTTGAGTCAGAGTCATAGCTAACAGACTAATGGTGTCTAGAGGGAGGTTGAGTCAGAGCTAGTAGACTAATGGTGTCTAGAGGGAGGTTGAGTCATAGCTAGCAGACTAATGGTGTCTAGAGGGAGGTTGAGTGAGAGCTAGCAGACTAATGGTGTCTAGAGGGAGGTTGAGTCAGAGCTAGCAGACTAATGGTGTCCAGAGGGAGGTTGAGTCAGAGCTAGCAGACTAATGGTGTCTAGAGGGAGGTTGAGGCAGAGCTAGTAGACTAATCGTGTCTAGAGGGAGGTTGAGTCAGAGCTAGTAGACTAATGGTGTCTAGAGGGAGGTTGAGTCAGAGCTAGCAGACTAATGGTGTCTAGAGGGAGGTTGAGTCATAGCTAGCAGACTAATGGTGTCTAGAGGGAGGTTGAGTCAGAGCTAGTAGACTAATGGTGTCTAGCGGGAGGTTGAGTCAGAGTCATAGCTAACAGACTAATGGTGTCTAGAGGGAGGTTGAGTCAGAGCTAGTAGACTAATGGTGTCTAGAGGGAGGTTGAGGCAGAGCTAGTAGACTAATGGTGTCTAGAGGGAGGTTGAGTCAGAGCTAGCAGACTAATGGTGTCTAGAGGGAGGTTGAGTCAGAGCTAGTAGACTAATGGTGTCTAGAGGGAGGTTGAGTCAGAGTTAGCAGACTAATGGTGTCTAGAGGGAGGTTGAGTCATAGCTAGCAGACTAATTTTGTCTAGAGGGAGGTTGAGTCAGAGCTATCAGACTAATGGTGTCTAGAGGGAGGTTGAGTCATAGCTAGCAGACTAATGGTGTCCAGAGGGAGGTTGAGTCAGAGTCATAGCTACCAGACTAGTGGTGTCTAGAGGGAGGTTGAGTCAGAGTCATAGCTAACAGACTAGTGGTGTCTAGCGGGAGGTTGAGTCAGAGTCATAGCTAACAGACTAATGGTGTCTAGAGGGAGGTTGAGTCAGAGCTAGCAGACTAATGGTGTCTAGAGGGAGGTTGAGTCAATGCCAGCAGACTAATGGTGTCTAGAGGGAGGTTGAGTCAGAGCTAGCAGACTAATGGTGTCCAGAGGGAGGTTGAGTCAGAGCTAGCAGACTAATGGTGTCTAGAGGGAGGTTGAGTCAGAGCCAGCAGACTAATGGTGTCTAGAGGGAGGTTGAGTCATAGCTAGCAGACTAATGGTGTCTAGAGGGAGGTTGAGTCAGAGCTAGCAGACTAATGGTGTCTAGAGGGAGGTTGAGTCATAGCTAGCAGACTAATGGTGTCTAGAGGGAGGTTGAGTCAGAGTTAGCAGACTAATGGTGTCTAGAGGGAGGTTGAGTCAGAGCTAGCAGACTAATGGTGTCCAGAGGGAGGTTGAGTCAGAGTCATAGCTACCAGACTAGTGGTGTCTAGAGGGAGGTTGAGTCAGAGTCATAGCTACCAGACTAATGGTGTCTAGAGGGAGGTTGAGTCATAGCCAGCAGACTAATGGTGTCTAGAGGGAGGTTGAGTCAGAGTCATAGCTAACAGACTAGTGGTGTCTAGCGGGAGGTTGAGTCAGTCTTAGCTACCAGACTAGTGGTGTCTAGCGGGAGGTTGAGTCAGAGTCATAGCTGAGCTCCAGGGAGTTGAGTGCCCTCCTCTGAGCTCTACTGGCACCTGACAGTGAAGCAGATACTTCAGATCCACTTGGCTGAGGAAGGGACGGACGGACGGACGGAGAGATGGGGGAGAGGGAGACAGTGAAGCAGACACCTCAGATCCACTTGGCTGAGGAAGGGAGGGAGGGACGGACGGACGGAGAGATGGGGGAGAGGGAGACAGTGAAGCAGACACCTCAGATCCACTTGGCTGAGGAAGGGAGGGAGGGACGGACGGACGGAGAGATGGGGGAGAGGGAGACAGTGAAGCAGACACCTCAGATCCACTTGGCTGAGGAAGGGAGGGAGGGACGGACGGACGGAGAGATGGGGGAGAGGGAGACAGTGAAGCAGACACCTCAGATCCACTTGGCTGAGGAAGGGAGGGAGGGACGGACGGACGGAGAGATGGGGGAGAGGGAGACAGTGAAGCAGACACCTCAGATCCACTTGGCTGAGGAAGGGAGGGAGGGACGGACGGACGGAGAGATGGGGGAGAGGGAGACAGTGAAGCAGACACCTCAGATCCACTTGGCTGAGGGAGGGAGGGAGGGACGGACGGACGGAGAGATGGGGGAGAGGGAGACAGTGAAGCAGACACCTCAGATCCACTTGGCTGAGGAAGGGACGGACGGACGGACGGAGAGATGGGGGAGAGGGAGACAGTGAAGCAGACACCTCAGATCCACTTGGCTGAGGGAGGGAGGGAGGGACGGACGGACGGAGAGATGGGGGAGAGGGAGACAGTGAAGCAGACACCTCAGATCCACTTGGCTGAGGGAGGGAGGGAGGGACGGACGGACGGAGAGATGGGGGAGAGGGAGACAGTGAAGCAGACACCTCAGATCCACTTGGCTGAGGAAGGGAGGGAGGGACGGACGGACGGAGAGATGGGGGAGAGGGAGACAGTGAAGCAGACACCTCAGATCCACTTGGCTGAGGGAGGGAGGGAGGGACGGACGGACGGAGAGATGGGGGAGAGGGAGACAGTGAAGCAGACACCTCAGATTCACTTGGCTGAGGGATAGAAGCGGTCCAAGGCCTCTGAACTAGGCACAGGAAAAGTGGTAGAGAGAGAGGGAGGGGTGGGGGATTGGTAGAGAGAGAGCGTGAGAGGGGGGAGATAGAGGGAGACAGGGAAGCAGACACCTCAGATCCACTTGGCTGAGGGAGAGAAGCGGTCCAAGGCCTCTGAACTAGGCACAGGAAAAGTGGTAGAGAGGGAGGGAGGGGTGGGGGATTGGTAGAGAGAGAGCGTGAGAGGGGGGAGATAGAGGGAGACAGGGAAGCAGACACCTCAGATCCACTTAGCTGTCAAGGAAGGAGAGGAGAGTGGACTGTTTTGTCAGCCTAGAGGTAAGGGAAGTGCTCCAAGGCCTCTGAACAACAAGACCTGAATGCCAAATAAGAAGTGTCAAGGAGGTCAGAGGGAATAATAACTTTGCTCTGCCGTCTCAGTGGTTGGGGTTTCTAATGGTACCGTAGTGTACTACCTTTGACCAGGGCCCATACCATTTGCCTCTCACATTTGACAGCTAGTATTGCGCCCCTGAATGATCTTGAAGTTTCCCAAATTACATGTTATGACAACTGTCCTGACTTGAAAAAAGCTTTTACCTATTACTGTATGTCTAGACTGCATCTAGACACCTTTATGGAGGGATACAGGAATAGCAGGCTGATATTTGGTAGC
This sequence comes from Salmo trutta, assembly GCF_901001165.1. Classification (NCBI taxonomy): domain Eukaryota; kingdom Metazoa; phylum Chordata; class Actinopteri; order Salmoniformes; family Salmonidae; genus Salmo; species Salmo trutta. The sequence goes on along the minus strand of NC_042992.1, from coordinate 7,458,353 downwards.
TATTATTGCACAGTATTTGTGTCACTGTCCACATTTAAAGTGTACTCTCACAGTAAAGGTTTGTAGACTAGATGATGGTAGGGTATACGGCCATATTCCTTCATTTTTCATGCAGTGCTATTTTGGTGTCATAAAGAACTGTCTCCGTCGGTTCACACATCAGATTTTTGACCCATATTCCTCTGCAGTGGCTGTGTCACCGTTCGATGTATGTTTGCGTCCCAAATTGCACCCTATACCCTATATAGTGCATTACTTTTTTACCAGGGCCTATAGGGAATAGGGCTCATAAGGAATAGGGCCCATAGGGCTCTGGTCAAAAGTAGTGCACTATATAGGAAATCGGTGCCATTTTAACTTACCAGCTCACATTGCAGTTGATCAATGAAAATGTTTAATATTCCATCAGGACCTAATTTACTGGGATGTGGCTGAGGGATATTATACCTGAACCTAATTTACTGGGATATGGCTGAGGGATATCCTAGCTGGACCTAATTTACTGGGATATTGCTGAGAGATATTCTAGCAGGACCTAATTTACTGGGCTATGGCTGAGAGATGTTCTAGCAGGACCTAATTTACTGGGCTATGGCTGTGTGATATTGAACCAAACATCGTTTTGCTTCATTATGTTAACTACCCTTTCTTGTTTTCTTGTTTTGTCTTATTCTTTGGTTTGTTCTTCTTCCTCTGTCTCTTCTGTCTTTTCTGTCTCTTTATCCTTCTTACTTTTCTGTCAAATGTTTTCATAATGAGGACACCCTAACACTTTTCTATCTCCTCTCCTCATCTCTTCTCTCCTGTCCTCAGTTATCCTATGGTTCCAGTTCTCCAGCTCTCTCCAACCGTCAGCGCTTCCCAACGTTCTTCCGTACCCACCCGTCTGCCACCCTCCACAACCCCACCAGGGTTCAGCTCTTTCAGAAGTGGAAATGGACTAAGATCGCCACCATTCAGCAGACTACGGAAGTTTTCACCTCGGTGAGTGACAGGCATCTTTAAAAATTATTATTATTTTTTTTGTATTTTACTGTTTTATAGACAGTGATAATCTGAATGTAGAGGGGAGACAGACACAGAGGAGAACAGAGAGGAAGGGTTTCTTTTGCAAAATAACTATTAATTAACAGAGTTATTTAAATAAATGATCAATAGTAAACACCATATTAAGGTGTGGGACATTCATTGTATGATAAGAAAAAAAAAACGAGCAGGTCTATTTCACTCCAGCGGATAGAATAATATGTCCCTCCACAGTTCACCTGTGGTAACATGACGGCTCTCAACTCCCGACGACAGAACGAGTTCCACCGACAGCCAATGGGATAGAGGTGCGACTCCATGTCCTGGAACCAGCGCGAGCTAAGTTAGAAAAGGGCAATCAATATCTCCTAAAAGAGAAAACAGAATCACTTGAAAATCATTCCTGTAAATTCAATGTGCAGGTCAAAAGGACTTGAAACTGCCGTGGAGGCGGGCAAACCAACTTTTTTTCATGAGCAATCTTTCATGAGCAACCCAACTTTTTTCATGAGCAATCTTTTCTATGAGCTGTTCGGGCAGGAGAAGCTTGGTCCCATGCCGCTGATTAACATTGCACACTGCACGGGTCTTCTCCGGGAATGGCTCTCGTTTGAAGTGAAATGGCAAATTGTTCGCCTTGCAGTGGGATCGGGGGCTCTGACCTATGCGGAGAAGAGGGTCAGCATCTACCCAGATCTGAATGACAAACTGCTAAAACAGAGGACAACAGAGATCCCAGCTACGCCAGCTAAATCTGAGATGGGTTTCATCCACCCGGCAAAACTCATCTTGATCTTTCAGAGCACAATGCTCCCAATAAAGCTCAAGACATTTTCCATAATCACATCAAGCCCAGACGAGTCGACAGATGGAGCCTCATTATGACTGGCACAATATTCAGATATGCTATCCATGCAAAGTCACACAGCCTAGCCTATGGCTATAATGCTGCCCTCAGCATAAGCCAATGAGGAGGACCCCCCCCCCCCCCCCCCCCGAAGTGGTTACAAGGACATTATTACTATTATTGCTGAGTATTGGACTTTGTTATTATTATACTGCCTATGGTCCAAGATATTAACAGTAATGATACCACACTAATTAACGAATAATGTCACACGGACTGAGGCTGCTTCCTGGTGGGGCTACAGAGCATTGAATTCCTACATGGGAAAATATGGCAATATAAATTGGAAGCTATTCCACCTACTATTTTTTGTTTGTTTGCTACAGCTAAGGAGAGATAGCCAGTCTCATTTGGGCTACGACTCAATATAATTTTTTTTATTTTGTTTATTGCTGTCTCCCTTCGTTTAGGGCAGGCTATTGAATGTATCTCCCAGGGAGGACTTGGCCAACAGGCCATGATTAATGATGGTTATGATCTAGATTATAAACTGTGTGGTCGAGCCCATGGGAGCCCTGATTGGCTGACAGCCGTGGTATATAAGACCGTATACCATGGGTATGACAAAACATTTATTTTTACTGCTCTAATTACGTTGGTTACCAGTGTATAATAGCAATAAGGCACCTCAGGGGTTTGTGGTATATGGCCAATATGCCACGGCTAAGGGCTTTATCCAGGCACTCTGCGTTGCGTCGTGCTTAAGAACAGCCCTTAGCCGTGGTATATTGTCCATGTATCACACCTCCTCGGGCCTTATTGCTTCATTATAGAGTGCATTTCATGCACATACTTGCTTATTTTTTTTGTGCATAGAGCACTTAAATGCCTACAGCTGCTAAAGTATCCATTTGACTGTTTAGGCATATATGTTACCCACCCTAACTCATCAAGTCTGATAGATACCCACCCTAACTCATCAAGTCTGATAGATACCCACCCTAACTCATCAAGACTGATAGATACCCACCCTAACTCATCAAGACTGATAGATACCCACCCTAACTCATCAAGACTGATAGATACCCACCCTAAATCATCAAGTCTGATAGATACCCACCCTAACTCATCAAGTCTGATAGATACCCACCCTAACTCATCAAGTCTGATAGATACCCACCCTAACTCATCAAGTCTGATAGATACCCACCCTAACTCATCAAGTCTGATAGATACCCACCCTAACTCATCAAGACTGATAGATACCCACCCTAACTCATCAAGACTGATAGATACCCACCCTAACTCATCAAGACTGATAGATACCCACCCTAACTCATCAAGTCTGATAGATACCCACCCTAACTCATCAAGTCTGATAGATACCCACCCTAACTCATCAAGACTGATAGATACCCACCCTAACTCACCAAGACTGATAGATACCCACCCTAACTCATCAAGACTGATAGATACCCACCCTAACTCATCAAGTCTGATAGATACCCACCCTAACTCATCAAGTCTGATAGATACCCACCCTAACTCATCAAGACTGATAGATACCCACCCTAACTCATCAAGACTGATAGATACCCACCCTAACTCATCAAGTCTGATAGATACCCACCCTAACTCATCAAGTCTGATAGATACCCACCCTAACTCATCAAGTCTGATAGATACCCACCCTAACTCATCAAGACTGATAGATACCCACCCTAACTCATCAAGTCTGATAGATACCCACCCTAACTCATCAAGTCTGATAGATACCCACCCTAACTCATCAAGACTGATAGATACCCACCCTAACTCATCAAGACTGATAGATACCCACCCTAACTCATCAAGTCTGATAGATACCCACCCTAACTCATCAAGTCTGATAGATACCCACCCTAACTCATCAAGACTGATAGATACCCACCCCAACTCATCAAGTCTGATAGATACCCACCCTAACTCATCAAGTCTGATAGATACCCACCCTAACTCATCAAGTCTGATAGATACCCACCCTAACTCATCAAGTCTGATAAATACCCACCCTAACTCATCAAGACTGATAGATACCCACCCTAACTCATCAAGACTGATAGATACCCACCCTAACTCATCAAGTCTGATAGATACCCACCCTAACTCATCAAGTCTGATATATACCCACCCTAACTCATCAAGTCTGATAGATACCCACCCTAACTCATCAAGACTGATAGATACCCAACCTAACTCATCAAGTCTGATAGATACCCACCCTAACTCATCAAGTCTGATATATACCCACCCTAACTCATCAAGTCTGATAGATACCCACCCTAACTCATCAAGACTGATAGATACCCAACCTAACTCATCAAGTCTGATAGATACCCACCCTAACTCATCAAGTCTGATAGATACCCAACCTAACTCATCAAGTCTGATAGATACCCACCCTAACTCATCAAGTCTGATAGATACCCACCCTAACTCATCAAGACTGATAGATACCCACCCTAACTCATCAAGACTGATATATACCCACCCTAACTCATCAAGTCTGATAGATACCCACCCTAACTCATCAAGACTGATAGATACCCAACCTAACTCATCAAGTCTGATAGATACCCACCCTAACTCATCAAGACTGATATATACCCACCCTAACTCATCAAGACTGATAGATACCCACCCTAACTCATCAAGTCTGATAGATACCCACCCTAACTCATCAAGACTGATAGATACCCACCCTAACTCATCAAGTCTGATAGATACCCACCCTAACTCATCAAGTCTGATAGATACCCACCCTAACTCATCAAGACTGATAGATACCCACCCTAACTCATCAAGACTGATAGATACCCACCCTAACTCATCAAGTCTGATAGATACCCACCCTAACTCATCAAGTCTGATAGATACCCACCCTAACTCATCAAGTCTGATAGATACCCACCCTAACTCATCAAGACTGATAGATACCCACCCTAACTCATCAAGTCTGATAGATACCCACCCTAACTCATCAAGTCTGATAGATACCCACCCTAACTCATCAAGACTGATAGATACCCACCCTAACTCATCAAGACTGATAGATACCCACCCTAACTCATCAAGTCTGATAGATACCCACCCTAACTCATCAAGTCTGATAGATACCCACCCTAACTCATCAAGACTGATAGATACCCACCCCAACTCATCAAGTCTGATAGATACCCACCCTAACTCATCAAGTCTGATAGATACCCACCCTAACTCATCAAGACTGATAGATACCCACCCTAACTCATCAAGTCTGATATATACCCACCCTAACTCATCAAGTCTGATAGATACCCACCCTAACTCATCAAGACTGATAGATACCCAACCTAACTCATCAAGTCTGATAGATACCCACCCTAACTCATCAAGTCTGATAGATACCCACCCTAACTCATCAAGACTGATAGATACCCACCCTAACTCATCAAGTCTGATAGATACCCACCCTAACTCATCAAGTCTGATAGATACCCACCCTAACTCATCAAGTCTGATATATACCCACCCTAACTCATCAAGTCTGATAGATACCCACCCTAACTCATCAAGACTGATAGATACCCACCCCAACTCATCAAGTCTGATAGATACCCACCCTAACTCATCAAGTCTGATAGATACCCACCCCAACTCATCAAGTCTGATAGATACCCACCCTAACTCATCAAGTCTGATAGATACCCACCCTAACTCATCAAGACTGATAGATACCCACCCTAACTCATCAAGACTGATAGATACCCACCCTAACTCATCAAGACTGATAGATACCCACCCTAACTCATCAAGTCTGATAGATACCCACCCTAACTCATCAAGTCTGATAGATACCCACCCTAACTCATCAAGACTGATAGATACCCACCCCAACTCATCAAGACTGATAGATACCCACCCTAACTCATCAAGTCTGATAGATACCCAACCTAACTCATCAAGTCTGATAGATACCCACCCTAACTCATCAAGTCTGATAGATACCCACCCTAACTCATCAAGACTGATAGATACCCACCCTAACTAATCAAGTCTGATAGATACCCACCCTAACTCATCAAGACTGATAGATACCCACCCTAACTCATCAAGACTGATAGATACCCACCCTAACTCATCAAGACTGATAGATACCCACCCTAACTCATCAAGACTGATAGATACCCACCCTAACTCATCAAGACTGATAGATACCCACCCTAACTCATCAAGTCTGATAGATACCCACCCTAACTCATCAAGTCTGATAGATACCCACCCTAACTCATCAAGACTGATAGAAGAAGGAGACAGGAAAGGGGGGTATCGTTTACAGGGAGAGTTGTCTGGGTGGGCAGCAACCAAAGGGTACGTTTATCTGCGGGTCCTGTTTTTTGTTACACATCCATGGGCTTTATCAACATTAAAGATAACAATTGTATCATTAATATAACATTCCTTTCTGGAAAAACAATGGCAACGCTAGCTATTCTCCCTTGGAATTGGAAAGGGTTAAATTGTCCATTCAAATGTCCCAGCTGTCTTGATATTCTAGCATTTCATATTGATAGAGCAATGCTCCAAGAATCACACTTGCTCCTTTAAGGATTTGTATTTGTATTTGATTTATTAGGATTCCCATTAGCCGACGCCAATGGCGACAGCTAGTCTTACTGGGGTCTGACACATAACAAAAAAAACATTACAGACAAAAGACTTTAAAATGTTCATACATTTAACATGTAGTGTATGTGTGTGTATGCATATATCAGTTACACGTACATGTCAGTACATACACACAACAAGTAGGTCACATGGGGAAGAGGCGTTGTGCCGTGAGGTGTTGCTTTATCTGTTTTTTGAAAATCAGGTTTTCCAGGTGGTTACTTGCGCTATATAAGATGGAAGGGTGTTCCATGCACTCATGGCTATGTATAATACTGTATGTTTCCTTGAATTTGTTCTGGACTTGGGGTAAGTGTGTGTGTGTCACTATGACTATGCAAACAATTTGGAATTTATATAAAACATTCATGTTTCTTATAAAAACAAGAAGTGACGCAGTCAGTCTTTCCTCAACTCTTAGCCAAGACAAACTGGCTTGCATAGTATTAATATTAGCCCTCTGATTACAATGAAGAGCAAGATGTGTCTCTCTGTTCTGGGCCAGCTGCAGCTTAACTAGGTCCTTCTTTGCAGCACTTGACCATATGTCTGAACAATAATCAAGATGAGATAAAACTAGAGCCTGCAGGACTTTGTGGAGTGCGGTGTCAAAAAAGCAGAGCATCTCTTTATTACGGACAGACCTCTCCCCAACTTTACAACCATTGAATCTATATGTTTTGACCATGACAGTTTACATTCTAAGGTGAGACCAAGTAATTTAGTCTCCTCAACTTGTTCAACAGCCACACCATTCATTACCAGATTCAGCTGGGGTCTAGAACTTAGGGAATGATTTGTACCAAATACAATGCTCTTCGTTTTAGAGATTTTCAGGATCAGTTTATTGCTGGCCACCCATTCCAAAACAAACTGCAACTCTTTGTTCAGGGTTTCAGTGACTTCATTAGCTATGGTTGCTAATGAGTATATGGTTGAATCATCAGCATACATGGACACACATGCTTTGTTTAATGCCAGTGGCAGGTCATTGGTAAAAATAGAAAAGAGTAGAGGGCCTAGAGAGCTGCCCTGCGGTACACCACACGTTACATGTTTGACATTAGAGAAGCTTCCATTAAAGAAAACCCTCTAAGTTATATTAGATAGATAGCCTGGATACAGCCCTTAGCTGTGGTATATTGGCCATATACCACAAACCACGGAGGTGCCTTATTGCTATTATACACTGGTTACCAACGTAATTAGAGCAGAATCCACAATATGGCAGAGGTTGAAAAGCCATAACACATATTTTCTCAACAAGAGGTTGTGGTCAATAAAAATGCCTTGCAAACATCCATTACAACTGTACATTTAAAGTCCCTAAACTTGGCAAGAGTCTATTGTCCTGCTGATAGCCCATCAAGGGTGGATGGCTTCTAGCCCATCAAGGACGCGTTGTTTCCAGAGCTCACAGGTGTGCCTGGCATGGATTGTGACTCCATCTCGTTCCTCGCCCTCTTCAACGGGTCATTCTCCGCCTGACTCTCCGCAAATGACGAGTGACCCTCCGCCAATACCACCTGGCTCTGGACCAATGCATCAGTTGCCACCCCTATCTCTGCCCTCAGATAATGTTTCTCTGTCTGTAGTTTAATAATTTATTTGTTTTTTCTATTCCATGAAAAAACAAAAATCTGATTGATTTATCAAGACCAGTCCCCACGCTCTGTCATTCAGTGATATTCCCTATTGTCCAGCTGAAAGTTGAAATAAACATCTGCAGTTTGAAATAATATTTTTATCATTATTTTATTAACGAAAGCATAAAGGTGTTGATGAACAAATACTCTACAGTATATGCTTAATCCAACATTTTGCAGTTGCATTAGGTTTGGAGTTAGAAATTTAAAACTTTAGAGTACTTAATACATTGCAAATTGGGGGGATTTTCTTCACATCTTACCTAGACAAGCTATTAGACTATTCTTTTGTAAAGGTATGAAGAGTCTATTGTCCTGCTAATAGCCAATTCATGAAAACGTTGTTTGCAGAATTCACAGACTGCTACACTTGTGAAAAACAAAAACGCCTCCAGCATCTACAGTGGTAGAAATATATTATTGAATTCGAAAAATAAATTAAAACCCACATCATTTTCTGTTTTATACTAACAAGTGGTGAATAATCCATTAATAATTGGTATGACACGGCTCTCGGAACTCATTAAGAGACGGCTTCTAAATGAAAACACTCGCAGATCAATAAAATGTTCCTGTTGATCTAATTCAATTTAGAGGATTCAAGGATTCTAAATGAATATCGACGGGGCATTTTTCGTTATGGAAAATCTGGTCTGTGATATTGACTTAGAAATGCTACAGAGAACCTTACAGAGAATATCTAAGCAGCTTTTATATAAATATAATGCAGGGTTAATAATAATAATAATAATAATTATTATAATAATAATCGTTGGATAACAGATCGGCTCTCGGAACTCATTAAGAGGCAGCTTCTATCTTCAATGTAATTATTAATTCAGAAGGTTAAACCCATAGGTTTTAGGCCTGCAGTAGGTTATAATAAACCATGCCTTCCAAAAGTTATGTGTGGAGTTAGAATTTTGGCTGTCAGAAGGATTAAAATCAACCAATGTCAGCCTTTAATAAACGCTTTATAATTCAAAATGTTTAATTTGCGTGTGGGCGACGGAGAGAAACAAAATGGTGCAGTTTGAGGCCATGAGGCGGAGAGTGATGCGGGCGCTGGAGATAAAATAAATGAGTACAAAAAAGCTGCTTAGATATTCTCTGTAAGGTTTTGCATTTATAAATCAATATCACAGATCAGATTTTCCCTAATGAAAAATGCCCTTTAGATATTAATTTAGAATCCTCCAATCCTCTAAATATAATTAGATCTCCAGGGACACTTTATTGATCTGCGAGTATTTTCATTTAGAAGCCGCCTCTTAATGAGTTCCAAGAGCCGTGTCATACAGTTGAAGTTGGATGTTTACATACACCTTAGCCAAATACATTTAAACTCAGTTTTTCACAATTCCTGATATTTAATCCCAGTAAAAATGTCCTGTCTTAGGTCAGTTAGTATCACCACTTTATTTTAAGAATGTGAAATGTCCGAATAATAGTAAAGAGAATGATTTATTTCAGCTTTTATTTCTTTCATCACATTCCCAGTGGGTCAGAAGTTTACATATACTCAAGTAGTATTTGGTAGCATTGCCTTTAAATTGTTTAACGTGGGTCAAACATTTTGGGGAGCCTTCCACAAGCTTCCCACAGTAAGTTGGGTGAATTCTGGCCCATTCCTCCTGACAGAGCTGGTGTAACTGAGTCAGGTTTGTAGGCCTCCTTGCTCGCACATGCTTTTTCAGTTCTGCCCACAAATTTTCTATAGGATTGAGGTCAGGGCTTTGTGATGGCCACTCCAATACCTTGACTTTCTTGTCCTTAAGCCATTTTGCCACAACTTTGGAAGTATGCTTGGGGTCATTGTCCATTTGGAAGACCCATTTGCAACCAAGCTTTAACTTCCTGACTGACGTCTTGAGATGTTGCTTCAATATATCAACATAATTTTCCTGTCTCATGATGCCATCTATTTTGTGAAGTGCACCAGTCCCTCCTGCAGCAAAGCACCCCCACAACATGATGGTGCCACCCCCGTGCTTCACGGTTGGGATGGTGTTCTTTGGCTTGCAAGCCTCCCCCTTTTTTCCTCCAAACATAACGATGGTCATTATTGCCAAACAGTTCTATTTTTGTTTCATCAGACCAGAGGACATTTCTCCAAAAAGTACGATCTTTGTCCCCATGTGCAGTTGCAAACCGTAGTCTGGCTTTTTTATGGCGGATTTGGAGCAGTGGCTTCTTCTTTGCTGAGCGGCCTTTCAGGTTATGTCGATATAGGACTCGTTTTACTGTGGATATATATTATTTTGTACCTGTTTCCTCCAGCATCTTCACAAGGTCCTTTGCTGTTGTTCTGGGATTGATTTGCACTTTTCGCCTCAAAGTATGTTCATCTCTAGGAGACAGAACGCGTCTCCTTCCTGAGCGGTATGACGGCTGCGTGGTCCCATGGTGTTTATACTTGCGTACTATTGTTTGTACAGATGAACGTGGTACCTTCAGGTGTTTGGAAATTTCTCCCAAGGATGAACCCGACTTGTGGATGTCTACAATTTTTTTCTGAGGTCTTGGGTACATTTATTTGGATTTTCCCATGATGTCAAGCACAGAGGCACTGAGTTTGAAGGTAGGCCTTGAAATACATCCACAGGTACACCTCCAACTGACTCAAATGATGTCAATTAGCCTTATCAGAAGCTTCTTAAACCATGACATAATTTTCTGGAATTGTCCAAGCTGTTTAAAGGCACAGTCAACTTAGTTTATGTAAACTTCTGACCCCCTGGAATTGTGAAACAGTGAATAATAAGTGAAATGATCTGTCTGTAAAAAATTGTTGGAAAAATTACTTGTCATGCACAAAGTAGATGTCCTAACCGACTTGCCAAAACTATAGTTTGTTAACAAGAAATGCGTGGAGTGGTTGAAAAACAAGTTTTAATGACTCCAACCTAAGTGTATGTAAACTTCCTACTTCAACTGTACCAATTGTTATTGAATGAGTCACCATGGCAACCACTTGTCAGTATAAACAATCAATATTTTTTTTTTTTAAAGACTATCAGAAAGAATGTTGGTACTTGTTTATTTTTATCCAAAGCCATGAATGAGTGAGTCACTCAGTTTTATGCTGACAAATCCTCGCGGGACTCTTTCATTACATTTTTTCTTCACATCATCAAAGGGTAATGAATACTCAGGGAGAAAAAGGTGTAGATTCACGCGAAGAATGCACCAGGTGTTTATTTCACCTTAGCAGAAGCCAGGAATCGTGGTCACAGGCAGGGAATGGTCATTCACAGGTAGGCAAACAGGCAGGTGAATCAAAACTAGGACTACAGGCTATAACTGGTTCTCACAAACGAGCTACAAAGGCACAAACAGAATGAACTGAACTAAATAAGGAGCTGATGAGACCAGGTGAGTAACTAACACAGGTGAAATCAATGAACAAAAATGAAAGACAGGGCTACGTTCAAGAACACAAAGAAACAGAACACAAGGTTGACTAAGAAAATAAATACCGAACCTTACACAAAGATGGACTCCGTGTTTCAGAAACAAACTTTCTATCACTCTTTCACACTGTGGTAAATAAGGACAGTTTGTTATTTAGAATGATTTATTTCTGTTTTTGGAGGGATATAAACCAAAAGCGCACCGTGCCTATTTTTCGAAAATCGTCAGTCCACGTCAAGTGTAATTCCCCCATTGTATTTATCCAAGTTCTCTCTCAACTCCAAATTTCATTATGATTAAATTACTACATGCCAATCCCTCAGACATAGTTTTAACAGGCAGTATCTGTTCTGCTCTGTTCAGAATCACTAGAAGCCACAGACAAGGTGATTCGATGTCTCCTTTGCTATTTTTATTATCCATGGAACCCCTGGCCCAGGCAATTTGTCAATCGAAGGAAATAACACCAATTTCCCTGAAATCTACTGATCACTTCATGTTATTATATGAGCACGATATTTTACTATATCTATACAATGAATCCCAATTTGTCCCCAAACTCACTGAAGATCATAGATAAATTCAGCTTTATCTCGAGTTATAAAATGTATCTAACCAAATCAGCCCTTCTGACTCTCAAGACGTCGATGGAGGACTCCATCTCTACTTATGGAACCCGATGGAGGACTCCATCTCTATTTATGGAACCCGATGGAGGACTCCATCTCTATTTATGGGACCCGATGGAGGACTCCATCTCTACTTATGGAACCCGATGGAGGACTCCATCTCTACTTATGGAACCTGATGGAGGACTCCATCTCTACTTATGGAACCTGATGGAGGACTCCATCTCTACTTATGGAACCCGATGGAGGACTCCATCTCTACTTATGGAACCTGATGGAGGACTCCATCTCTACTTATGGAACCTGATGGAGGACTCCATCTCTACTTATGGAACCTGATGGAGGACTCCATCTCTACTTATGGAACCCGATGGAGGACTCCATCTCTACTTATGGAACCCGATGGAGGACTCCATCTCTACTTATGGAACCTGATGGAGGACTCCATCTCTATTTATGGAACCTGATGGAGGACTCCATTTCTACTTATGGAACCTGATGGAGGACTCCATCTCTACTTATGGAACCTGATGGAGGACTCCATCTCTATTTATGGAACCTGATGGAGGACTCCATTTCTATTTATGGAACCTGATGGAGGACTCCATCTCTAGTTATGGAACCCGATGGAGGACTCCATCTCTACTTATGGAACCCGATGGAGGACTCCATCTTTACTTATGGAACCCGATGGAGGACTCCATCTCTATTTATGGAACCCGATGGAGGACTCCATCTCTACTTATGGAATCACAATCGTTTCCTATTTTAAATATTTGGGAGTAGATCTATTGCCTTCCTTAGATAAAAACATTGCCAGAACTTTAACAGAACACTCAAATCAATTAAAACCAACCTCAGTAGGTGGACTTACATCCCAGCTGCTTTAAGCGGCAGAATATCTAATTGTCGAAATGAATATATTGCCACGGATGATTTTCTGTAGTTCAATGCTTCCGATGTCTCCCCCTTCTGGCTATTGGGACAAAATTCACAGTCCAGTTTCAAGGTAAGCGATCTCGGATCAAATTAACAAACTTACAAAGAGAGAAATACGTAGGAGGACTATCTGTACCAAACTTGAAGTTGTATTTCCAGGCTCTAGCATTTCACCCCATCCTGAATTGGTTTAGACATGATTATTCCTCCCCCTGGTTGAGTATAGAGAGAAATATGGTCTCTCCTATTGCCCTGGAAGAGGTGGTCTCCACTGATATCCCTTAAACAATGTAATATGGAGTCTCCTATTGACCTGGAAGAGGTGGTCTCCACTGATATAGCCCTTAAACAATGTAATATGGAGTCTCCTATTGACCTGGAAGAGGTGGTCTCCACTGATATAGCCCTTAAACAATGTAATATGGTGTCTCCTATTGCCCTGGAAGAGGTGGTCTCCACTGATATAGCCCTTAATGTAATATGGTGTCTCCTATTGCCCTGGAAGAGGTGGTCTCCACTGACATATCCCTTAAACAATGTAATATGGTGTCTCCTATTGCCCTGGAAGAGGTGGTCTCCACTGATATGTCCCTTAAACAATGTAATATGGTGTCTCCTATTGACCTGGAAGAGGTGGTCCCCACTGATATGTCCCTTAAACAATGTAATATGGTGTCTCCTATTGACCTGGAAGAGGTGGTCTCCACTGATATAGCCCTTAAACAATGTAATATGTCTCCTATTGACCTGGAAGAGGTGGTCTCCACTGATATAGCCCTTAAACAATGTAATATGGTGTCTCCTATTGCCCTGGAAGAGGTGGTCTCCACTGATATGTCCCTTAAACAATGTAATATGGTGTTTCCTATTGTCCTGTAAGAGGTGGTCTCCACTGATATATCCCTTAATGTAAACTACGCTTTGATCCTATTATTGCTCACGCAATTTATATTTTTGCCGCAAAATTGTAAAACAATGTAACTGAGAATCAAAATGGTATGCCCGTACTCAGAGTTATAGGGGGTTTGGGACTGACAACCAACCTGTTGATTTCATGCAATTCTACACATTTTGCCATTACTTAATCTATTTTAATTATATCTGAGTGAGAGTAACTAACAAAATCAAATTGGGGCCCCCTGGATGTCGGGGCCCCTGTGCACGTGCCCTGCGTGACCCGCTGGTATCCGGACATGATGCTCCAGGTTTAGATAGCTGGCTAGACTAATTTAACAATAAAGCAAGTGTTAGCTGACATGGCTAATTCAGTGACTGACGTAACAAGAGAAAAAATTGCTTATGCAAAACAAGATTTTGAACTTGCACCTACTATTATAACTCTCAACATTATCTTCAGAACCCAAATGAGTTCTGCTTATGTCGCTTATGCCTGGAGCCAGCTCTGGTCTGTGTTTCTGTCTGTTATGTCAAGACATGTTGTACTGAAAATACTAAACCAAGCATCTGAATGAAGTGAGTGATGGGTGTTTTTATGTTTTTATCTCTCCTTCAGACGCTGGATGATCTAGAGGCGAGGACCAAGGAGGCTGAGATAGAGATCAGTGTTCGCCAAAGCTTCCTCACCGACCCCGCCCCAGCTGTCAAGAACCTCAAGGTGCCTCCTTTACTTCCCACCTCCCTCCCCCCCTCCCTCCCTCTCCCTCTCTCTCTCTTACCTCCCTCCCTTCTTCCCTCTCTTCCTGGTTTATCCCCCCTGCTGCCATGGCAACTGCCAGGTGATTGAGCACATGAGATCAATCACATCTGAGCTTGGTGAACAAACCCCAGAGAGACTAACACACACACACACACACACACACACACACACACACACACACACACACACACACACACACACACACACACACACACACACACACACACACACACACACACACACACACACACACACACCATTAGTACAGAGGAGCAGCAAGGGCCCCGGCTGGCGTAGCGAATCAGACATAATCACCTCTGCCACCACTACCGCAGAACCACAGGGCGAGCGTTACTGGAAATCCTGTCGTTTATTTTGAAGAGAATCAAGTTAATTGGAGCATAGGGTTGACCCCGCTCTACCCCCCTCTACCTTTCTGTTCCCCCTCTACCCCCTCTACCTTTCTGTTCCCCCTCTACCCCCTCTACCTTTCTGTTCCCCCTCTACCCCCTCTACCTTTCTGTTCCCCCTCTACCCCCTCTACCTTTCTGTTCCCCCTCTACCCCCCTCTACCTTTCTGTTCCCCCTCTAACCCCTCTACCTTTCTGTTCCCCCTCTACCCCCTCTACCTTTCTGTTCCCCCTCTACCCCCTCTACCTTTCTGTTCCCCTTCCCTCCTCTACCCTCCTCTACCTTTCTGTTCCCCCTCTACCCCCTCTACCTTTATGTTCCCCCTCTACCCCCTCTACCTTTCTGTTCCCCCTCTACCCCTCTACCTTTCTGTTCCCCCTCTACCCCCCTCTACCTTTCTGTTCCCCCTCTACCTTTCTGTTCCCCCTCTACCCTCTCTACCTTTCTGTTCCTCCTCTACCCCCTCTACCTTTCTGTTCCCCTTCCCTCCTCTACCTTTCTGTTCCCCTTCCCTCCTCTACCCTCCTCTACCTTTCTGTTCCCCTTCCCTCCTCTACCTTTCTGTTCCCCCTCTACCCCCCTCTACCTTTCTGTTCCCCTTCCCTCCTCTACCCTCCTCTACCTTTCTGTTCCCCTTCTCTCCTCTACCTTTCTGTTCCCCTTCTCTCCTCTACCTTTCTGTTCCCCTTCTCTCCTCTACCTTTCTGTTCCCCTTCCCTCCTCTACCTTTCTGTTCCCCTTCTCTCCTCTACCTTTCTGTTCCCCCTCTACCCTCCTCTACCTTTCTGTTCCCCCTCTACCCTCCTCTACCTTTCTGTTCCCCCTCTACCCTCCTCTACCTTTCTGTTCCCCTTCCCTTCCCTCCTCTACCTTTCTGTTCCCCTTCCCCCCTCTACCTCCTGTCGTGTCTTGACTATCATTAAAGTGAAGACTGTTATATTATCAAATCAATTCTCTATGTGTAATGATTACGTGATTAAACTAATCATGTAAACATGAATTAACTAGGAAGTCGTGGCTCAACGGGAACATATTCAAAGAGTTACTATTTTCTGAATTTAACTCTCTTCAGATATTTTCATATCTTATCGATTACAGTCACTTATTAACTTCTATGGGCTACGTGGGACGCTAGCGTGAAATATCAGGGCGGCAAATTCAAAACAACAAAATGTCATAATTCAACTTTCTCAAACATACAACTATTTTACACCATTTTAAAGATACACTTCTCCTTCATGTAACCACATTGTCTGATTTCAAAAAGGCTTTACAGCGAAAGCAAAACATTAGATTATGTTAGGAGAGTACATAGACAAAAATAATCACACAGCCATTTTCCAAGCAAGGACATGTGTCAATAAAACCCAAAACACAGCTAAATGAAGCACTAACCTTTGACGATCTTCATCAGATGACACTCCTAGGACATTATGTTACACAATACATGTATGTTTTGTTCGATAAAGTTTATATTTATATCCAAAAACAGCATTTTACATTGCCGCGTGATGTTCAGAAAATGTATTCCCACCAAAACATCCGGTAAATGTGCACATCAATTTACAAAAATACTCATCATGTACGTTGACAAAATATATAACAATTATTTAAAGAATTATCGCTGTGTCAGATTTTAAAATAGCTTTACGGAGAAAGCACATTTTTCAATATTCTGAGTACATAGCTCGCCATCACAGCGAGCTATACAGACACCTGCCAAGTTCGGGGCAACCTAAACTCAGAATTAGTATTATAAATATTCTCTTACCTTTGCTGATCTTCGTCAGAATGCACTCTCAGGACTGCTACTTCCACAAGAAATGTTTTTGTTTTTTTAAATAATCCATATTTATGTCCAAATACCTCCGTTTTGTTCGTGCATTCAGGTCACTATCCAAAGGCATAACCAGAGACGAAAAGTCAAAATTTTCCATTACCGTACTTAGAAGCATGTCAAACGCTGTTTAAAATCAATCTTTATGGTATTTTTTACGTAAAATTGCGATAATATTGCAACCGGATAATAGCATATTCATTCAAGGAGAAAAAGAAGGAACGGCGCGCTCGCGGGACCGAGCATATCCATTCCCTTTGTCTCCAGGCAGTCCACTCAGTAACTGAGCTCCTATTATCTGCCCAGTGACAGGAGAATGCTCAAACTGCTTTCTGAAGGCTGTTGACAGCCAATGGAAGCCTTAGGAAGTGCAACGTCACCCCACAGACACTGTAGTTTCGATAGAGAATCAAAAGAAGAACTACAATTCTCAGACTTTCCACTTCCTGCTTGGATTTTTCTCAGGTTTTTGCCTGCCATATGAGTTCTGTTATACTCACAGACACCATTCAAACAGTTTTAGAACCTTCCGAGTGTTTTCCATCCAAATGTACTAATAATATGCATATTCTAGTTTCTGGGCCAGAGTAGTAACCTGTTTAAATTGGGTACGTTTTTCATCCGGCCGTGAAAATACTGCCCCCTACACCCCAACAGGTTAATGTATTATTACCTCATCAGTCATATTCTGAATGTCGCAAACGCTTTGATATCTCCGTGAACCCTAGATTAACCCCCGTGCGGGACGGACATCCAGCGAAAAATCCTATCGCCATTAGCATAACAAAATTTAATTAAAAAAAAAATTCAATTTTTTTTCAAATTATATCGTTTTATAGATACACCTCTCCTGAATCGAACCACGTTGTCCGATTTCAAAAAGGCTTTACAACAAAAGCAAAACATTAGATTATGTTAGAGGAGTATATCATAAAAGTAGCCACATAGCCATTTTCCGACCAACCACATGCATCACAAATAACCAAAAAACAGCTAAATGCAGCACTAACCTTTTACAAACTTCATCAGATGACACACCTAGGACATCATGTTACACAATGCATGCATTCTTTTGTTCGATAAAGTTCATATTTATATATAAAAACAGCATTTTACATCGGCACGTGACGTTGACTAACTATTTTCCCTCAAATGCATCCGGTGAAACAGTGCTACAATTTACTAAATTACTATTCAAAAACATTTTTAAAATGTAATATTGTCATTCTAAGATTTATAGATGAATATCTCTTGAAAGCACCTGTAATGCCAGATTTAAAAATAACTTTACTGGGTAATCACACTTTGCGATAAAAGGGGATGCGATACTCAGAACAATAGGCTAGCAATAGCAATAGGCTAGCCATCTTGGAACAATCGCATATCAAATCTAGTCTTGTATACTATTGTCAATAATCCCTTACCTTTGATTATCTTCATCCTTAGGCACTTCCAGGAATCCCAGGTCCACAACAAATGTATTTTCGTTCGAAAAAGTTAATCCTTTATGTTCCATTAGCTTGTTGTTGTTAGCGCGTTCTGAAGGCTGAACCAAAAGTTCCGACGTGCGCGGGGCTACTCTTTCAACAAAATGCATTTTTTTCTTATTTAGGTTCGTTCAAACACGTCAAACGTTGTATAACATAAATCTGTAGGGCCTTTTTCAACGAGAGCTCCAATAAGATTCGAGGGGGACGATTGCATTGTGTTTCAAAACGTTTCGAAAGGGGAGGGTAGCCAGGGGCGCCGGCATCATAATGGTGATGGCCTTCTCCGTGTGACCACGTTCCACAGCGTGTCATTCTGTCAGTTTTCACAGTAGGAGACTCAAATCACTTTGTAAAGACTGGGGACATCTAGTGGAAGCAATAGGAAGTGCTCAATGAACCATAGCTCACGGTGTAATTAATAGGCAACGTGATGAAGTTGAGTTCGCAATTCAGAATTCCACTTCCTGTTTCGATCTGTCTCGGGGTTTTGACTGCCATATGAGTTCTGTTATACTCACAGACACCATTCAAACAGTTTTAGAAACTTTAGGGTGTTTTCTATCCACAAGTATTAATTATATGCATATCCTAGCTTCTGAGTTTGAGTAGGAGGCCGTTTAAAATGGGCACGATTTTTTTTCAAAAATCGCTGTAGCGCCCCCTATCCTAGGGGAACGCCAAGAGGTTAATGATGATTCAGCGATATACAAATTGGCTTAATTATTTATTTACTAACTTAATAATCACACAGAATTACATAAACACACACAGACAGGAAATGTTACACATTGAGTACTACATAATGCAATGAGGAGACCCTAGTGGACTAAACCGATATGACGGCTTGTTACACAAAATGAAAAGGGTGGGCATGTAAGAAAGAGCGGGATAAAAGACAAAGGACTTCACTATCATACACACAGTGGATAACTATGCTCATGGAATTGCAATTGACATATTTACGTGTCTGTCTTTGCTGTCTCTCCGTTGAAAACAATCGATCCACCTGGGGAGTAATCGACAGAAAGTCTCTGGTCTGTCCACCAGCGATCAATGTCTTTCGTAGTTGTAGCTCTGTTATAATGTATACGTCAGGCGTACCAATGGTCGTTCGATAGGGAAATGTTCTCTTCTCGTCTTCGGTTGACTTTCCTAGACAATTTTACATATACAGCTGCAGACTGTGAATGTGCAGTCTTTGGTTTTGTAGATTTATTAACCATCCGTGAGGTTTGGACTGCGTCCTCACGTCTTCTGGTTTCAGAGTTCTATCCATTACGGGCCTCTCAGCTCACGCTGTTGGTCTCGTTGGCCAAATGTACATTTTGTCATTAGGCCACTTGGGGAGAAAGAGGCTCTGTCTGTGCTCACGTGGATGTGGCCACTGAATTGGTTAAGACTTCATATGAAAAACAATTATCTCATTTAGAAGGCTAACATCGCATTACATCTTCTTACAAATAGTTTCATATTTAATCATATAAGTTCCACAGCATTTAGATGTAAGTCTGGTAATGGGGAAATATACACATTCAGAGATACTGTCCTTAGTTACAATACAAATGATTAACAAATACGACAGGATTGTTCTTTAAATACCCATGGACCATTCCAAATGTTTGATTACAGAAATACCGTTTCATTTTTCAACCTTTTGATGTTACCGTACTGCATTGTCTCTCTCTGTGGTAACAAAGGGATTTAACTTCCATTTCTGAGAGTGGGAGAGAGAGTTTCCCTGCAGGTATTTATGACCGTCATACAACTGTGGAGAGAGAGAGAGGGGGGGGGCGCCTATGATCCTCCCCCAAAGGGCAAGTCATGCCACTCCTTTACATTTCTGTTCCCCCTCTACCTTTCTGTTCCCCCCTCTACCCTCCTCTACCTTTCTGTTCCCCCTCTACCTTTCTGTTCCCCCCTCTACCCTCCTCTACCTTTCTGTTCCCCCCTCTACCTTTCTGTTCCCCCTCTACCCTCCTCTACCTTTCTGTTCCCCCCTCTACCCTCCTTTACCTTTCTGTTCCTCCTCTACCTTTCTGATCCCCTTCCCTCCTCTACCTTTCTGTTCTCCATCCCTCCTCCCTCATCATCTCCTCCCTATCATTCCTTCCTTGCTTTCTTCCTGGCTGGTGCCTACTTTAACATAACCTTTCCTGGCATGCCGGCCTCGGGTTGTTGTGTGAGATTAATTCGCCATCGCTGTAGGAACCATGGTAACAACATGAATGTAGCACACCAGAGGGGAAGATGAGTTGTGCTGCGTGGTGCATTGCGTTTGGGTATTGGGAGGTGTGTGTATGTGTGCCTCTCTGTGGAACCTGTGTGTGTGTGTGTGTGTGTGTGTGTGTGTGTGTGTGTGTGTGTGTGTGTGTGTGTGTGTGTGTGTGTGTGTGTGTGTGTGTGTGTGTGTGTGTGTGTACCGAATCCAATATATGCAAATATATCATTTTACAGCGGGAAAAGTATATTTTTTACACACTGAATTCTCATAAAAGAGCAATTGTCCAATAACTATGCTTCAAATGTTGATTTCATACATTGTGACAATAATGACATCATGAAAATGGCAGCAAGTGTGAATATCGGTTATTGTTGGAGTTACCGGCCGATACCTATATATCTGAGACTCCCTCCCCATTAGAGCTGCTGTTGCTTCCTTCCTGTTTCCTGTGTGTGTGTGTTGTGTATTCCCATCTCCTGTGTGACTCTTTTCTTCCCTCTCTGAACCACCAGCGGCAAGATGCCAGAATCATCGTGGGGCTCTTCTACGAGACAGAAGCCAGAAAAGTTTTCTGCGAGGTACAGAAGCTACATTTGCTGCTCACAACTCTGTGGATTGATATCTTAACATTTTTGTTGAATGACAAAATCCTTTTTTGTGTCTTTTTTTAAAATGTTTTATTCCAGCTTGTATTGCTCACGGCTCGCGTCAATGTTTCTAGATTTTTCTTTCTATCGCTCTCCGTTCCATACACACTGATATCTTCTGTCTTTGTGTTCTCTCCTCCTCCATATACTCTGATATCTTCTGTCTTTGTGTTCTCTCCTCCTCCATATACTCTGATATCTTCTGTCTTTGTGTTCTCTCCTCCTCCATATACTCTGATATCTTCTGTCTTTGTGTTCTCTCCTCCTCCATATACTCTGATATCTTCTGTCTTTGTGTTCTCTCCTCCTCCATATACTCTGATATCTTCTGTCTTTGTGTTCTCTCCTCCTCCATATACTCTGATATCTTCTGTCTTTGTGTTCTCTCCTCCTCCATATACTCTGATATCTTCTGTCTTTGTGTTCTCTCCTCCTCCATATACTCTGATATATTCTGTCTTTGTGTTCTCTCCTCCTCCATATACTCTGATATCTTCTGTCTAACACACCTGCCTGCTCATCGCTTCCTTTACCATTTCTTTCACTCACTGGCTCCTTTTCTCTCCTCCATTCTCTCTCTCTCCTCCATCTCTCTCTCTCTCTTTCTCTCTCTCTCTCTCGCTCTCCCCATCTCTCTCTCATCTCTCTCTCTCTCTCTCCCCATCTCTCTCTCTCTCCCCCATCTTTCTCTCTCTCTCCCCCATCTCTCTCTCTCTCCCCCTGAAATCTTTCTTTACATTCCCATTCATTCAATCCTTTCTGTTCTCTTTCTGTCTCCTGTCTCTCTCCCCTCTATCCTACAGGTGTACAAGGAGAAGCTCTATGGGAAGAAATACGTCTGGTTCCTGATTGGTTGGTACGCAGACAACTGGTTCAAGATCAAAGACCCGTCAATCAACTGCACCGTGGAGCAGATGACGGAGGCGGTGGAGGGCCACGTTACCACGGAGATCGTCATGCTCAACCCCGAGACCGTCCGAGGGGCCTCCAATCTGGTGAGAGAGATATAGTGTGCATCCCAAGTGGCGCCCTATTCCCTATATATATAGGGGATATATGCTAGGGAATATATAGGGAATACGAGGCCCTGGTCAAAAGTAGTGCACTATATAGGGAATAGAATGCAATTTGGGATGCAGCCATGTAGTAATATATACAGTATTATACATATATCTCCATTGTAAGACACAGGGTGAGTGGTTACATAGAAATATACTCATTGTGATTCTATAGGTGGTTCTTGGTTCTCTCTGAAATATCTTACCTAACATAACAACAGCCACTGCAGTGAAATGCATTCCTCTGCATGTGTTATAAGATTGTATTATTTCTGTAATGGTGTTCAATATTACAACATAACTCTTCTTGAACTGCGCTGTTGGTTAATAAGGGCTTGTAAGTAAGCGTTTCACGGTAAGGTCTACACTTGTTGTATTCGGCGCATGTGACAAATAAAGTTTGATTTGAACATATGCTACTATCTCTATTTACTGTTACTATTTTTCTACTCGTGACCTATCAGAATGGACTATAGAAAGCAGTGGTATACTCGTGACCTATCAGAATGGACTATACAAAGCAGTGGTATACTCGTGACCTATCAGAATGGACTATACAAAGTAGTGGTATACTCGTGACCTATCAGAATGGACTATACAAAGCAGTGGTATAAGTAATAGTAATTTCAGTGTTTTATTATACACATAAATAAAATGGTTATTGCAACATATTGTATGGAAGGAGAGAGTGTTATATAGTGTTTAATGGCCTATATCACTATGACACTAATGGTAGTCTGTTCCCTGGGTCACACCATTGTTATGAACGTTCTCCGGGGACTGAGGAACAACTTTTTAGTTTTGTCCATTCATTCTAAACAGGTGTTAATGATAATGTTGCCTAAATTACACTACAGTGTCTTGGAAATAAAAGGACATTGTTAAAGTAGGCAAATAATTAGTGGGAAACAACTTTGTCATCGTTGCGATGTCGTCAGATTTACTTTTGGACAGATGGCAACGTTGCCGTTAGCAACAATGGTAGCAATGCTAACGTTAGCTAGCTAAAATCTGGTGCTCTCCCCTCACAACGCTAGCTACTCTAAAGTCAATTTGACGACATCACAATGACGACAAAAGGTTTTCCTACTAATTAAGAAATGTCATTGTGTTTCCAAGTCACTGAAATGTACTCTAGAGTAGAAAGTTCAGTCGGACCTCATAAAACTTTCAGCAATGTATTGATGTGAAAATCCATGAATATTAGTGCTCTGGTCAAAAGTAATGCACTAGGTAGGGATTAGGGTGCCATTTTGGGACATATAATTTAACGTAGTCCCAGTCCCTCCCTACTGTAATGACCCTTTTTAGTTTGTACTGCCATGACTGGAGAGGAGAAGAGCTTCAGGATGCTATTCACAGTAACTCATCTGTATTATTACCCATCTACTTTGAAGTTTAACCTCGTAGAAGAAAAGCTTTGTGCTCGAGAGAAGCGTTCGAGTGCTGCAAACCGTTTCTCTCTCTTGAAGTCTCGGCTCTGAATTATCACCATTGCCCTGTAGAGTAGCTGGTCGAAAAATATAACTCTGAATAAATAAACACTTTTGTTCATGTTTTTTTATGAAACGCCACACTGGGGTTGTGCTGTCTGGAAGTGCTGAAGTGGCAGAGAGGGAGAGATACTAGAGGATGCGTCCCTTTACCTATGGGCCCTAGTCAAAAGCAGCCTAGAGAGGCTAGAGAGTTGTCTCTTATTGATCAAAGCCCCGTTTGGTGATGAGGCGTCGAGAGGCTGCGGTTGTCGAGGCGATGGTTCTTCAGGGCTGCAGATTTGACAGACCCAGCTGCTGGATGCAGCCTGGAGCCGAATAAGGGGAGGGAGTGGGTGTGCATGAGCTCAAAAACTCAAGTCGAAATGTGATGTTTGTTTAACATAGTGAGTAGGGCTGGTACGGTAATTGTATAACCGTGACGATGAAGAACGTAAAGAAATAATCAATAACCATCATAACTGTTGTAATATGAAAACGTTATTGTATTTATAAGTAACTATATCCAGTAAACCCTATAGCAGTAGTGTAAATGAGTGATTATTCTTAGCAATAGTTTTTCTACCTTAATCTGTCAAACTGTCTCCGTCTCCTTCCTCCAACGATCTCTCCCTTTGAAGCTGTAACATGATCTGCATCTATAGCCTAGTATGCAGGGCAGGCTACAGTGGCTTGCGAAAGTATTCAGGCATTTTTCCTATTTTGTTGCCTTACAACCTGGAATTAAAATGGATTTTTGCGGGGTTTGTATCATTTGATTTACACAACATCCCTACCACTTTGAAGATGCAAATTATTTTTAATTGTGAAACAAACAAGAAATAAGACAAAAAAATAGAAAACTTAAGCGTGCATAACTATTCACCCCTCCAAGGTCAATGCCTTGTAGAGCCACCTTTTTCAGCAATTGCAGCTGCAAGTCTCTTGGGATATGTCTCTATAAGCTTGGCACATCTAGCCACTGGGATTTTTGCCCATTCTTCAAGGCAATACTGCTCCAGCTCCTTCAAGTTGGATGGGTTCAGCTTTAAGTCATACCACAGATTCTCAATTGGATTGAGGTCTGGGCTTTGACTAGGCCATTCCAAGACATTTAAATGTTTCCCCTTAAACCACTTGAGTGTTGCTTTAGCAGTATGCTTAGGGTCATTGTCCTGCTGGAAGGTGAACCTCTGTCCCAGTCTCAAATCTCTGGAAGACAGAAACAGGTTTCCCTCAAGAATTTCCCTGTATTTAGCGCCATCCATCATTCCTTCATTTCGGACCAGTTTCCCAGTCCCTGCCGATGGAAAAACATCCCCACAGCATGATACTGCCACCACCATGCTTCACTGTGGGGATGGTGTTCTCGGGGTGATGAGAGGCGTTGGGTTTGCGCCAGACATAGCATTTTCCTTGATGGCCAAAAAGCTACATTTTAGACTCATCTAACCGGAGTACCTTCTTCCATATGTTTGGGGACTCTCCCACAACACCAAACGTGTTTGCTTATTTTGTTCATTAAGCAATGTCTTTTTTCTGTCCACTCTTCCATTAAGCCCAGCTCTGTGGAGTGTACGGCTCTTAAAGTAGTCCTATGGACAGATTCTCCAATCTCCGCTGTGGAGCTTTGTAGCTCCTTCAGGGTTATCTTTGGTCTCTTTGTTGTCTCTCTGATTAATGCCCTCCTTGCCTGGTCCGTGAGTTTTGGTGGGCGGCCCTCTCTTGGCAGGTTTGTTGTGGGGCCATATTCTTTAAAAAAATTTAATAATGGATTTAATGGTGCTCCACGGGATGTTCAAAGTTTCAGATATTTTTTTATTACCCAACCCTGATCTGTACTTCTCCACAACTTTGTCCCTAAGCTGTTTGGAGAGCTCCTTGGTCTTCATGGTGTTGCTTGCTTGGTGGTGCCCCTTGCTTAGTGGTGTTGCAGATCTGGGGCCTTTCAGAACAGGTGTATATATACTGAGATCATGTGACAGATCATGTAACACTTAGATTGCACACAGGTGGACTTTATTTAACTAATTATGTGACTTCTGAAGGTAATTGGTTGCACCAGATCTTATTTATGGGCATCATAGCAAATGCTTAGGGTCATTGTCCTGCTGGAAGGTGAACCTCTGTCCCAGTCTCAAATCTCTGGAAGACAGAAACAGGTTTCCCTCAAGAATTTCCCTGTATTTAGCGCCGTCCATCATTCCTTCATTTCGGACCAGTTTCCCAGTCCCTGCCGATGAAAAACATGGTGTTCTCGGGGTGATGAGAGGCGTTGGGTTTGCGCCAGACATAGCGTACATATGCATGCACCACTTTTCCGATTTTCTTTTAAAAAATAATTTAAAAATAAAATAAATTATTTTTCATTTCGCTTCACCAATTTGGACTATTTTGTGTATGTCCATTACATGAAATCCAAATTAAAATCAATTTCAATTACAGGTTGTAATGCAACAAAACAGGAAAAATGCCAAGAGGGATGAATACTTTTGCAAGGCACTGTATGTTTTATCCTGCTATGCTAAAAGCCACCATCTCTGGCTGAAATTAACTACCAAATGCCATTCTTGGTAAGTGTGGACATTTCTAAGTGAATGTGAATCTGAGAGAAGTTGAAATCCATGCTAGGCTAGCAAATGTTGTAATATACATTCACCGGCCAGGTTATTAGGTACACCCATCTAGTACCAGGTCAGACCCCCCCCCCCCCCCCTTTGCATTCAGAACAAACTAAATTCTTCAGGACATGGATTCTACAAGGTGTCGGAAACATTCATTGCTCAATTGGTATCAAAGGACCTAATGTGTGCCAGGAAAACATTCCCCACACCAGTACTCCACCTCCACCAGTCTGTACCAGGCAGGATGGGTCCATGGATTGATGCTGCTTACGCCAAATCCTGCTATCAGCATGACGCAAAAAGAACCGGGATTCGGCGAAGCAGGCAATGTTTTTCCACTCCTCAAATTGTCCAGTGTTGGTGATCGCTTGCCCACTGGAGCCTCTTCTTCTTGTTTTTATCTGATGGGAGTGGAACCCGGTGTGGTCGTCTGCTGCAAATAGCCCATCCGTGACAAAGATCAACGAGTTGTGCGTTTCCAAGATGCCGCTCTACACACCACTGTTGTACTGTGCAGTTATTTTGTCTGGTTGTGGCCCGCCTGTTAGCTTGCGCGATTCTTGCCATTCTCCTTCGACCTCTCTCATCCGTGAGCTGTTTCCCACCACAGGACTGCCGGTGCCTGGTAAACCCAAGACAATGTCTGTGTGTGAAAAGCAGCTCAGGAGGGCAGACATTTTAGAATTACTGGAACCGGCACGCCTGGCACCGACGATCATACCACCCTCAACGTCGGTTAGGTCAATCACGTTCAATTGAACAGTAACTGAATGCCTCGATGCCAGTCTGGCTGCTTTATATAGCAAGCCAAGGCCACCTAATAAACTGTATGTGCGCAACAGCTGCAGCTGCATGACCTCTGGGTGATAGACTGTTTACCGCGGTTGCTAAGTAACGGAAAACAACATGCTACTGCTGCTGCTGGAAGCAGCGCTGCAGACAGAGAGGAGAAAATAGGGTACCTTTTGGCTATTTGAATAGTTCTAAAACGGTGACCGTGGACATTTGCTTGACAATTTACCATGCTTCTAGGGCTACGTCCCAAATGGCAACCTATTATATTCCCTATTATGGGCCCTGCTTGATAGTAGTGCACGATATAGGGGAATATACATTTTAGTCATTTAGCAGACGCTCTTATATAGGGCCATTTGGAACGCTAACTATTACAGATCTGTTATGTCTCTCCTTAGCTCGTCACCGAGATCAGGTAGAGAGAGAGAGAGCCTCCTCTTCTTCCTTCCTCCATATTCCCTCGCTGTCAAGCCTTCTGCCAGAACCATTCCTGTCAATCTTTCTGCAAGCACCCTTCCTGTCAAGCCCTGTTCAGCACCCTTCCTGTCAAGCCCTGTTCAGCACCCTTCCTGTCAAGCTCTGTTCAGCACCCTTCCTGTCAAGCCCTGTTCAGCACCCTTCCTGTCAAGCCCTGTTCAGCACCCTTCCTGTCAAGCCCTGTTCAGCACCCTTCCTGTCAAGCCCTGTTCAGCACCCTTCCTGTCAAGCTCTGTTCAGCACCCTTCCTGTCAAGCTCTCTTCAGGCACCCCCATCTAAAGTGATGCCAATTAACAATTCTCTTTCTAGACTCAGACAGCATGAAACATCCTCTCTCTCTCTCTCTCCATTCAGGATGAGCTAGAAAAACAACACACAGACCCCATCTCTCTTATTTTATTACAATGGAAACTGATTTCCTCCATTTCAGCAGGCACTCAGGTGTGTGTGTTTGTGTCTGCGTCTGCTAATAATACGGCGCTCCACCACCTTTGTGATTGAAAAAGCTTCTTCCACATTCCCTAACACACAAGTGGTGATCTCCACCCTGCTACCACCAAAATACTTTCACCTTGCCACCGTAGAGCGGGTGAATGCATGCATTTCCCGGGACTGTGTCTCAAAACCTAATGTTTTTGGCTCGAGGATTGGACAGGTTTATGACAGAGTTGTTTATCTGCCATGCGACGAGAGACGACGCTCCAAAGGAACGTCATCCACAGAACAGCGGCAAGGGCCAATTTGTATTTTGGGACAAATTGGCCCTTGCCGCTGTTCTGTGGAGGACGTTCCTTTGGAGCGTCGTCTCTCGTCGCATGGCAGATAAACAACTCTGTCAAAAACCTGTCCAGTCCTTTAAAAACCTCCACATCAAGCTAAATGGGAGAGAAAATTATTATGTTATTGAGCTAATTTCCGAGGGTGGAGTGATTTTATCATAAAGTGGACCTGTCCAATGTGACATTTTTTTTTTGTCAAAGGGTAGAAACTGGTAGATGTCTGGAACTCAGTCCAGACATAGCAGGCTCCTGGGCCAACAGAATGGGGGTGGATGGGTACAGGAGGGGTGCATTGCGGTTGGTTGATTGGTTGGTTGGTTGGTTGGCTGGTTGGTTGATTGGTTGGTTGATTGGTTGATTGGTTGGTTGGTTGATTGGTTGATTGGTTGGTTGGTTGGTTTGTTGGTTGATTGGTTGGTTGGTTGGTTGATTGGTTGATTGGTTGGTTGGTTGGTTGGTTGATTGGTTGGTTGATTGGTTGGGGTGTGTTTGGGTACCTGTGTGTGTGAGTGAGTGTTTGATACAGTAAGTATGTCGTGCTTGTACCCTGGTGACATCTTAGAGAGATGAGAGGAACATCTGACCTGTACCCAGATAGACCCCCCGCCCACTGGTAGACAGGACGTCAACCTGGTGCTCCCAGCTGTGAAACACCAACCCTTCCTCACCCACCCATTCTTTTTCTTTCTATTGTGTTATTGACTGTACGCTTGTTTATTCCTATGGTGTAACTCTGTGTTGTTGTTTGTGTCGCATTGCTTTGCTTTATCTTGGCCAGGTCGCAGTTGTAAATGAAAACTTGTTCTGAACTAGTTTACCTGGTTAAATAAAGGTGAAATAAACAAAAACAGTTCTAAGCCCTCCTCTCTCTCTCTCTTCTTCAGACATCTCAGGAGTTTCTGAACCAGCTGATGTCTAAGTTGGGGGGTAAGAACCCCGAGGAGACGGGGGGTTTCCAAGAGGCCCCTCTGGCCTACGATGCTGTGTGGGCCCTGGCTCTGGCCCTCAACAAGACCGTTGGCCCTCTAAAGGCCAAGGGCCGCAGGCTGGAAGACTTCAACTACAACAACCGAGATATCACCGCCGAGATCTACCGTGCTCTCAACACCAGCTCATTCGAAGGAGTGTCGGTGAGTATCTTATATGTAACCACAGAGAGAGGATGGAAAATTGAAGAGAAAGAGGAGAGGTTTGTGGTTGTACTGGGAGAGAGAGAGAGAGAGAGAGAGAGAGAGAGAGAGAGAGAGAGAGAGAGAGGGAGAGAGAGAGAGACTATCTTTCCCTTGACCCGTCGCTGCACCTAAACTCAATATGACCGGCTGATTAGAGAATATGAAATAGTAAAAAAACATCCCTATAAAGGGCAACGTGCTTCCAGCTTTCCTCTGCCTCTGAGTGAACTAACATCGGCCAGTATGAAGGCCATGCAAACAAGTGAATACCCTGCACTGAGAGAACCCACGCCAAGAGAACCTACACCCAGACCACAGCATCACCAGCCACATAGCAACCAGCTAAGACCAGCCCAAGTAAACCCTGGCCACACTCTATATAGTCCCCACCATATCAGGACCCTTCATTTTACATATGTCTAGAAATGAATAAGAAAAAAATATCATCATTTTTTCTATTAATTTACCCCCCCCAATAGAATCCCCATACATTAATGAAGACAGCTTCTCCACCCTAGAGGAGGAGAAGAATTTCCAGGCCCAGGGTCGTGTACTAGTCTGTGGCGACCTAAATGCCATAACTGGACAAGAACCTGACACTTTCAGCACAAAGGGGGACGAACACCTACCTGGAGGTGACATCATTCCCTCCCAAATATGTCCCCCTAAACACAATTATGACAAAATAACCCCCAAAAAATAGGTCACAACTCCCTGCAGCTCTGTCGCACACTGGGTCTGTAATAAGTCAATGGTAGGCTACGAGAGGACTCCTATGGTAGGTACACCTATACCTCATCTCTTGGCAGTAGTACTGTAGACTACTTTATCACTGACCTCAAACCAGAGTCTCTTCGAGCGTTCAGTCAGTCCACTGACACCCCTATCAGATCACAGCAAAATCACACTCTACTTGAACAGAGGTATACTCAATCATGAGACATCAACGCCAAAGGAACTGAATAACATTAAGAAATGCTACAGATGGAAGGAAAGTAGTGTGGAAACCTACCAAAAAACAATTAGGCAACAACAAATTCAATCCCTTTTAGACAAATTCTGGACAAAACATTTCACTATAATAGTGAAAGTAGAAACTTAGCAGTAAAAAGCCTAAATAGTATATTTGACCTTTCAGCTTCCCTATCAAATATAAAAACGAAAGCAAACAACTTAAGAAAATTTTCAACAAGGACAAATGGTTTGATGAAGATTGCAAAAACCTAAGAAATAAATTGACAAACCTGTCCAGCCATAAACACAATGTTCAACATGTACGGTATATCAATGAATTGGCGAGGTCACTAGAACAGTCTGCAGCACCCGGCCTCACCTTACTAGAGTCAAATGTCTACTGTTTGTTGATGATCTGGTGCTGCTGTCCCCAACCAAGGAGGGCCTACAGCAGCACCTAGATCTTCTGCACAGATTCTGTCAGACCTGGGCCCTGACAGTAAATCTCTGTGAGACAAAAATAACAGTGTTCCAGAAAAGGTCCAATTGCCAGGACCACAAATACAAATTCCATCTAGACACCGTTGCCCTAGAGCACACAAGAAGAATAAATACCTTGGCCTAAACATCAGCACCACAGGTAACTTCCACAAAGCTGTGAACGATCTAATAAACAAGGCAAGAAGGGCCTTCTGCGCCATCAAAAGGAACATAAAATTTTACATCCCAATTGGGATCTGGCAAAGAACACTTGAATCACTTATAGAACCCATTGCCCTTTATGGTTGTGAGGTCTGGGGTCCGCTCACAAACCAAGAATTCACAAAATGGGACAAACACCAAATTGAGTCTTTGCATACAGAATTCTGCAAAAACATCCGCTGTGTACTATGTAAAACACCAAATAATGCATGCAGAGTAGAATTAGGCCGATATCCGCTAATGATCAAAATCCAGAAAAGAGCGGTTAAATTCTACAACCACCTAAAAGGAAGCGATTCCCAAACATTCCATAACGAAGCCATCACCTACAGAGACATTAACCTGGAGAAGAGTCCCCTAAGCAAGCTGGTCCTGGGGCTCTGTTCACAAACACAAACAGACCCCACAGAGCCCCCCAGGACAGCAACACAATTAGACCCCAAAAAATCATGAGAAAACAAAAATATAATTACTTGGAAAGTGTAAAAATGTAAAAACTGAGCAAACTAGAATGTTATTTGGCCCTAAACAGAGTGTACATAGTGGCAGAATAACTGACTACTGTGACTGACACAAAATAAAGGAAAGCTTTGACTATGTACAGACTCAGTGAGCGTAGCCTTGCTATTGAGAGAGGCTGCCATAGGCAGACCTAGCTCTCAAGAGAAGACAGGCTATGTGCACACAGCCCACACAATTAGGTGGAAACTGAGCTGCACTTCCTAACCTCCTGCCAAATGTATGACCATATTAGAAACACATATTTCACTCAGATTACACAGACCCACAAAGAATTTGAAAATGAATCTCATTTTGATAAACTCTCATGTCTATTAGGTGAAATACCACAGTGTGCAATCGCAGCAGCATTATTTGTGACCTGTTGTCACAAGAAAAGGGCAACCAGTGAAGAACAATCACCATTGTAAATACAACCCATATTTATGATTATTTATTTTCCATGTTGTACTTTAACTATTTGCACATCTTTACAACACTTTACATAGCCCTAATATGACATTTGAAATGTCTCCATTCCTTTGAAACGTATGTGAACTTACTGCTCAGTTTTGATTGTTTATTTCACTTTTGTTTATTATCTATTTCACTTGCTTTGGTAATGTAAACCTATGTTTCCCATGCCAATAAAGCCCCTTGAATTGAGAAAGAGAGACAGCCAGATAGACGGCCAACAAGAGAGAGAGACATACACACAGAAAGAGAGAGAGAGATAGATAGAGGCACAGAGAGAGAGATCGAGAAAGAAAGCGATGGCGAGAGAGAAAGAAAGAGAGAGAGACACAGAGAGAGAGAGAGAGATACAGACAGAGATGCGAGAGAGACCCAGATAACAACAAATGTTGCCACAACTTTAGAGAACGCTTCCTTAAGTGTCTCGTAAAGTCATTACTTACCGTTTTCATAGGAGAGTTCTAGTGACGTGCAAAGACTGTTTCCAAGAGATCATCCCCTTAATGTAAACAGAACGTCTTTAGGGAAGAATATTTTCCTAAACCTCAGAAAACTGAAAACATGAATGTTCTTGCAACGTTCCCAAAAAACAAGTCTAGAACATTAATAGCTTATGTTCTGAGAACATTGTAACCACGTTCTGGGTATGTTTGGTGTGACGTTGATGGAATATTCTCCTAAACGTCAGAAAACTGAAAGAGAGAGAGAGAGAGAGAGAGAGAGAGGTGTTAAAAAATGTAAGTGGTATACAGTTTATCTTCATTATTGTTCTTCCTACAGGGCCATGTTGTGTTTGATGCCCAGGGTTCTAGAATGGCCTGGACTCTTATTGAGCAGCTGCAAGGTACAGTACTCTCTCTATTCCTCATGTATACAATAAATCACAAAAAATGTCCCCCAACTAGCCCACGGCTGGTGACATCTTGGAGTTTTGAACATTAAACATCGGCATGGCACCAATCTTGGATCCGGGTAGTAACATTTGTGGTGTACTAGCGCGGATGGTGCCCAAAATCCTTCAGTTCCATAATCATGAGTATCAGCCACATACAGTGCTCTAGGAATTATTCATACCCCTTGACTTATTCCACATTTTGTTGTGTTGTTGGATTAAATCAATGTTTATTTTCTTCACACAATACCCCGTAATGACAAATTGAAAACTTGCTATTATAAATGTCAGCAAATTTATTGAAAATGAAATACAGAAATATATAATTTATATACAGGATCAGTCAAAAGTTTGGACACGCCTACTCATTCAAGGGTTTTTCTTTTTTTTGGACTATTTTCTACATTGTAGAATAATAGTGAAGACATCAACACTATGAAATAACACATATAGAATCATGTAGTGACCAAAAAAGTGGTAAACAAATGTAAATAAATTTTATATTTGAGACTCTTCAAAGTAGCCACCCTTTGCCTTGATGACAGCTTTGCACACTCTTGGCATTCTCTCAACCAGCTTCACCTGGAATGCTTTTGCAACAGTCTTGAAGGAGTTCCCACATATGCTGAGCACTTGTTGGCTGCTTTTCCTTCACTCTGCGGTCCAACTCATCCCAAACCATCTCAATTGGGTTAAGGTCGTGTGATTGGGGAGGCCAGGTCATCTGACGCAGCACTCCATCACTCTCCTTCTTGGTCAAATAGCCTTACACAGCCTAGAGGTGTGTTGGGTCATTGTCCTGTTGAAAAACAAATGATAGTCCCAGTAAGCGCAAACCAGATGGGGTGGTGTATTGCTGCAGAATACTGTGGTAGCCATGCTGGTTAAGTGTGCCTGGTTTTCTAAATAAATCACAGACAGTGTCACCAGCTAAGCACCCCCACACCATCACACCTCCTCCTCCATGCTTCACCATAGGGATGGTGCCAGGTTCCCTCCAGACGTGACGCTTGGCATTCAGGCCAAAGAGTTCAATCAGACCAGATAATCAGACCAGAGAATCTTTCTCATCTTTCTCATGGACTGAGAGTCCTTTAGATGCCTTTTGGCCAACTCCAAACCGGCTGTCATGTGCCTTTTACTGAAGAGTGGCTTCTGTCTGGAAACTCTATCATAAAGGCCTGATTGTGGAGTACTGCAGAGATGGTTGACCTTCTGGAAGGTTCTCCCATCTCCACAAAGGAACTCTGGAGGTTTGTCAGAGTGACCATCAGGTTCTTGATCACCTCCCTGACCAAGGCCCTACTCCCCAGATTGCTCAGTTTGGCCAGGCAGCCAATTCTAAAAAGAGTCTTGGTGGTTCCAATCTTCTTCTATTTAAGAATGATGGAGGCCACTGTGTTTTTGGGAACCTTCAATGCTGCTGAATTGTTTTGGTACCCTTCCCCAAATCTGTGCCTCGACACAATCCTTTCTTGGAGCGCTACGGATAATTCCTTCTACCTCATGGCTTGTTTTTTTGCTCTGACATGCACTATCAACTGTGGGACCTTATATAGACAGGTGTGTGCCTTTCCAAATCATGTCCAATCAATTGAATTTACCACAGGTGGACTCTAATCAAGTTGTAGAAATATCTCAAGGATGATCAATGGAAACAGGATGAACCTGAGCTCATTTTCGAGTCTCATAGCAAAGGATCTGAACACTTATGTAAATAAGGTATTTCTGTTTTTTATTTTCAATACATTTGCAAAAATGTCTAAAAACCTGTTTGCACTTCGTCATTATGGTGTATTGTGTTTAGAGGTGAGGGAAAACATGTATTTAATACATTTTGGAATAAAAGTTCTAACGTAACAACATTTGGAAAAAGGGAAGGGGTCTGAATACTTTCCAAATGCACTGTGCAGTACATTTTCTTCCTGTTTACACAATGTACTGTATCATAATCATAATCAAGAGTATCCTTTTACAATAAGATCTGCCATTGGTCTATAACTTTAACCATTTGACAAGTGTAGATTTATCGAATTCTTTTTTTATTCTCTACCAATCACAATCCATTTACACATTGCTGACAAGTATTTCACTGCATAAAAATACAATATGTTCCATGTACTGAATTTACTAACAATATGAGGTTTCTTATGTGTGTGTTGACGGGTTAGGTTTACGCATGTGTGTGTGTGTGTGTGTGTGTGTGTGTGTGTGTGTGTGTGTGTTGAGGGGTTAGGTTTATGTGTGTGTGTGTGTGTGTGTGTGTGTGTGTGTGTGTGTGTTGAGGGGTTAGGTTTATGTGTGTGTGTGTGTGTGTGTGTGTGTGTGTGTGTGTGTGTGTGTGTGTGTTGAGGGGTTAGGTTTATGTGTGTGTGTGTGTGTGTGTGTGTTTAGGGGTTAGGTTTATGTGTCTGTGTGTTTAGGTGTTAGGTTTCTGTGTGTGTGTGTGTGTGTGTGTGTGTTGAGGGGTTAGGTGTGTGTGTGTGTGTGTGTGTGTGTGTGTGTTTAGGGGTTAGGTTTATGCCCAGACACATCTGTTCAGTAAGTCTCATGAACAATAAGGGTCTCAATATTGTCCCCTGGCGCAGCTGTACTTACTCATAAAACTTATAATTATGAAACGTATAATTATAGCAGAAAAAATTAAATGAACTTGTCCATAAAAAGTTAATAGCTCCGTAAAATATTTCAGTCAATGTTGGAGGGTTTCCCAAATTAGCTGCTCTGAAATGTATCAGTTTTTCTTGCAATTACAATAAACCCGAAAGCCCAGTGCTTTAGTTTAGCATAAACGCTGCTACAGTCATGTTTAAAAAATCTCCATGAGGAGAGAGACAGACAGAGACAAGAGGGAGAGAGCGAGAAAGAGAGAGAGAGACAGAGACGAGAGGGAGAGAGCGAGAAAGAGAGAGAGACAGACAGACAGACAGACAGACAGACAGACAGACAGACAGACAGAGATCAAGAGAGAGAATGACAGACAAACAGACAGAGAGACAGAGATGAGAGAGAGACCCAGATAGCAACAAACGTTCCCACAACTTCAGAGGGGGGAGAGATAGAGAGACAGAGAGAGAGAGAGAGAGAGAGAGAGAAACCAAAACAAACAAACCAAAACAAAGGTAAAGTCTTTTCATGTTTTGTCGATTTCAAAAAAGCCTTTGACTCAATTTGGAATAAGGGTCTGCTATACAAATTGATGGATAGCGATGTTGGGGGATAAAGATACGACATTATAGAATCCATGTTCACAAACAACAAGTGTGGGGTTAAAATTGACAAAAAACACACACATTTCTTTCCACAGGCCCGTGGGGTGAGACAGGGATGCAGCTTAAGCCCCTCCCTCTTCAACATATATATCAACGAATTGGCGAGGGCACTAGAACAGTCTGCAGCATCCGGCCTCACCCTACTAGAATCTGAAGTCAAAGGTCTACTGTTTGCTGATTATCTGGTGCTTCTGTCCCCAACCAAGGAGGGCCTACAGCAGCACTTAGATCTTCTGAACAGATTCTGTCAGACCTGGGCCCTGACAGTAAATCTCAGTTAGACAAAAATAATGGTTCCAAAAAAGGTCTAGTTGCCATGACCACGAATACAAATTCCATCAAGACACCGTTGCCCTAGAGCACACAAACAACTATACATACCTCGGCCTAAACATCAGCGCCACAGGTAACTTGCACAAAGCTGTGAACGATCTGAGAGACAAGAAAAGAAGGGCCTTCTACGCCATTAAAGGGAACATGAAATTCAACATACCCCAGGACAGCAACACAATTAGTCCCAACCAAATCATGAGAAAACAAAAAGATAATTACTTGACACATTGGAAAGAATTTTAAAAAACAGCTCACACTAGAATGCTATTTGGCACTTAGGGATAGGCATCTTGTTAACTGGACAGTTGTAAATTATGCAGCGTTTTGTGTCACGATCGCAGATTTTAGAGAAACAACTAATGTCGGTACATATACAGTGAGGGAAAAAAGTATTTGATCCCCTGCTGATTTTGTACGTTTGCCCACTGACAAAGAAATGATCAGTCTATAATTTTAATGGTAGGTTTATTTGAACAGTGATAGACAGAATAACAACAAAACAATCCAGAAAAAAGCATGTCAAAAATGTTATAAAATGATTTGCATTTTAATGAGGGAAATAAGTATTTTGTTGTTATTCTGTCTCTCACTGTTCAAATAAACCTACCATTAAAATTATAGACTGATCATTTCTTTGTCAGTGGGCAAATGTACAAAATCAGCAGGGGATCAAATACTTTTTCCCCCTCACTGTACAGTTGAAGTCGGAAGTTTACATACACCTTACACTTATGTTGGAGTCATTAAAACTCGCTTTTCAACCACTCCACAAATTTCTTGTTAACAAACTCTAGTTTTTTCGGTTAGGACATCTATTTGTAAGTAATTTTTCCAACAATTGTTTACAGACAGATTATTTCAATTATAATTCACTGTATCACAATTCCAGTGGGTCAGAAGTTTACATATACTAAGTTGACTGTGCCTTTGAACAGCTTGGAAAATTGCAGAAAATTATGTCATGTTTTAGAAGCTTCTGATAGGCATTTGAGTCAATTGGAGGTGTACCTGTGGATGTATTTCAAGGCCTAACTTCAAACTTTTCCAAAATTGAACCTTTCTAATTGACCTGGCCCGGGGTATCCTGGAGTGACATTGACCTCATCCCGTTAGTAGATGATGCCTGGCTATTTTTTAAAAGTGTCTTCCTCACCATCTTAAATAAGCATGCCCCACTCAAAAAATGTAGAACTAGGAATAGATATAGTCCTTGGTTACCTCCAGACCTGTCTGCCCTTGACCAGCACAAAAACATCCTGTGGCATTCTGCATTAGCATCGAATAGCCCCCGTGATATGAAACTTTTCAGGGAAGTTAGGAACAAATATACAGAGGCAGTTAGAAAAGCTAAGGCTAGCTTTTTCAAACAGAAATTTGCATCCTGTAGTACTAACTCAAAAAAGTTCTGGGACTCTGTAAAGTCCATGGAGAACCTCCTCCCAGCTGCCCACTGCTCTGAGGCTAGGAAACACTGTTAGCACCGATAAAATCACTATAATTGAGAATTTCAATAAGCATTTCTCTACGGCTGGCCATGCTTTCCACCTGGCTACCCCTACCCCGGTCAACTGCCCGGCACCCTCCACAGCAACCTGCCAAAGCCCCCACCATTTCTCCTTCACCCAAATCCAGATAGCTGATGTTCTGAAAGAGCTGCAAAATCTGGACTCATACAAATCAGCCGGGCTAGACAATCTGGACCCTCTCTTTCTAAAATGATCTGCCGAAATTGTTGCAACCTCTATTACTAGCTTGTTCAACCTCTCTTTCGTATCGTCTGAGATTCCCAAAGATTGGAAAGCTGCCGCGGTCATCCCCCTCTTTAAAGGGGGTGACACTCTAGACCCAAACTGCTACAGACCTATATCTATCCTACCCAGTCTTTCTAAGGTCTTCGAAAGCCAAGTCAACAAACAGATTACCGACCATTTCGAATCCCACCGTACTTTCTCCGCTATGCAATCTGGTTTCAGAGCTGGTCATTGGTGCACCTCAGCCACGCTCAAGGTCCTAAATGACATCATAACAGCCATCGATAAGAGACATTACTGTGCAGCCGTATTCATCGACCTGGCCAAGGCTTTCGACTCTGTCAATCACCACATTCTCATTGGCAGACTCGACAGCCTTGGTTTCTCAAATGATTGCCTCGCCTGGTTTACCAACTACTTCTCTGATAGAGTTCAGTTTGTCAAATCGGAGGGCCTGTTGTCCGGACCTCTGGCAGTCTCTATGGGTGTGCCACAGGGTTCAATTCTCGAGCAGACTCTCTTCTCTGTATACATCAAGGATGTTGCTCTTGCTGCTGGTGAGTCTCTGATCCACCTCTACACAGACGACACCATTCTGTATACTTCTGGCTCCTCTTTTGAGACTGTGTTAACTAACCTCCAGACGAGCTTCAATGCCATACAACTCTCCTTCCGTGGCCTCCAACTGCTCTTAAACTCAAGTAAAACTAAATGCATGCTATTCAATCGATCACTGCCCGCACCTGCTCGTCCGTCCAGCATCACTACTCTGGACGGCTCTGACTTAGAATACGTGGACAACTACAAATACCTCGGTGTCTGGTTAGACTGTAAGCTCTCCTTCCAGACTCACATTAAGCATCTCCAATCCAAAATTAAATGTAGAATCAACTTCCTATATCGCAACAAAGCATCCTTCACTCATGCTGCCAAACATACCCTGGTAAAACTGACCATCCTACGATCCTCGACTTCGGTGATGTCATATATAAAATAGCCTCCAACACTCTACTCAACAAACTGGATGCAGTCTATCACAGTGCCATCCGTTTTGTCACCAAAGCCCCATACACTACTACCATTGCAACCTGTATGCTCTCGTTGGTTGGCCCTCGCTTCATACTCGTCGCCAAACCCACTGGCTACAGGTTATCTATAAGTCTCTGCTAGGTAAAGCCCCGCCTTATCTCAGCTCACTGGTCACCATAGCAGCACCCACTCATAGCACGCGCTCCAGCAGGTATATCTCACAGGTCACCCCCAAAGCCAATTCCTCATTTGGTCGTCTTTCCTTCCAGTTCTCTGCTGCCAATGACTTGAACAAACTGCAAAAATCTCTGAAGCTGGAGACTCATATCTCCCTCACTAGCTTTAAGCACCAGCTGTCAGAGCAGCTCACAGATCACTGCACCTGTACATAGCCCATCTGTAAATAGCCCATCTATCTACCTACCTCATCCCCATACTGTATTTATTTATTTATCTTGCTCCTTTGCACCCCAGTATCTCTATTTGCACATTCATCTTCTGCACATCTACCATTCCAGTGTTTAATTGCTATATTGTAATTACTTCACCACCATGGCCTATTTATTGCCTTAACTTACCACATTTGCACTCACTGTATATAGATTTTTTGTTTTCTTTTGTTCTACTGTATTATTGACTGTATGTTTTTTTTATTCCATGTGTAACTCTATGTTGTTGTATGTGTCGAATTGCTATGCTTTATCTTGGCCAGGTCGCATTTGCAAATGAGAACTTGTTCTCAACTAGCCTACCTGGTTAAATAAAGGTGAAATAAAATAAATAAAAAAACTCAGTGCCTCTTTGCTTGACATCATGGGAAAATCAAAAGAAATCAGCCAAGATCTCAGAAAAAAAAATGTAGACCTCCACAAGTCTGATTTAACATTGGGAGAAATTTCCAAATGGCTGAAGGTACCATGTTCATCTGTACAAACAATTGTACGCAAGTATAAACACCATGGGACCATGCAGCCATCATACCGCTCAGGAAGGAGATGCATTCTGTCCTCCAGAGATGAACGTACTTTGGTGCGAAAAGTGCAAATCAATCCCAGAACAACAGCAAAGGACCTTGTGAAGATGCTGGAGGAAACGGGTACAAAAGTACCTATATCCAAAGTAAAACGAGTCCTATATCGACATAACCTGACAGGCCGCTCAGCAAGGAAGAAGCCACTGCTCCAAAACCGCCATAAAAAAGCAAGACTACGGTTTGTAACTGCATATGGCGACAAAGATCGTACTTTTTGGAGAAATGTCCTCTGGTCTGATTAAACAAAAATAGAACTGTTTGGCCATAATGACCATCGTTATGTTTGGAGGAAAAAGGGGGAGGCTTGCAAGCCAAAGAACACCATCCCAACCGTGAAACACGGGGGTGGCAGCATCATGTTGTGGGGGTGCTTTGCTGCAGGAGGGACTGGTGTACTTCACAAAATAGATGGCATCATGAGGGAGGAAAATGATGTGGATATATTGAAGCAACATCTCAAGACATCGGTCAGGAAGTTAAAGCTTGATCGCAAATGGGTCTTCCAAATCGACAATGACCCCAAGCACACTTCCAAAGTTGTGGCAAAATGGCTTAAGGACAACAAAGTCAAGGTATTGGAGTGGCCATCACAAAGCGCTGACCTCAATCCCATAGAAAATTTGTGGGCAGAACTGAAAAAGCATGTGCGAGCAAGGAGGCCTATAAGCCTGACTTCGTTACACCAGCTCTGTTAGGAGGAATGGGCCAAAATTCACCCAACTTATTGTTGGAAGCTTGTGGAAGGCTACCCGAAACGTTTGACCCAAGTTAAACAATTTAAAGGCAATGCTGCCAAATACTAATTGAGTGTATGTAAACTTCTGACCCACTGGGAATGTGATGAAAGAAATAAAAGCTGAAATAAATCATTCTCTCTACTATTATTCTGACATTTCACATTCCTGAAAGAAAGTGGTGATCCTAACTGATCTATTACAGGACATTTTTACTAGTATTAAATGTCAGGAATTGTGAAAAACTGAGTTGTATTTGGCTAAGGTGTATGTAAACTTCTGACTTCATCTGTCAGTGCCTTATATTGGCTGAAAGCTTAAATTCTTGTTAATGAACCTACACTGTCCAATTTACAGTACCTATTACTACGAGAAAATGCCATGCTATTGTTTGAGGAGAGCGCCTAACAACAAAACACTTTTTTTCAAAGCGATAGGTTTGATAAATTCACCTCTGAAGGTGA
This sequence comes from Salmo trutta, assembly GCF_901001165.1. NCBI lineage: Eukaryota > Metazoa > Chordata > Actinopteri > Salmoniformes > Salmonidae > Salmo > Salmo trutta. The sequence continues at coordinate 7,416,389 of NC_042992.1, read as the reverse complement.
AATGTGTACTTACATTCTGAAATCTGTCTCTGATTTATCATCTAAAGGGTCCCAGAGATAACATGAAGTGTCGTTTTGTTAGATAAAATCCTTTTTCATATCCTAAAAAGGTCCATATAGCACACACGATCGATTTTGTATTTCCATTCTTTCAATTTGCAAGAAAGGAATCAGTGAAAATCTCACCCTAAACGTTGTTTGAACGAGTCAAATCACGTTCGTATCTATTCCTCAGAGATCCTACAAGGTAACAAGACTTCACTATATCATTAGCGGTGTAGTATATCCTATAGGACACCATATTTGGTCAGAGAGCAACGCCTTCATGGCACACCGATGACGTCGGCGGCCATCACTTGAACGACTGTGTCTTTGTCAAATAAGAACTAATCAGGGTCAAACAAAGCTAGCTAAATAGCCAATGAGCTGAGCTTTACGGGAATATCCGGAAACCATGTATATGTCATAAAATGTCATTTCTAACCTTGTACGACAGCATGCCTTTTCATTTTGACAAAAATTATAAGGATATTCACAGTTATGAAGTTATGAAACTGTTTGTTGTGCAAATGTTGAACTTAAAATATGGCTACTAATATTTGGAAAGCTTAATCAAAGTCCAAGTATACAGATTTGACGATATTCTTGAAGAAAAATTGAATATGAATGCGAATGTTTCCTTCACGATTTGAACAAATGTACCTGTGGACTTCACACTAAAACTCTTGTATGTCAGGCATTCTTCAAGTTATCCATCTGAAACTTTGCACATACACTGCTGCCCTCTTGTGGACACTATCAGAATTACAAGCAGAGTGATGGCTAGAACTATGACCTTTCTCTTGCATTTCAAATATGGTGGTAGAAAAAGACTGGTTCGTTTTTTCTTTGTATTATCTTTTACAAGATTTATTGTGTTATATTCTCCTACATTCCTTTCACATTTCCACAAACTTCAACGTGTTTCCTTTCAAATGGTATCAATAATATGCATATCCTTGCTTCAGGTCCTGAGCTACAGGCAGTTAGATTTAGGTATCTCGTTTAGGCGAAAATTGAAAAAAAGGGGGCTATCCCTAAGTTTTAATTTTAACAGACAAAGGAAAGCTTTGACTATGTTCAGACTCAGTGAGCATAGCCTTGCTATTGAGAAAGGCTGACGTAGGCAGACCTGGCTCTCAAGAGAAGACAGGCTGTGTGCTCACTGTTCACAAAATTAGGTGGAAACTGAGCTGCACTTCCTAACCTCCTGCCAAATGTATGACCATATTAGAGATACATATTTCCCTCAGATTACACAGACCCATTCAGAATTTGAAAACAAATCCAATTTTGATATACTCCCATATCTACTGGGTGAAATACCACAGTGTGCCATCACAGCAGCAAGATTTGTGACCTGTTGCCACAAGAAAAGGGCAACCAGTGAAGAGCAAACACCATTGTAAATACAACCCATATTTATGTTTATTTATTTTCCCTTTTGTACTTTAACTATTTGCACATCGTTACAACACTTTTGGAACTTTTGTGAGTTTAATGTTTACTGTGAATATTTGTATTATTTATTTCACTTTTGTTTATTATCTATTTCACTTGCTTTTTCCCATGCCAATAAAGCCCGTTAGACAGACAGACAGACAGACAGACAGACAGACAGACAGACAGACAGACAGACAGACAGACAGACAGACAGACAGACTGACTGACTGACTGACTGACTGACTGACTGACTGACTGACTGACTGACTGACTGACTTCCTTCCTTCCTTCCTTCCTTCCTTCCTTCCTTCCTTCCTTCTCCAAATTGTGTCCAGGTGTATTTGTTTTCTGTCTCCTTTTAATCCTTCTCCTCTTTACGTTAATATGTGCTTGTCTTATTCCTTTCATTTAAATAGTTTACGTTGACGTCCATGCCTACGGATTGAACAGTACTGTAGCCATGGCGATAAGAGAGGGAGAGGTAAGAGTACTCGTAGTTGTGAAACATCGGGTAAAAATAACTAGAACATTTTTTTTTTAAGGTCTTTATTTTGCTTTTTTTTTTTTTTAATTTTCTCTTCTTAGCTCACTTGGCTCCCTGGCAGCCTCCGCTGTCACAGGAATGGTGTCGATAGCATTGTCTGATCTCTGGCTACGTCAGGCTAGCTGCCTGTGAGAGAGGCAGGCAGTGAGGTGGTGTTAGTTGGTTTGGCTGGCTGCGTTTTGATCATTGTGCCTGTGTTCAATCTGTCTGCTGCGTTGTGTCTGTTCTGACAGCGGCTGTGTCGGTGACTCATGTCGTCTCTCATGTGGGAAAACACTCTTTGTTTTTTTGTGGCGGCTGATGAAAAATTAAGCTTGTTTTCCCAATCTCCTCTCTCCTCTCTGTTGCTTCCCCACCGTCCCAGAAAAGGAAGTGTTGTTTTGATTAATAATTTACTCACCGCTAATTGGAGTGGGTTTAGCCCAGGGCAGTTTGGAAGGGGCTTGGTTCTGGATGTATTAGAGTGCAGCACAGGCTAAGTGGACATGAGCTGCTTCTCAGTCAGCCAGTAGCCACTGTATATCTACTGCATATCTACTGTATATCTACTGCATATCTACTGTATATCTACTGCATATACTGCATATTCACTGTATATCTACTGCATATTCACTGTATCTACTGCATACCTACTGTATATCTACTGCATACCTACTGTATATGTACTGTATATCTACTGCATACCTACTGTATATCTACTGTATATCTACTGCATATACTGCATATTCACTGTATATTGTATATCTACTGCATACCTACTGTATATCTACTGTATATCTACTGCATATATTGCATATTCACTGTATATCTACTCTATACCCACTAAATATTCACTGCATATCCAGTGCATTTCTACTGCGTACCTACTGCATATCTACTGTTTGTCTACTATATATCTACTGCATATCTACTGCATATCCACCTTATATCTACTGTATATCTACTGCATATCTACTGCATATCTACTGTTTGTCTACTGTATATCTACTGCATATCTACTGCATATCCACCTTATATCTACTGTATATCTACTGCATATCTACTGCATATCTACTGCATATCTACTGTATATCTACTGTATATCCACTGTATATCCACAGCATATCTACTGTATATCTACTGCATATCTACTGCATATCTACTGCATATCTACTGGATTTCTTCTGTATATCTACTGCATATCTACTGCATATCTACTGGATTTCTACTGGATATCCACTGTATATCCACAGCATATCTACTGCTAATCTACTGGATATATACTCTACATCTACTGCATATCTACTGTAAACCTACTGGATTTCTACTGCATATCTGCTGCATATCTGCTGTATATCCAGTCATTTGACTGACTTGGCCCGCAGTAGGAGGGTACCGGGCAGAGGTCAAGTTCAGCACACACACAGCCTCCCCCCACAGTGAATGTGGATAGTGTAGCGTGCTCCACCATGTTGTTGTATGTAGCGGGCAAAGACAGTTCCTTGGGGTGGGCGCTGTATTGACAGGAGTAATTCTAAGTGTGTGTGTGTGTGTGTGTGTGTGTGTGTGTGTGTGCACGTGAGTGTGTGTGTGTGTGCACATGAGTGTGTGTGTGTGTGTGTGCATGTGTGTGTGTGCACGTGAGTGTGTGTGTGTGTGTGCACGTGAGTGTGTGTGTGTGTGTGTGTGTGCACGTGAGTGTGTGTGTGTGTGTGTGTGTGTGTGTGTGTGTGTGTGTGTGTGTGTGTGTGTGTGTGTGTGTCTGTGCGTGTATGTGGAGTAATTATGTCTAATGATCAGCTGATAATTATAATGGTTTTTCATTTAAGCTCATTCCTTGTTCTGTTGGCTGGTCTGAAGACCCAGCATCCCTAGTGGTATCACAGCAATGTTTCTATTGTTACTCTTCTGAAAGACTGACAGTCTTTGATGTTGCAGAGTTCAGTCAGAGTTTCAGGACATTTCGTGTGTGAATTTATTGTATGGTGACCCCCTCTCTCTCTCTCCCTCCCTCTTCCCCCTTTACACACTCCCTCTCTTTCCCTCTCTGCCTCTGCCTCTCCCTCTCCCTACAGGAGGCAGCTATAAGAAGATTGGATACTTTGACAGTACCAAAGGCAATCTATCGTGGTATGGGAATGACAGGTGGATAGGTGAGACACATTCATTCATTATTGTTATACATTTTTGTATTCCTTTATTTACCAGGGGAGTTAACTGATAATACATTCTCATTTACAGCAACGACCTGGGATAGTTACAAAACATAGGAAAAATACATTAACATAAAACATATCTAAGCAAGTTAATTAAAAAAAACTCAAGGTGAGGACCTTTTCTTAAGGAAAGAGAAAGGTCATCACAGCCGTCATCCAATTTCAGCAAACTTTCCCTGAGACCGTGTCTGATAGCTCTCTCTCTCTCTCTCTCACACACACACACACACACACACACACACACACACACACACACACACACACACACACACACACACACACACACACACACACACACACGCACACTAAAACTGATGGGGCTGCTATGTAAACTGGCGGTTGTCACGCCCTGACCTGAGAGAGACGGTTTATTTCTCTATTTTGTTAGGTCAGGGTGTGGGATGGGCATTCTATGTTTTATATTTCTATGTTTTGGCCAGGTATGGTTTCCAATCAGAGGCATCTGCCTATCGTTGTCTCTGATTGGGAACCATACTTAGACAGCCCATTTTCCCTCCTTGAGTTGTGGGATCTTATTTTTGTACTGCTTTGTGAAGCCTGCAAATCGTGACGGTCGTTTACCATTGTTTATTATTTTGTTTAAATGTTCTGAGTAATAATAAATATCAAGATGAACACGTACCAGGATGCACCTTGGTCTACTCCTTTGGACAACCGTTACAGCGGTACTTTATACTGAGCATAAAGTGAGCAGGCGCAGTCATAGGACCATATGTTATATCTCACAAGAGTGATATTATTTCATTTCATTTACTAATTAAACATGATGAACAGTTCATAGCGATGACAGGAAGAAAATGAATGGAAGATGCCGCTTGACAGTCAAAACAAAACAAAAGCGGAGGCAATCTCAGAGGCAATTTAACTGGAGCCGAATCCATGACCTTGACTTTGAGGAATGGGGGAATGGGATGGTGCGGCTTTGCTCTGTAGTCTAATCAGCATGGCCGGGCAGCTAGCTTTGTGTTTACGTCCGTGTCAGAGGATGCGCCTCCAAATGGTACCATATTCCCTTTATAGTGCACTACTTTCAACCAGAACCCTATTCCCTATATTGTGCACTATGGGTTTACCTAGGGTGTCATTTGGGATGCAGAGAGAATCAGTTCTGCCTCCGCGAACACTGAAAATATGCACATTTAACTAACGGTGCCTAATGGTTTGAGAAAAGTGGTTTTGTGCCTTTGAACCAAGACTGCGTCACAAGTGTTGTATTGGGAGTCAGTGTCTGAGTCAAAGAACAAGAACAAAAAAATACTCAAATGACTCATTCAATGAACCGACGTTAATGAGGTTTTTGTTCCTATCAGCATCGTTTTGATTAGGGTTTACCTTTTTTAATTGGTTATTTAAAGTGTCGCTGGTCAGACTGGCGCCATGGTAACTAAGCATCCTGTCATGTGCTAAGACCAATGCAAATCCACGTTCTCATGTGGATTTGCTTCTAATGATTGTGTCAGTGTTTCAATAAATCAAGTATTAGGGTGGCATGCTAGCGCCCTGCCCTCTGCTCTGTTGTAACGAGTCCTCTAGGATGGAGACAGAAGGACACTACTAAACACACACACACACACACACACACACACACACACACACAGGATGATGCACTAGTCTGGGGGTTGTTGAAGACTCAGGCTGTGTCCCAAATGGCATAGTCTCTGGTCTAAAGTAGTGCACTATATAGTGCTCTGCTTTTGACCAGGGCCCATAGGGAATAAGGTCGTACCATCTGCTTGTACAGACAGACCTATCATCATCATCCGACAACGCCTGGATGTCCCAAAAGACCTTCTATTCCCCCCTTAAGGAAGGAACCTTGGCCTGCTATCTTACGGACAGCATGTCATCGTGCCATATGTCCTTATCCCCTCTCCTGTCACGGTCACCAGAGCCCGGCGACGTCCCTTCACGCCACCGCATCACACCTGTCCCGTTTCCCGTGATCTTCTCGGGGAAAGGGGCTAAAAATAGCCGGGGTGTGACGTGACAGAATAGGATCCTTTTGAAGGAGAGCGGGGACTTTGTTCCAGATTGGCCGCCGCCACGTGTTGACCAGCTGGCGTCTGTAGCCAGCGTTTGATTTTCACTCGCCCTCTGCAGCGACTCAGCTCTGTCTGTCTTCAACGCCCTCCGCCCTCTCTTCAAATCAGACCAGAGGCGCAGAGAAAGAGGACATCGGAGTCAGTGTTTGTATCATAACAGTTGCTGGCCTCGGTCTCGCTCTCTTCAAGCGTAAAGACAGACACCTGTCCACCCATATGGTCTCGCCCTCCTTTCCTCTCTTCTCTCTCTCATTCGTTCCGTCTTTCTCTCCTGCTCTGTTTCTCTCATCCTCTTGCTGAGGTTTTTTTATTTGTCTTTGTTTGTTCACACTCTTCTCTCTCTCTCCTCCCTCATTCCATCGGTCGCCCTGACAACCACTGCATCGCTGCTTCCCTCTCATATCGCCGTGGCAACCGTTATGGAGCCCCGTCGCCATGGTAACACACTGTCCCGATTCCACCATCAAGGGCAGGGAGAAGTATTAAAGAGAACACACTTGCCCAAAGGACACTACTAAACACACACACACGCACGCACGCACGCATGCACACACACACACACACACACACACACACACACACACACACACACACACACACACACACACACACACACACACACACACACACACACACACACTACAAATCCATGTAGGTTTCCCTTTGATTCACACGTCTACTGTACGATAATGTAGAGTGAGTTGAATGGCCAAGCATTGTTTCAACTCAAACACATCAACTACTTTTAGAAGCAATACAGTTGATCCGATCCCATAGGAAGGACTACAGTTGATCCGATCCCATAGGAAGGACTACAGTTGATCCGATCCCATAGGAAGGACTACAGTTGATCCGATCCCATAGGAAGGACTACAGAGACTACAGATGATCAACCCCATAGGAAGGACTACAGATGATCAACCCCATAGGAAGGACTACAGATGATCAACCCCATAGGAAGGACTACAGATGATCAACCCCATAGGAAGGACTACAGTTGATCCGATCCCATAGGAAGGACTACAGATGATCAACCCCATAGGAAGGACTACAGATGATCAACCCCATAGGAAGGACTACAGATGATCAACCCCATAGGAAGGACTACAGATGATCAACCCCATAGGAAGGACTACAGATGATCAACCCCATAGGAAGGACTACAGATGATCCGATTCCATAGGAAGGACTACAGATGATCAACCCCATAGGAAGGACTACAGATGATCCGATTCCATAGGAAGGACTACAGATGATCAACCCCATAGGAAGGACTACAGATGATCAACCCCATAGGAAGGACTACAGATGATCAACCCCATAGGAAGGACTACAGATGATCAACCCCATAGGAAGGACTACAGATGATCCGATTCCATAGGAAGGACCACAGTTGATCCGATTCCATTTAGCATAAATGAGATCCGATGGTTACGGGTGCAATGCTACCCTGATCTACTGACTAACACGTGATACAAACACATCAAGCTCTGAACTAAGGATGTCCCAAATGCCACCCTATTCCCTATATAGTACTTTAGACCAGAGCCCTATATAGTGCACTACTTTAGACCTGAGCCGTATTCCCTATATAATGCACTACTTTAGACCAGGGCCCATAGTGTGCGCTATGTAGGGAATAGGGTGTAATTTGGGTCACACAATATACAAGTTAGTGGTCCAAGCTAAACCATCACGTTTACAGCTTCACACATTCCTGGAACACTGAAGCACAGTGAAGCAATGCAGAGAACATAGAATTACATAAAACAATGTGAACTACAGGAGCTGTATGGCAGAGATATAACCACATTCCCATCCCACCACTCCGGTGTCACACAAAAGAAGCTCTGCTATATTTTTAGTGCCAATTGCCATTTTATACTACAGTGTATTTCCTACATATCCATGGCTGGAAATGGGAGCTGTGTGTTTGTGGTTAGCTATCACTGCTGCCCTGTAAAGCCATCAGATCACTGAAGGAGAGATAGAAGCCTGATAGACATCTTTCTCTCTCTCTCGCTCTAGCTCCCGCTTTCTGTCTCTCTGTCTCTGTCTCTGTCTTTTTCTCTCTCTCTCTCTCTCTCTCTCTCTCTCTCTCTCTCTCTCTCTCTCTCTCTCTCTCTCTCTCTCTCTCTCTCTCTCTGTCTCTCTGTCTCTCTGTCTTTCTCTCTCTCTCTCTCTCACTCTCTCTCTCTCTCTCTCTCTCTCTCTCTCTCTCTCTCTCTCTCTCTCTGTCTTTTTCTCTCTCGCTCTAGCTCCCGCTCTCTGTCTCTCTCTCTCTCTCTCTCTCTCTTTATCTCTCTGTGACTCCTCTCTCCCTCTCCCCCTCTCTCTCTTTATATACATATATCTCTCTCTGTTTCTGTCTCTCTATCTTTCTCAATTTTCGCCCTCTCCCTTCATCTCTCCCCCTCTCCCTCCTGCTGTGTCTGATGCAGACTCCGATACAGTCAGAGAAAAAGGACTAGGCTGGACAACACATTTCACTTAAGTCATATAGCTACCTAGAACTGGGTCCCTGCTAATGCTCTCTTTCTCTCTCTTTCATTTCCCGTCTTTACTCGGTTTCTCTCTTTCTCTCCAAAGCATCTAATTTCTCTTGTTATTTCTAGCCCTCCTCTTTCCCTCCTCCTCTTTCCTCCCTCCTCTTTTCCTCCCTCCTCTCATCCCTGTTCTTTTATCCTATCACTCTTTCTCTCCCTTTCCCTTCTCTCTTTGTGTTTAATCTCCATGAACCATCAGCCCACTTTCCATTGGCTGTGGTCCCATATTGCTTTTAATCCTGTGCTGGGTTTGTCTGTCTGTGCCTGACACCCATGTCTTTGATATGAACGCTGGGTGAACCCAATCCTGCATGGTGAAAGGTCTTTGATATGAACACAGTGACATAGAATCTCAGGCACTAAGTGGATGGTTCTATGTACATGTTAATCTCTCTCTCTCTCTTTCACCATTTCTCTTCATCTATCACTTTCTAGCTCCCTTCATATACCTCTACCTCATCCTTCATCCCTCCATCTGTCTATCTCCATCGCTCTCTCATCCCCTATTTCCTGTCCCTCCATCTCTCTCCTTCTCTCTCCCTGTCCCTCCATGTCTCCCTCTCTCTCCTTGTTCCTCCATCTCTCTCCTTCTCTCTCCCTGTCCCTCCATGTCTCCCTCTCTCTCCCTGTCCCTCCATCTCTCTCCTTCTCTCTCCCTGTCCCTCCATGTCTCCCTCTCTCTCCCTGTCCCTCCATCTCTCTCCTTCTCTCTCCCAGTCCCTCCATGTCTCCCTCTCTCTCCTGTCCCTCCATCTCTCTCCTTCGCTCTCCCTGTCCCTCCATCTCTCTCCTTCGCTCTCCCTGTCCCTCCATCTCTCTCCTTCGCTCTCCCTGTCCCTCCATTTCTCTCCTTCGCTCTCCCTGTCCCTCCATCTCTCTCCTTCGCTCTCCCTGTCCCTCCATCTCTCTCCTTCGGTCTCCCTGTCCCTCCATCTCTCTCCTTCGCTCTCCCTGTCCTTCTTTCTCTCTCCCTGTCCCTCCATCTCTCTCAATGTCGCCCTCTCCCTCCCTGTCCCTCCATGTCTACCTCTCTCTCCTTGTCCCTCCATCGCTCTCCTTCTCTCTCCTTGTCCCTCCATGTATCCATCTCTCTCCCTGTCCCTCCATTTCTCTCCCTCCCTGTCCCTCCCTCTCTCCCTGTCCCTCCCTCCCCTTGGCTTGCAATGGTTTCTGTCCGTCAGTTGTGATGTTAAATCGAGGTCTTGACTCTCTGTGGTCACTAAAGAGCCCATTGCACTCATTAGAGTAAGGGTTGTGAACCCTGGTGTCCTGGCTTTAGTCTCATCCTGAGCAACATACTTCCTTGGACACCAAATCCTCCCTAACTTCCAACTGGCTCATTCTACCCCAGCAAGTCTTTCTCGGGTCAATGCTATAATGAGATTGTATTCTTATTCAATTTACTTGAAAAAAAATGAAGGGTTCATTATAATAATGATCTCTCTCCTCTCCTCTCCTCTCCTCTCCTCTCCTCTCCTCTCCTCTCCTCTCCCCTCCCCTCCCTCTCCTCTCCCCTCCTCTCCCCTCCCCTCCCCTCCCCTCCCCTCCCCTCCCCTCCCCTCCCCTCCCCTCCTCTCCTCTCCTCTCCTCTCCCTCTCCCCTCCTCTCCTCTCCTCTCCCTCTCCTCTCCCCTCCTCTCTTCTCTTCTCTCTCTTCTCTCCCCCTCTCCCCTCCCTCTCCCCTCCCCTCCCTCTCCCCTCCCCTCCTCTCCTCTCCCCCCTCCTCTCCTCTCCTCCTCTCCTCTCCTCTCCTCTCCTCTCCTCTCCTCTCTCCCCCCTCTCCCCTCCCCTCCCCTCCCCTCTCCCCTCCCCCTCTCCTCTCCCCTCCCCCTCCCCTCCCCTCCCCTCCCCTCTCCTCTCCCCTCTCCCTCTCCCCCCCTCTCCTCTCCCCTCCCCTCAGGTCCAGGCCCCCCAGCAGATCAGACGGTGGTTATAGAGGAGTTTAGGTTCCTCTCTCAGAAGCTCTTTGTCTCTGTGTCTGTGTTCGCTGGACTGGGGATCTTACTGGGGATAGTGTGTCTCACATTCAACATCTACAACAGCAATGTCAGGTACGCAAAGACCAGTGTGTGTGTGGGAGGGTGGTGGTGACTGTGTGTATGTGAGTGTAAATCATTTGTGTGTGTGTGTGTGTGTGTGTGTGTGTGTGTGTGTGTGTGTGTGTGTGTGTGTGTGTGTGTGTGTGTGTGTGTGTGTGTGCATAGAGCATTTTTTCTATCCCATTTTCTAAAGTGTTTGAATGTGGGAAATACAGTGTTTCAGATAATATAATTTCTCCTAAACCCATCCAAACACCTTGATGAAAAAAACAGCATAGACCAGCATAGGCAGGTGACCAGCCTTCGTTGTGTTTTTGATGGTGACTTGCCTTTATTGTGATTTCACTAGTGACAAGCATTTGATGTGTTTTTGCTGGTAACGAGACCGTAAGGCACTACAGAGGGTAGTGCGGACGGCCCAGTACATCCATCCAGGACCTATATACTAGGCAGTGTCAGAGGAAGGCCCATAAAATTGTCAAAGACTCCAGCCATCCTAGTCATAAACTGTTCTATCTGCTACCGCACGGCAAGCGGTACCGGAGCGCCAAGTCTAGGTCCATTAGGCTCCTTAACAGCTTCTACCCCCAAGCAATAAGACTGCTGAAGAATGAATCAAATGGCCACCCAGACTATTTACATTTACCCCCCTCCTCCATTTGTTTTGTACACTGCTGCTACTCGCTGTTTATTATCTATGCATAGTCACTTCACCTCTACCTACATGTACAAATTACCTCTAACCTGTACCCCCACACTGACTCAGTACCGGTACCCCCTGTATATAGACTCCACATTGACTCTGTACCGGTACCCCTTGTATATAGCCTCCACACTGACTCAGTACCGGTACCCCCTGTATATAGCCTCCACATTGACTCTGTACTGGACCTCCTGTATATAGTCTCCACATTGACTCTGTACCGGTACCCCCTGTATATAGCCTCCACATTGACTCAGTACCGGTACCCCCTGTATATAGCCTCCACATTGACTCTGTACTGGACCTCCTGTATATAGTCTCCACATTGACTCTGTACCGGTACCCCCTGTATATAGCCTCCACATTGACTCTGTACCGGTACCCCCTGTATATAGCCTCCACACTGACTCAGTACCGGTACCCCCTGTATATAGCCTCCACACTGACTCTGTACTGGACCTCCTGTATATAGTCTCCACATTGACTCTGTACGGTAACACCCTGTATATAGCCTCCACATTGACTCTGTACCGGTACCCCCTGTATATAGCCTCCACATTGACTCTGTACCGTAACACCCTGTATATAGCCTCCACATTGACTCAGTACCGGTACCCCCTGTATATAGCCTCCACATTGACTCTGTACCGGTACCCCCTGTATATAGTCTGAACATTGACTCTGTACCGGTACCCCCTGTATATAGCCTCCACATTGACTCTGTACCGTAACACCCTGTATATAGCCTCCACATTGACTCTGTACCGGTAACCCCTGTATATAGTCTCCACATTGACTCGGTACCGGTACCCCCTGTATATAGCCTCCACATTGACTCTGTACAGGTACCCCCTGTATATAGCCTCCACATTGACTCTGTACCGGTACCCCCTGTATATAGCCTCCACATTGACTCTGTACAGGTACCCCCTGTATATAGCCTCCACATTGACTCTGTACTGGTACCCCCTGTGTATAGCCTCCACACTGACTCAGTACCGGTACCCCCCTGTATATAGCCTCCACATTGACTCTGTACTGGTACCCCCTGTATATAGCCTCCACATTGACTCTGTACCGGTACCCCCTGTATATAGCCTCCACATTGACTCTGTACTGGTACCCCCTGTATATAGCCTCCACATTGACTCTGTACCGGTACCCTCTGTATATAGCCTCCACATTGACTCTGTACCGGTACCCCCTGTATATAGTCTCCACATTGACTCTGTACCGGTACCCCCTGTATATAGCCTCCACATTGACTCTGTACCGTAACACCCTGTATATAGCCTCCACATTGACTCTGTACCAGTACCCCTGTATATAGCCTCCACATTGACTCTGTACTGGTACCCCCTGTTTATAGCCTCCACATTGACTCTGTACTGGTACCCCCTGTATATAGCCTCCACACTGACTCTGTACCGGTACCCCCTGTATATAGCCTCCACATTGACTCTGTACTGGTACCCCCTGTTTATAGCCTCCACATTGACTCTGTACTGGTACCCCCTGTATATAGCCTCCACATTGACTCTGTACCGGTACCCCCTGTATATAGCCTCCACATTGACTCTGTACCGGTAACCCCTGTATATAGCCTCCACATTGACTCTGTACTGGTACCCCCTGTATATAGTCTCCACATTGACTCTGTACCAGTACCCCCTGTATATAGCCTCCACATTGACTCTGTACTGGTACCCCCTGTTTATAGCCTCCACATTGACTCTGTACTGGTACCCCCTGTATATAGCCTCCACATTGACTCTGTACCGGTACCCCCTGTATATAGCCTCCACATTGACTCTGTACCGGTAACCCCTGTATATAGCCTCCACATTGACTCTGTACTGGTACCCCCTGTATATAGCCTCCACATTGACTCTGTACTGGTACCCCCTGTTTATAGCCTCCACATTGACTCTGTACTGGTACCCCCTGTTTATAGCCTCCACATTGACTCTGTACCGGTCCCCCCTGTATATAGCCTCCACACTGACTCGGTACCGGTCCCCCCTGTATATAGTCTCCACACTGACTCTGTACCGGTACCCCCTGTATATAGTCTCCACATTGACTCTGTATCGGTACCCCCTGTATATAGCCTCCACATTGACTCTGTACCAGTACCCCCTGTATATAGCCTCCACATTGACTCTGTACCGGTACCCCCTGTATATAGCCTCCACATTGACTCTGTACCGGTACCCCCTGTATATAGCCTCCACATTGACTCTGTACTGGTACCCCCTGTTTATAGCCTCCACATTGACTCTGTACCGGTCCCCCCTGTATATAGCCTCCACACTGACTCGGTACCGGTCCCCCCTGTATATAGTCTCCACACTGACTCTGTACCGGTACCCCCTGTATATAGTCTCCACATTGACTCTGTATCGGTACCCCCTGTATATAGCCTCCACATTGACTCTGTACCAGTACCCCTGTATATAGCCTCCACATTGACTCTGTACTGGTACCCCCTGTTTATAGCCTCCACATTGACTCTGTACCGGTACCCCCTGTATATAGCCTCCACATTGACTCTGTACCGGTACCCTCTGTATATAGCCTCCACATTGACTCTGTACCGGTACCCCCCTGTATATAGCCTCCACATTGACTCTGTACCGGTACCCCCTGTATATAGCCTCCACATTGACTCTGTACCGTAACACCCTGTATATAGCCTCCACATTGACTCTGTACCAGTACCCCTGTATATAGCCTCCACATTGACTCTGTACTGGTACCCCCTGTTTATAGCCTCCACATTGACTCTGTACTGGTACCCCCTGTATATAGCCTCCACACTGACTCTGTACCGGTACCCCCTGTATATAGCCTCCACATTGACTCTGTACTGGTACCCCCTGTTTATAGCCTCCACATTGACTCTGTACTGGTACCCCCTGTATATAGCCTCCACATTGACTCTGTACCGGTACCCCCTGTATATAGCCTCCACATTGACTCTGTACCGGTAACCCCTGTATATAGCCTCCACATTGACTCTGTACTGGTACCCCCTGTATATAGTCTCCACATTGACTCTGTACCAGTACCCCCTGTATATAGCCTCCACATTGACTCTGTACTGGTACCCCCCTGTTTATAGCCTCCACATTGACTCTGTACTGGTACCCCCTGTATATAGCCTCCACATTGACTCTGTACCGGTACCCCCTGTATATAGCCTCCACATTGACTCTGTACCGGTAACCCCTGTATATAGCCTCCACATTGACTCTGTACTGGTACCCCCTGTATATAGCCTCCACATTGACTCTGTACTGGTACCCCCTGTTTATAGCCTCCACATTGACTCTGTACTGGTACCCCCTGTTTATAGCCTCCACATTGACTCTGTACCGGTCCCCCCTGTATATAGCCTCCACACTGACTCGGTACCGGTCCCCCCTGTATATAGTCTCCACACTGACTCTGTACCGGTACCCCCTGTATATAGTCTCCACATTGACTCTGTATCGGTACCCCCTGTATATAGCCTCCACATTGACTCTGTACCAGTACCCCCTGTATATAGCCTCCACATTGACTCTGTACCGGTACCCCCTGTATATAGCCTCCACATTGACTCTGTACCGGTACCCCCCTGTATATAGCCTCCACATTGACTCTGTACTGGTACCCCCTGTTTATAGCCTCCACATTGACTCTGTACGGTCCCCCCTGTATATAGCCTCCACACTGACTCGGTACCGGTCCCCCCTGTATATAGTCTCCACACTGACTCTGTACCGGTACCCCCTGTATATAGTCTCCACATTGACTCTGTATCGGTACCCCTGTATATAGCCTCCACATTGACTCTGTACCGTAATGCCCTGTATATAGCCTCCACATTGACTCTGTACCAGTACCCCTGTATATAGCCTCCACATTGACTCTGTACCAGTACCCCCTGTATATAGTCTCCACATTGACTCTGTACCGGTACCCCTGTATATAGCCTCCACATTGTTATTTTATTGTGTTACTTTTTATATTATATTTTACTTTAGTTTATTTAGTAAATATTTTCTTAACTCTATTTCTTGAACTGCGTTGTTGGTTAAGGGGCTTTGTAAGTCAGCATTTCACGGTAAGGTGATGATACCTGTTATATTCGACGCACGTGACAAATAAAATTTGACTTGAGGTGAGATGACTGGGAATGAAATGATGTGAATAAATGATAGTTAATAAGTGATGAGCAGTAATGGACAGTCACTACCATCATGGGACTGTTATTCACTGTTATATTCTCTGATGTTACAGGATTCAACCCACATAATTCATAGTGCATTTCATGTAACAAAAAAAAAAGTTTTTAAACCTAAAATGGAAAAAAGGTGATTATTTTTTTTAACCGAAACAACCTCAAAAAGCACAAATTGCTCAGCACTACGTTTTATGAAACCTAAACACACTATGTAAATAACATTATAGCAATAGCAATAAGACCAATCAATACATATATTCCATGTTGCTAATTACAAGTAATATCCAGCAGCAATAAGGCCATCCATTGCTTGCTGAAATGAGTCTTCCACCAAAACAAGTCAACACACTGAACAGCCATGTTGGGTCCAAGCATTTCGGTGGTGGATGGGCAGTGCTGGCAATGTCTATCTGATTCAAATACCATCAGGATAGATCAAAAGTGATGCTGTTGAATGACAAAAACCTATCCAACCTAGCCAGTAGATAATGTGTGCTTTGCATACAAGCCGTGCACAACACTGTTTTGTCTAGGGGGCCCGACCTCCGGAGGGACCCCAACGCCCCAAAAACAACACATTTGTTAGAGAGGAACATTTGCAGTTTTATAGCTAACCTCGTTTTATTTTACACATTTTGCCACGAGGCTTAGATAAAACCTTACAGTAATTCCAAAAAACTAAATTCATGGTTTATGACGTGTTTGTTACAGGTCCCAGGATTGAGATTAGGAAAACAAATAATATGTTTCCTGTAAAATAGGAGAAATTATGAGACATGAGAGAGTTGGCTGGTTCTCTCAATAGAATGTTGGGGATACGGGGTAGCAATGAACCCTGAGACGGGATTGCTAGCAAGGCTGGAAATTCAAAACATCAAAAATCTAATAATATCAATTTCTCAAACAATCAACTATTTTACACCATTTAAAAGATAAACATCTCCTTAATCTAACCACATTGTTCGATTTTCAAAGAGGCTTTACGGCAAAAGCATAAAGTTAGATTATGTTAGGACAGTACATAGCCACAAAAGTACAAACATCCATTTTCAATTCAAGGTCAGGCGTCACCAAAAGCAGAAACCAGCTAAAATTATGCACTAACCTTTGACAATCTCCATCAGATGACACTCCTAGGACATTATGTTATACAATACATGCATTTTTTGTTCCATCAAGTTCATATTTATATCCAAAAACAGCATTTTACAGTAGCGGTGAAATTCAGATTTTTTTCTTCTCTGAAATGCTTCCGGTGAACAACGTTACAATTTACAAAATTACTATTCGAAAACATTGGTAAATTATAATATTGTCATTCAAATAATTATAGTTTAACATTTCGTAAATGCTACTGTATTGCCAGATTTCAAAATAACTTTACTGGGAAATCACAAGTTGCAATAAACCGGGTGCTGTGCTAAGAACAATAGGCTAGGCTATATAGGTTAGCATCATCTTGTAACCATGTAATATCAATAATACTATTGTCAATAATCCCTTACCTTTGATTATCTTCATCCATTGGCACTTCCAGGAATCCCAGGTCCACAACAAATGTGGTTTCTTTTGACAAAGTTCATAATTGATGTCCAAATAACTCCAAGTTGTTAGGCTTCGGTGGCTACTAAAAAGTAGCGCGGGGGGGGTGGGAAGTCACGGCGAAAAATTAAAAAAGTTTTAAAAAATAATCTATTTACGTTCGTTCAAACATGTCAAACGTTGTTTAGCATCAATCTTTAGAGCCATTTTTAACGTGAAACATCAGTAATGTTTCAACCCGACCTCTCCTGTGTCTAGAATAACGTTTTTGAAAAATGTCTTGCGTCACATGATTGCGTCACATCATAGACGCTTCAAACAACTTTATAAAGATCGCTGACATCTAGTGGAAGCCGTAGGAGTTGCGAAATGAATCCTTTCTCACTGTGGTATCTATTAAACAATGACTCAAAAAAATTGTACAGCCACAAAATTCTTTTTTTCTCTCAGGTTTTCTCAGGTTTTTGCCTGCCATATGAGTTTTGTTATACTTACAGACACCATTCAAACAGTTTTAGAAAATTCAGAGTGTTTTCTATCCAAATCTGGTAATAATATGCATATCCTAGCTTCTGAGTTGGTGTAGGTGGCAGTTAAAAATGGCACATATTTTTTTCAAAATTCTCAATACTGCCCCCTAGCCCCAACAGGTTTTAATAAACATATTTTTTTCACCGGTCAATTATCTGGTTCATTATAATTTCTTTGTAGAAAAATATAAATACACACATCTCATTATCAATAGAAAAATATCAACATAAAACAATATATACATTAACATCCTATGTTCAGTCCCTTTAACAGCACACACAGTGCCTTCGCTAAGTATTCAGACCCCTGGACTTTTCCACATTTTGTTACGTTACAGCCTTATTCTAAAATGTATTCATTTTTTTCTTTCTCATCAATCTACACACAATACCCTATAATGACAAAGTGAATAATAGTGAAGACATCAAAACTGTGAAATAACACATATGGAATCATGTAGTAACCCCAAAAAAGTGTTAAACAAATCAAAATATATTTTATATTTGAGATTCTTCAAATAGCCACACTTTGCCTTGATGACAGCTTTGCACAGTCTTGGCATTCTCTCAACCAGCTTCACCTGGAATGCTTTTCCAACAGTCTTGAAGGAGTTCCCACATATGCTGAGCACTTGTTGGCTGCTTTTCCTTCACTCTGCGGTCCAACTCATCCCAAACCATCTCAATTGGGTTGAGGTCAGGTGATTGTGGAGGCCAGGCCATCTGACACAGCACTCCATCACTCTCCTTCTTGGTCAAATAGACATTTACATTTACATTTAAGTCATTTAGCAGACGCTCTTATCCAGAGCGACTTACAAATTGGTGCATTCACCTTATGATATCCAGTGGAACAACCACTTTACAATTGTGCATCTAAATCTTTTAAGGGGGGGGGGGGGTTAGAAGGATTACTTTATCCTATCCCAGGTATTCCTTAAAGAGGTGGGGTTTCAGGTGTCTCCGGAAGGTGGTGATTGACTCTGCTGTCCTGGCGTCGTGAGGGAGCTTGTTCCACCATTGGGGTGCCAGAGCAGCGAACAGTTTTGACTGGGCTGAGCGGGAACTGTGCTTCCGCAGAGGTAGGGAGGCGAGCAGGCCAGAGGTGGATGAACGCAGTGCCCTTCTTTGGGTGTAGGGCCTGATCAGAGCCCAGTACGTAAGAAACGTCGGGGAAGAACAAATTCACTACCATGAGATTACATGTAAAAAAAATTAAAATAAAACATTTGTAGGAAATATTTAAATAGGTGAAATTAAATGAAACCGTAATGTATGCTGATGATAATTACATTTACATTTAAGTCATTTAGCAGACGCTGTTATCATAATGTTATGCTACTGCTAACAATGGCATAATATATTCAAAATACTGTGGACTATTGTCTTAACAGTTTCGCTCAATTCATTCTGATCGACCTAGCAATTATGACACACCCCTCTCTATTGTCATTGGTTGCACTAATTGCACTGTTTGTCTACATCACCTGGTTCAAGTATTCATGACATCACCCTGAAGAAGGCACAGTGATGCCGAAATGTTTGTGGTATTTTTTTTACACCATAAATGACTGCGAGGTTATACATATGGAGCATGCTACTCTCTTCGTTTTTATAGCTTTGAGATGGAAGTTAACAATAATTCATTTTGGAAAAATGATATGAATTGTCATATTAGGCATAACAACATTTTTTCTCCCAGTTTATGCTAGGTACATTGTTTGTTTATATAGTAATTATATAAAAGGCAGAAACATTGTTTCCTTGCTAAAAATAAATAAATAAATATATTTTTTTTTTAAATCAGAGAAGTGAGAAGCATAGCAACATTAAGGCAAATTTATAACAGCTGACCCTGTCACGGATCAGTCCGGAACTGTGTCGTTACTAACTCCGCTGCACCTTGGTCATCTTCTCTCCATGACGACAGCTGTGACAGGAACTGTGTCGTTACTAACTCCGCTGCACCTTGGTCATCTTCTCTCCATGACGACAGCTGTGACAGGAACTGTGTCGTTACGCCAACCGGGTCCCCATTCCCACTGATTGTATTTGTATAAATGTGCCCTTTGGTTCACCATTGTCCTGTCGATAATTGTTCCAATGTCCGTTGGTCGTGTGAGTACCTGCGCTCTGTTGTTTTGGCTTTTGTGCCGCGTGTATTGTGCAGATGATTATGGGTCTCGTCCCGTGTGGTATCATTGTGCGCGTGTTTTATTTATTCGAGTTATTCCTCGCTCTTTTGTTTGGGTTTCAACCCTGTGATTTATATATGTGTTTGTTTGGTCTTCATCCCTATGCCTTTACACGGCACGCTGTAATTTGGGTAACTAAAAAGCCCTATTATGCATTCCTGCACCCTGTCTCCCAAATCTTTTATACCAGCGTGGCACGACTCCGTTTTTCCAAAGCCAAATCCGCTCATTGTCAAAATAGAAAATGTTTTCAGTAATTGTTTTCAATATCCAATTTGTTTTTACTGCCTGCATTCAACAAGCTTTGGACGAAGCACTTACACAGGGCCGCCATCGCCAAAGTTAACTCAGAAAGGCTATATTTTAGAAGTGGGCTTGATTTAGTTTTTGTTGTTTTAGTTATTTAAATGTTGTTCATTAGAGCAGGACCCCCCCCCCCCCCCCACACTGGTGAACGATGAACTGAAAACTCAAGAGTCATGATTCTACAAGCCTCTCGTTCACGTTCGCTTTATTGGAGCTATAATTTGTGACAGACTTGTAAAAGTTTACTTTACACAATGTACATTTGTTGATTTTCTAGGCATACAAATACAATTTTTTTCTTGATACAATTGAAACGCGGTCTAGTTGTGGCCGCAACCAGACTAGATTGTGAACAACTCTTGGCGGAATGCATTGCTTGACTTCCGTGAGAGTCATAGGCACAATACCGTTAACGAACTGCAGTCTCCCAAACGATTCGTCCGTCATAACATTCAATAATCAATTCATTGTATTCATTCTTGCACCATGCGATCAGATATCAATTCATGTATTTTTCTTCTCTATGCTACCTGCAGCATGATCAATATATTTTCCTACATGATAGACAGTTGCTGGTGGGAGATCGTCTCTGAAGCCCTGAGCCCGAGGAGCGAGTATTAATCCTGCTGTACAATTCATTGCGGCCAGCAGGTCAAACAAACGACTGAAATGAACGAGTCACTCTGACTCTCGAATCATTTGCGAACTGCACATCACTAGGAATTAACATCACTTTGCAAGCCAGCATAATGTGGTGTGATGCTGGTTTTTCTTTAGCTTATGCTGCTCACCAGTGTCCAAAACACAGCAAAGTCTGGTCACCAGTGTCCAAAACACAGCAAAGGCTGGTCACCAGTGTCCAAAACACAGCAAAGGCCGGTCACCAGAGTCCAAAACACAGCAAAGGCTTGTCACCAGTGTCCAAAACACAGTGAAGGCTGGTCACCAGTGAAAGAAAACACAACAAAGGCTGGTTTGCCAGCAGAACCAGTTAGACCATGCTGGTCAGACCAGTTTGACCAGCTAGACCATGCTGGTCGGCCAGCAGAACCAGTTAGACCATGCTGGTCAGACTAGTTTGACCAGCTAAACCATGCTGGTCGGCCAGCAGAACCAGTTAAACCATGCTGGTCAGACCAGTTTGACCAGCTAAACCATGCTGGTCGGCCAGCAGAACCAGTCAGACCATGCTGGTCAGACCAGTTTGACCAGCTAGACCATGCTGGTCGGCCAGCAGAACCAGTTAGACCATGCTGGTCAGACCAGTTTGACCAGCAAACCATGCTGGTCGGCCAGCAGAACCAGTTAGACCATGCTGGTCAGACCAGTTTGACCAGCTAGACCATGCTGGTCGGCCAGCAGAACCAGTTAGACCATGCTGGTCAGACCTGTTTGACCAGCTAGACCATGCTGGTCGGCCAGCAGAACCAGTTAGACCATGCTGGTCGGCCAGCAGAACCAGTTAGACCATACTGGTCAGACCTGCGTGACCAGCATCCGACCAGCACTGACCTGTCTAGACCAGCATGGACCAACTGGACATTTATACTGGTCTATGCTGGGGGGTTTTATCAGCAGGGCAGAGCTATCCAATATTCCAACTTCTTGACACATCCTGCATATCTGTCATTCAGCATGACTCTTAACAAGGATATTCACATCTCGGTGTGCGAGCTTGACAGTTAAATCCAAAACTTTGTTTGCATTTGTGACAGACAGCTAATATCTTCCTGCACTGTGTGGCAGTCTGGGCTCTCTGCATGCTGAATGCCTCAGAGATAAAGAGGCTGACTGACAGAGGTATTGTGTAGAGGGAGATTGTGTGTGTGTGTGTGTGTCACCATGCATGTGTGTAGAGGGAGATATAGAGCCTGACAGACAGAAATGTGCGCGTGTGTGTGCGTGCGTGCGTGTGTGTGTGGTGTGTGTGCGTGCGTGTGGTGCGTGTGCGTGCGTGTGGTGTGGTGTGTGTGTGTGTATGACAGGTACATCCAGAACTCCCAGCCCTACCTGAACAACATGACGGCAGTGGGGTGTATGATGGCTCTGGCTGCTGTCTTCCCTCTGGGCCTCGACGGACACCACGTACACAGGAAACAGTTCCCCGTTGTCTGCCAGGTACACAGGAAGTACACAGGAAGTGGAGCCATACCACTAAAGCATTGTGGGAGATTTGAGTTTCATAGGTACAGGAAAGCTCTGGGGTGATGTGTTCCCCAAGGTACAGATCTTAACCTTAACCAATAGTAAGGAAAATGTAAAACTGACCCAAGATCAGCATCCGGGGGAAACTTCACACTACATCTACAGCTAACAGGAAGTGGACCCTACCACTGAGGCATTATAGGGATTGAGTTTTATGGTAGAATTCTTGTAGTAGGGTAGTTTAGGTCATTATCAATAAATGCCAAATGAAAATATTGACTTAGACTTTTGAAAATGAATAATTCTTTAATAACTATTATATTTAACACATTAATACATTTGACAATGTATTTTTATTTGTTATACCCCACTAGTTATGTAAGGGCTTTGTTATTGTTTAATAAATGCATAGACAATTAATTATTGATATTTTCTTTCCCCTATTCCACTGCCAGTTCCGTCTGTGGCTGCTTGGCCTGGGCTTCAGCCTGGCGTATGGTTCTATGTTCACTAAGATCTGGTGGGTCCACACCGTGTTCACCAAGAAGGATGACAAGAAGGAGAAGAGGAAGGTAAATAAAAAGGAGAATGACTGGCTAAAGAAAAATATAAAAAAAGGTAAGGAAGTATGGAAGATGAATGAAAAAGAGAAACAAGAGTACCTGCCTGACTAGGAGTCTGCCTGGCTGGGAGGCTGTGAGACTGTGAGGCTGGGAGCCTGTGGAGGCTGGGAGCCTGTGGAGGCTGGGAGGCTGTGGAGGCTGTGGAGGCTGTGAGGCTGTGGAGGCTGTGAGGCTGTGGAGGCTGGGAGCCTGTGGAGGCTGTGGAGGCTGAGTCTGTGAGGCTGTGGAGGCTGGGAGGCTGTGAGTCTGTGAGGCTGTGGAGGCTGGGAGGCTATGGAGGCTGGGAGACTTTCTGCCTGGGAGGCTGGGAGGCATTCTGGCTGGGTGTCAAGAACGTCGTATGAACTGGAAGCATACTCGGACCAACGGGCAGCGTGATCTGGGTTCCACATCTTTATTAGTGAAACGCACAAAACAATAACCAGCAAACGAAACGGGAAGTCCATGGAGTGCTCACAGGCAACTACACATAAACAAGATCCCACAAAACACAGTGGGGAAATGGCTGCCTAAATATGATCCCCAATCAGAGACAACGTTAAACAGCTTCCTCTGATTGGGAACCATACCAGGCCAACATAGAAATAAATAACCCCCCCCCCAGTCACACCCCGACCTAACCAAAATAGAGAATAAAAGACTCTCTATGGTCAGGGCGTGACACTGGGAGACGTGGAGGCTGGGAGGCAGGGGATCCTCGGCGACTGGGAGCCCGTGGAGCCCGTGGAGGCAGTTGAGGCAGGGAGGTGGGGAGGCTAGGGAAGCTGAGAGGCTGAGAGGCTTTCTGGCTGGGAGGCTGTGGAGGTGTGGAGGCAGGGAGGCGTGGAGACACTGGAGGCTCGGAGAATGGGAGACAGTGAAGACAGTGGAGGCTGGAAGACAGTGGAGGCTGAGGAGGCAGGGAGGCTGAGGAGGCAGTGGAGGCTGGGATACGGTTCAAACCCTGAACTACTACTAACTCTACTCCTGGGTTGCGTTCTGAATGGCACCCTATTCCCCATGTAGTGTCCTGGCTGCTCTCTAAAGGGCCAGCTTTTACTTCCTCATCCTCTCAGTCAAGGGTACCTTTTATGAACTGAAAATAATGTATTTCCCAACTTGGCATTATCATTTCACATTTACTCTCTCTCTACTACCGCTCTCTCTCTCTCTCTCTCTCTCTCTCTCTCTCTCTCTCTCTCTCTCTCTCTCTCTCTCTCTCTCTCTCTCTCAGACAGACCAGAGAGCGAGAGAGACAGAGAGCGAGAGAGACAGAGAGCAAGACAGAGAGACAGATGGAGGGAGAAAGAGAGACAGATGGAGGGAGAAAGAGAGAGAGACAGACAGAGAGACAGAAAGAGAGAGAGACAGAGGGAGAAACAGAGAGAGAAATAGAGAGAGACAGAGAGACAGACAGACAGACGGAGGGAGGGAAAAAGAGATAGAGAGAGAGACAGACAGGGAGAGAAAGAGAGAGAGACAGATGGAGAGACAGAGGGAGAAATAGAGAGAGACAGACAGAGAAACAGACAAAGAGACAGAGGGAGAAAGAGAGAAAGACAGACAGAGAGACAAAGGGAGAAAAAGAGAGAGACAGATGGAGAGACAGAGGGAGAAAGAGAGAAAGACAGACAGAGAGACAGATGGAGAGACAGAGGGAGAAAGAGAGAGAGAGACAGACAGAGAGAGACAGACAGACAGAGGGAGAAATAGAGAGACAGAGAGAGAGCGAGACAGACAGAGGGAGAAAGAGAGAGAGACAGAGGGAGAAAGAGAGAGACACAGACAGACAGAGAGACAGAGGGAGAAAGAGAGAGACACAGACAGAGAGACAGAGGGAGAAAGAGAGAGACACAGACAGAGGGAGAAAGAGAGAGAGACAGACAGAGAGACAGAGGGAGAAAGAGAGAGACAGACAGACAGAGAGACCGAGGGAGAAAGAGAGAGACACAGACAGACAGAGAAAGTGAGGACAGTAGAGGATCTTCCATACACCTGGCTCCCCTGGCTCCTCTGGCTCCTCTGGCTCCCCTGGCTCCCCTGGCTCCCCTGGCTCCGCTGGCTCCCCTGGCACCTCTGGCTCCCCTGGCTCCCCTGGCTCCTCTGGCTCCCCTGGCACCTCTGGCTCCGCTGGCTCCCCTGGCACCTCTGGCACCTCTGGCTCCCCTGGCTCTCCTGGCACCTCTGGAAGCTGCAGGGAAAGATAAAGCCCATTACTGAATATATATGACTGCTGTCCTTAGCAGTAGAGTAGTAGTAGAGACCTCCCTGGGGGGATTATATTATGGAAAGATGAAGCCCATTACTGAATATATATGACTACTATCCCTAGCAGTAGAGAAGCTGTAGAGACCTCCCTGGGGGGATTATATTATGGAAAGATAAAGCCCATTACTGAATATATACTGCTCAAAAAAATAAAGGGAACACTTAAACAACACAATGTAACTCCAAGTCAATCACACTTCTGTGAAATCAAACTATCCAGTTAGGAAGCAACACTGATTGACAATAAATTTCACATGCTGTTGTGCAAATGGAATAGACAACAGGTGGAAATTATAGGCAATTAGCAAGACACCCCCAATAAAGGAGTGGTTCTGCAGGTGGGGACCACAGACCACTTCTCAGTTCCTATGCTTCCTGGCTGATGTTTTGGTCACTTTTGAATGCTGGCGGTGCTTTCACTCTAGTGGTAACATGAGACGGAGTCTACAACCCACACAAGTGGCTCATCCAGGATGGCACATCAATGCGAGCTGTGGCAAGAAGGTTTGCTGTGTCTGTCAGCGTAGTGTTCAGAGCATGGAGGCGCTACCAGGAGACAGGCCAGTACATCAGGAGACATGGAGGAGGCCGTAGGAGGGCAACAACCCAGCAGCAGGACCGCTACCTCCGCCTTTGTGCAAGGAGGAGCACTGCCAGAACCCTGCAAAATGACCTCCAGCAGGCCACAAATGTGCATGTGTCTGCTCAAACGGTCAGAAACAGACTCCATGAGGGTGGTATGAGGGCCCGACGTCCACAGGTGGGGGTTGTGCTTACAGCCCAACACCGTGCAGATCGTTTGGCATTTGCCAGAGAACACCAAGATTGGCTAATTCGCCACTGGCGCCCTGTGCTCTTCACAGATGAAAGCAGGTTCACACTGAGCACGTGACAGACGTGACAGAGTCTGGAGACGCCGTGGAGAACGTTCTGCTGCCTGCAACATCCTCCAGCATGACCGGTTTGGCGGTGGGTCAGTCATGGTGTGGGGTGGCATTTCTTTGGGGGACCACACAGCCCTCCATGTGCTCGCCAGAGGTAGCCTGACTGCCATTAGGTACCGAGATGAGATCCTCAGACCCCTTGTGAGACCATATGCTGGTGCGGTTGGCCCTGGGTTCCTCCTAATGCAAGACAATGCTGGACCTCATGTGGCTGGAGTGTGTCAGCAGTTCCTGCAAGAGGAAGGCATTGATGCTATGGACTGGCCCGCCCGTTCCCCAGACCTGAATCCAATTGAGCACATCTGGGACATCATGTCTCGCTCCATCCACCAACGCCACATTGCACCACAGACTGTCCAGGAGTTGGCGGATGCTTTAGTCCAGGTCTGGGAGGAGATCCCTCAGGAGACCATCCTCCACCTCATCAGGAGCATGCCCAGGCGTTGTAGAGAGGTCATACAGGCACGTGGAGGCCACACACACTCCTGAGCCTCATTTTGACTTGTTTTAAGGACATTACATCAAAGTTGGATCAGCCTGTAGTGTGGTTTTCCACTTTAATTTTGAGTGTGACTCCAAATCCAGACCTCCATGGGTTGATAAATTGGAATTCCATTGATTATTTTTGTGTGATTTTGTTGTCAGCACATTCAACTATGTAAAGATAAAAGTATTTAATAAGATTATTTCATTCATTCAGATCTAGGATGTGTTATTTTAGTGTTCCCTTTATTTTTTTGAGCAGTGTATATGACTACTATCCCTAGCAGTAGAGAAGCTGTAGAGACCTCCCTGGGGGGATTATATTATGGAAAGCCATGTTAAAACTGATTGAGTTCACTTTGAGTCACTTGCCTGTGCTGAGACTGTTTTACTCCAGTAGAGCCAGCCAGCCAGCCAGCCAGCCAGCCAGGCAGACAGCCAGCCAGCCAGCCAGCCAGCCAGCGTTTCAGCCATCCATTCAGCCAGCCAGCCATTCACCCAGCAAGCCAGCCATTTAGCAAGCCAGCCATTTAGCCAGTCAGCCAGCAACCAGCCAGCCATTCAGCCAGGCAGACAGCCAGCCAGCCAGCCAGCCATACAGCCAGCCAGCCAGCCATTCAGCCAGCCATTCAGCCAGGCAGCCAGCCAGCCAGCCAGCCATACAGCCAGCCATACAGCCAGCCATTCAGCCAGCCATTCAGCCAGCCAGGCCATCTCAGAGTCTGTGTCCCAAATAGCACCCTATTCCCTATATAGTGCACTACTTTTGGCCAGGGCCAATAGGGTTTCCCACAGGGCTCAGGTCAAAAGTAGTGCACTATGTACAGAGTACAGGGTGCCATATGGGACGTAGGCAGAAGGCTAGAGAGAGAGAGATGTTCTGCCTAGCGCTGCGGACGCCGATTGATGCTCTCTGTTATTGTAATGTTGTGACTTTGAATTCCTTTGTGTCTTTGACGATGTGTGTTCCCTCCCCGTTCAACAACGGCGTTTCCTTTCTTCTTCTCTTTTGGCATTGTGTAAGATAATTATTGTGAAAGGCTTTTGGATGTAAGGAACCTCCTGTAAAGGGATAATATTCTCATGGAAAATTTAGTGTGTGGGATAAATATGTTTTCATTTCAAGTAGATAATAAGTTGAAAATGAATTTTCTTCTCGTGTTAGGTGATCCTCTACGCTAAGTTCCATACATTTACACCGTATCTAGATGTGAGGCACGTTTAAAGATTCAAATCGACTTCTACATTAGTGTTTTCCAATGGTACTGAATGACTGATCATGTTATCTACTAGATAGAAGAATTACTGATACAGTACATCGTGTTATTTACTAGATAAAATTATGACTCATACATGCTTTGCTTTATCTTGGCCAGGTCGCAGTTGTAAATGACAACTTGTTCTTAACTAGCCTACCCGGTTAAATAAAGGTGAAATCAAAATAATAAATAAAATAATCCTGTCACCTTCTTCGGGATCGGTGTCCCTTCCAAGGGACGCTTGAGCTAAAGTAGGCTAATGTGATTAGCATGAGGTTGTAAGTAACAAACAAAAACTCCCAGGACATTTCTGATATTGGCACAAAGCTTCAATTTTTGTCAATCTAACTGCACTGTCCAATTTACATTAGCTATTACAGTGAAATAA
>NC_042992.1:7379346-7387825 GCF_901001165.1 Salmo trutta | reverse complement strand
AATGAGACTGATTCCACCACCACCACCACCATCTGCTGAAGTGGCCAGGCACTCACATCTATTTATCGTAGACACTACGGGAATGGGAGCAAGGAGAGGTGCCCACCTGCTCATTTCTGGTACTAAATGAAGACGATAAAATGAATTAAAGATGAATCAAAGGGGAGCAGTTAACATTCAGGGGCTAATCAGCTCCTCTCTCCCCCCCAAACAAGTAACAAGCGGAGGGGGAAAATAGGAAATGATTTGTTCTCCCTAAGACCAAGGAGGAATCAAGGTGAAATTAATTGGAACAATTCTGGAAGAATCCAAATTTGCTTCCCAAATTATTGTGCACTTCTTTTTTTACCAGGCCTCTATATGGAATAGGGTGCACTGAGGATTGTATTTGTACCCTGAGATTGTCGTCCTTTCTTTCTGTGTCCTGTCCACTGTGATTAATGACTCGACAGAGAAAAATATCGCCTCAGTTTGACGGCAGGGTTAGTTTTTCCATTTGCCAGTCTGGATGAGATTTTGCAGGTTTTGGAGGAGAGATGACTGTTGGTCAATACGTATTGATTACTATCCCCATCTCTGTCCTGTCTCTCTTCCCTCATTTTTCACACTCCCGTTTTTCATTCCCCTCTCTCTCGCTCTCCGTCGCTCTCCGTCGCTCTCTACCTCGCTCTCTCCCTCTACTCTCTCTCTCTCTCTCTCTCTCTCTCTCTCTCTCTCTCTCTCTCTCTCTCTCTCTCTCTACCTCCCTCTCTAACTCGCTCTCTCTCACTCCATCTCTCTCTCTCCATCTATCTGTCTCATCCTACCCCCTCCTCTGTCTCACTCGGTGTCTCTCCCCTCTATCTCTCCCCCTCCTCCCTACAGGTGTTGTGTATGATCACGGCTCCCGTCACCATGATCTTGTCGTCGCAGCAGGATGCCTCGTTTGCCTTCGCCTCCCTGGCCATCGTCTTCTCCGTCTACATCACCCTGGTGGTGCTCTTTGTCCCCAAGGTAGAATAACTGGCTGTCTCTGATTTACAGTAACAGCTTCAGTCAGTAACTACAGTCTGTCTCTGTGGTACAGTAACAGCTTCAGTCAGTAACTACAGTCTGTCTCTGTTTTACAGTAACAGCTTCAGTCAGTAACTACAGTCTGTCTCTGTTTTACAGTAACAGCTTCAGTCAGTAACTACAGTCTGTCTCTGTGGTACAGTAACAGCTTCAGTCAGTAACTACAGTCTGTCTCTGTGGTACAGTAACAGCTTCAGTCAGTAACTACAGTCTGTCTCTGTGGTACAGTAACAGCTTCAGTCAGTAACTACAGTCTGTCTCTGTTTTACAGTAACAGCTTTAGTCAGTAACTACAGTCTGTCTCTGTGGTACAGTAACAGCTTCAGTCAGTAACTACAGTCTGTCTCTGTTTTACAGTAACAGCTTTAGTCAGTAACTACAGTCTGTCTCTGTGGTACAGTAACAGCTTCAGTCAGTAACTACAGTCTGTCTCTGTGGTACAGTAACAGCTTCAGTCAGTAACTACAGTCTGTCTCTGTGGTACAGTAACAGCTTCAGTCAGTAACTACAGTCTGTCTCTGTTTTACAGTAACAGCTTCAGTCAGTAACTACAGTCTGTCTCTGTTTTACAGTAGAAGCTTCAGGCAGTAACTACACTATGTCTGTTACAGTAACAGCTTCAGTCAGTAACTACAGTCTGTCTCTGTTTTACAGTAACAGCTTCAGTCAGTAACTACAGTCTGTCTCTGTTTTACAGTAACAGCTTCAGTCAGTAACTGCAGTATGTCTGTTACAGTACCTGTGTTAACATACTGCGTACTGGTGAGCACCAGCTCAATTCAAGCACTGTGTATGCATGTCTATGGTACTCTATAGATGTTTCAGTACAGATTGTTTATCTCTATGGTGATACTGTAGATGTTTCAGTACAGATTGTTTATCTCTATGGTGATACTGTAGATGTTTCAGTACAGATTGTTTATCTCTATGGTGATACTGTAGATGTTTCAGTACAGATTGTTTATCTCTTTGTTGGTACTGTAGATGCGTCGTCTGATCACCCGAGGGGAGTGGCAGTCAGACACCCAGGAGACCGTGAAGACACAGGGCTCATCCACCAACAACAACGATGAGGAGAAGTCCAGACAGCTGGAGAGAGAGAACCAGGAACTACAGAAGATCATTCAGGAGGTACAGGATCAGTTATGTTATACAGTAGGTATACAGTAGGTGTAGGATCAGTTATGTTATACAGTAGGTGTACGATCAGTTATGTTATACAGTAGGTATACAGTAGGTGTAGGATCAGTTATGTTATACAGTAGGTATAGGATCAGTTATGTTATACAGTAGGTATACAGTAGGTGTAGGATCAGTTATGTTATACAGTAGGTGTACGATCAGTTATGTTATACAGTAGGTATACAGTAGGTACAGGATCAGTTATGTTATACAGTAGGTACAGGATCAGTTATGTTATACAGTAGGTATACAGTAGGTACAGGATCAGTTATGTTATACAGTAGGTACAGGATCAGTTATGTTATACAGTAGGTATACGATCAGTTATGTTATACAGTAGGTGTACGATCAGTTATGTTATACAGTAGGTATGCAGTAGGTGTAGGATCAGTTATGTTATACAGTAGGGTATAGGATCAGTTATGTTATACAGTAGGTACAGGATCAGTTATGTTATACAATAGGTATAGGATCAGTTATGTTATACAGCAGGTATTCAGTAGGTGTTGAATCAGTTATGTTATACAGTAGGTATAGGATCAGTTATGTTATACAGTAGGTATAGGATCAGTTATGTTATACAGTAGGTATAGGATCAGTTATGTTATACAGTAGGTATACAGTAGGTATAGGATCAGTTATGTTATACAGTAGGTATAGGATCAGTTATGTTATACTGTAGGTATACAGTAGGTATAGGATCATTTACATTTACATTTAAGTCATTTAGCAGATGCTCTTATCCAGAGCGACTTACAAATTGGTGCATTCACCTTATGATATCCAGTGGAACAACCACTTTACAATAGTGCATCTAAATCTTTTGGGGGGGGGGGGGGGTTAGAAGGATTACTTTATCCTATCCCAGGTATTCCTTAAAGAGGTGGGGTTTCAGGTGTCTACGGAAGGTGGTGATTGACTCCGCTGTCCTGGCGTCGTGAGGGAGCTTGTTCCACCATTGGGGTGCCAGAGCAGCGAACAGTTTTGACTGGGCTGAGCGGGAACTGTGCTTCCTCAGAGGTAGGGAGGCGAGCAGGCCAGAGGTGGATGAACGCAGTGCCCTTGTTTGGGTGTAGGGCCTGATCAGAGCCTGAAGGTACGGAGGTGCCGTTCCCCTCACAGCTCCGTAGGCAAGCACCATGGACATGTAGCAGATGCGAGCTTCAACTGGAAGCCAGTGGAGAGAGCGGAGGAGCGGGGTGACGTGAGAGAACTTGGGAAGGTTGAACACCAGACGGGCTGCAGCGTTCTGGATGAGTTGTAGGGGTTTAATGGCACAGGCAGGGAGCCCAGCCAACAGCGAGTTGCAGTAATCCAGACGGGAGATGACAAGTGCCTGGACTAGGACCTGCGTCGCTTCCTGTGTGAGGCAGGGTCGTACTCTGCGAATGTTGTAGAGCATGAACCTACAGGATCGGGTCACCGCCTTGATGTTAGTGGAGAACGACAGGGTGTTGTCCAGGGTCACGCCAAGGTTCTTAGCACTCTGGGAGGAGGACACAAGGGAGTTGTCAACCGTGATGTTGAGATCATGGAACGGGCAGTCCTTCCCCGGGAGGAAGAGCAGCTCCGTCTTGCCGAGGTTCAGCTTGAGGTGGTGAGCCGTCATCCACACTGATATGTCTGCCAGACATGCAGAGATGCGATTCGCCACCTGGTTATCAGAAGGGGGAAAGGAGAAGATTAATTGTGTGTCGTCTGCGTAGCAATGATAGGAGAGACCATGTGAGGATATGACCGAGCCAAGTGACTTGGTGTATAGTGAGAATAGGAGAGGGCCTAGAACAGAGCCCTGGGGGACACCAGTGGTGAGAGCAGGTGGTGCGGAGACAGATTCTCGCCACGCCACCTGGTAGGAGCGACCTGTCAGGTAGGACGCGCCGGAGATACCCAGCTCGGAGAGGGTGGAGAGGAGGATCTGATGGTTCACAGTATCAAAGGCAGCAGATAGGTCTAGAAGGATGAGAGCAGAGGAGAGAGAGTTAGCTTTAGCAGTGTGGAGAGCCTCCGTGACACAGAGAAGAGCAGTCTCAGTTGAATGCCCAGTCTTGAAACCTGACTGATTAGGATCAAGAAGGTCATTCTGAGAGAGATAGCAGGAGAGCTGGCCAAGGACGGCACGTTCAAGAGTTTTGGAGAGAAAAGAAAGAAGGGATACTGGTCTGTAGTTGTTGATATCGGAGGGATCGAGTGTAGGTTTTTTCAGAAGGGGTGCAACTCTCGCTCTCTTGAAGACGGAAGGGACGTAGCCAGCGGTCAAGGATGAGTTGATGAGCGAGGTGAGGTAGGGGAGAAGGTCTCCGGAAATGGTCTGGAGAAGAGAGGAGGGGATAGGGTCGAGTGGGCAGGTTGTTGGGCGGCCGGCCGTCACGAGACGCGAGATTTCATCTGGAGAGAGAGGGGAGAAAGAGGTCAAAGCACAGGGTAGGGCAGTGTGAGCAGGACCAGCGGTGTCGTTTGGCTTAGCAAACGAGGATCGGATGTCATCAGCCTTCTTTTCAAAATGGTTGACGAAGTCATCCGCAGAGAGAGAGGAGGGGGGGAGGGGGAGGAGGATTCAGGAGGGAGGAGAAGGTAGCAAAGAGCTTCCTAGGGTTAGAGGCAGATGCTTGGAATTTAGAGTGGTAGAAAGTGGCTTTAGCAGCAGAGACAGAAGAGGAAAATGTAGAGAGGAGGGCGTGAAAGGATGCCAGGTCCGCAGGAAGGCGAGTTTTCCTCCATTTCCGCTCGGCTGCCCGGAGCCCTGTTCTGTGAGCTCGCAGTGAGTCGTCGAGCCACGGCGCAGGAGTGGAGGACCGAGCCGGCCTGGAGGATAGGGGACAGAGAAAATCAAAGGATGCAGAAAGGGAGGAGAGGAGGGTTGAGGAGGCAGAATCAGGAGATAGGTTGGAGAAGGTTTGAGCAGAGGGAAGAGATGATAGGATGGAAGAGGAGAGAGTAGCGGGAGAGAGAGAGCGAAGGTTGGGACGGAGCAATACCATCCGAGTAGGGGCAGAGTGAGAGGTGTTGGATGAGAGCGAGAGGGAAAAGGATACAAGGTAGTGGTCGGAGTCTTGGAGGGGAGTTGCAATGAGATTAGTGGAAGAACAGCATCTAGTAAAGATGAGGTCAAGCGTATTGCCTGCCTTGTGAGTAGGGGGGGAAGGTGAGAGGGTGAGGTCAAAAGAGGAGAGGAGTGGAAAGAAGGAGGCAGAGAGGAATGAGTCAAAGGTAGACGTGGGGAGGTTAAAGTCACCCAGAACTGTGAGAGGTGAGCCATCCTCAGGGAAGGAACTTATCAAGGCATCAAGCTCATTGATGAACTCTCCAAGGGAACCTGGAGGGCGATAAATGATAAGGATGTTAAGCTTGAAAGGGCTGGTAACTGTGACAGCATGGAATTCAAATGAGGAGATAGACAGATGGGTCAGGGGAGAAAGAGAGAATGTCCTCTTGGGAGAGATGAGGATTCCAGTGCCACCACCCCGCTGGCTCGATGCTCTAGGGGTATGCGAGAACACATAGGCAGACGAGGAGAGAGCAGTAGGAGTAGCAGTGTTATCTGTGGTAATCCATGTTTCCGTCAGCGCCAGGAAGTCTAGGGACTGGAGGGTAGCATAGGCTGAGATGAACTCAGCCTTGTTGGCCGCAGACCGGCAGTTCCAGAGGCTGCCGGAGACCTGGAACTCCACGTGGGTCGTGCGCACTGGGACCACCAGGTTAGAGTGGCAGCGGCCACGCGGTGTGAAGCGTTTGTATGGCCTGTGCAGAGGGGAGAGAACAGGGATAGACAGACACATAGTTGACAAGCTACAGAAGAGGCTACGCTAATGCAAAGGAGATTGGAATGACAAGTGGACTACACGTCTCGAATGTTCAGAAAGTTAAGCTTACGTTGCGAAAATCTTATTGACTAAAATGACAAATGCTAGCTAACTAACACAACACTACACTAATCAAGTCGTTCCGTTGTAATGTAATAGTTTCTACAGTGCTGCTAGTCGGTAGAGGTTGGCTATTATACAAAAGCAACTTTGTAGCTAGCTAACATAACATAACACTAATCAAGA
Organism: Salmo trutta; assembly: GCF_901001165.1. Classification (NCBI taxonomy): domain Eukaryota; kingdom Metazoa; phylum Chordata; class Actinopteri; order Salmoniformes; family Salmonidae; genus Salmo; species Salmo trutta. The sequence continues at coordinate 7,381,541 of NC_042992.1, read as the reverse complement.
CGTTCCTTTGTAATGTATTTCGTTTCTACAATGCTGCTCGTCGGTAATAGTTGGCTAGGTATGGAACAATGGCGTCGCGGGGGACGGAAATAGCTGGCTAGCTAACCTAGCTAACCTCGATAATTACTAAACTACACAATTATCAAGCTATGACAAAGACAGCTATGTAGCTAGCTAGCTAACACTGCACTAGTCAAATCGTTCCGTTGTAATGTATTAGTATCTACAGCGCTGCTAGTCGGTAACGGTTGGCTAGCTAGCAGTGTTGACTAGCTAGCAGCTAGCAGTGTTGACTACGTTAGGAGGACGAAAAAATAGCTAGCCTCGGTAATTACTCTAATTACTCTAAACTACACAATTATCTTTGATAGCTAAGAAAAATTGCTCAGATCAAACAAACCAAACCGTTGTAATGTAAAGAAGTGTAATATTACCTGTGGAGCGAAGCGAAGTGCGACTGCTCTCTCCGGACCGGAAGTAATAGGACGGGGATCAGTTATGTTATACAGTAGGGTAAGGGATCAGTTATGTTATACAGTAGGGTACAGGATCAGTTATGTTATACAGTAGGGTAAGGGATCAGTTATGTTATACAGTAGGGTACAGGATCAGTTATGTTATACAGTAGGTACAGAATCAGTTATGTTATACAGTAGGTATAGGATCAGTTATGTTATACAGTAGGTATTCAGTAGGTGTAGGATCAGTTATGTTATACAGTAGGTTCAGGATCAGTTATGTTATACAGTAGGTATAGGATCAGTTATGTTGTACAGTAGGTATAGTATTAGTTATGTTATACAGTAGGTGTAGGATCAGTTATGTTATACAGTAGGTATAGGATCAGTTATGTTATACAGTAGGGTATAGGATCAGTTATGTTATACAGTAGGGTACAGGATCAGTTATGTTCTACAGTAGGTACAGGATCAGTTATGTTATACACTAGGTATAGGATCAGTTATGTTATACAGTAGGTATTCAGTAGGTGTTGGATCCGTTATGTTTTACAATAGGTATAGGATCAGTTATGTTATACAGTAGGTGTTGAATCAGTTATGTTATACAGTAGGTATAGGATCAGTTATGTTATACAGTAGGTATAGGATCAGTTATGTTATACAGTAGGTATAGGATCAGTTATGTTATACAGTAGGTATACAGTAGGTATAGGATCAGTTATGTTATACTGTAGGTATACAGTAGGTATAGGATCAGTTATGTTATACAGTAGGGTAAGGGATCAGTTATGTTATACAGTAGGGTACAGGATCAGTTATGTTATACAGTAGGTATAGGATCAGTTATGTTATACAGTAGGTATTCAGTAGGTGTAGGATCAGTTATGTTATACAGTAGGTTCAGGATCAGTTATGTTATAGAGTAGGTATAGGATCAGTTATGTTATACAGTAGGTGTTGATTCAGTTATGTTATACAGTAGGTATAGGATCAGTTATGTTATAAAGTAGGTATAGGATCAGTTATGTTATACAGTAATGTGCAGGATCAGTTATGTTATACAGTAGGGTACAGGATCCGTAATGTTGTACAGTAGGTATAGTATTAGTTATGTTATACAGTAGGTATAGGATCAGTTATGTTGTACAGTAGGTTCAGGATCAGTTATGTTATACAGTAGGTATAGTATTAGTTATGTTATACAGTAGGTATAGGATTAGTTATGTTATACAGTAGGTGTAGGATCAGTTATGTTATACAGTAGGTATTCAGTAAGTGTAGGATCAGTTATGTTATACAATAGGTATAGGATCAGTTATGTTATACAGTAGGTGTTGAATCAGTTATGTTATACAGTAGGTATAGGATCAGTTATGTTATACAGTAGGTATACAGTAGGTATAGGATCAGTTATGTTATACAGTAGGTATAGGATCAGTTATGTTATACACTAGGTATAGGATCAGTTATGTTATACAGTAGGTATTCAGTAGCTGTTGGATCAGTTATGTTTTACAATAGGTATAGGATCAGTTATGTTATACAGTAGGTGTTGAATCAGTTATGTTATACAGTAGGTATAGGATCAGTTATGTTATACAGTAGGTATAGGATCAGTTATGTTATACAGTAGGTATACAGTAGGTATAGGATCAGTTATGTTATACAGTAGGTTCAGGATCAGTTATGTTATACAGTAGGTATACAGTAGGTATAGGATCAGTTATGTTATAC
>NC_042992.1:7311846-7374346 GCF_901001165.1 Salmo trutta | reverse complement strand
CACTCTCTCTCGCTCGCTCTCTCACTCTCTCTCTCTCTGGCTCTCTCACTCTCTCTCTCACTCTTTCTCTCTGGCTCTCACTCTCTCGCTCTCTCACTCTCTGTCTCTCACTCTCGCTCTCTGGCTCTCTCACTCTCTCTCTCGCTCTCTCACTCTCTCTCTCTCTCTCTCTCTCGCTCTGTCTTTCTGTCTCTCCCTCCCCCTGGTGTCCAATAAATGCAATCATTCCATATTTATTTGTGAGAAATAAGAACAACATACTCATGTGGTCTATAATTTCCAATAAAGTAAACAGTTCTGCGTTTGCTGCCCTCAGAGCATGATGCATAAATTAGCCACAAGGGATTTGGTGTGTATATATGTATAGTGTCTAGAGAGGGATACAAGAGAGGTGCTAATGTTGTGACTACACATCCATCATATTTATTATGTACCAATAATACGTGTTTACTGCATGTGGATGCTGCAGCAGCACTTTGAACATTACAGGAGAATCTGTAAGACAAGCTCGTGATTGTATAGAGACATCAAGACTGACCTGTTTGTCTTTGTCATAAACATTAACCAGATCTGCTGTCTATACAACTTCAACGTAATCTCCAATATATTTTTCCATCCCATGCAAAATGTATACTTAAATGTCTCTATGTTAAAAAACATTTTTTTTTTTTTTAGAGGATCCTATTTCTTTATTCAAGAGACTGCTTTAGAGTTGGGATGTATTCCAGCTGCAGAATCATCTGTTTGTGGGCTGCAGGCTTTTCGTCCTTCACTAGAAAGTGTTTAAATTGTCCTGATTGCAACAGATGAAGTGCTGCCTGACTGGGTAATTCATAAAGCTGAGCCTGAGCAACACTGAAACAGTTGTTGTAATACTAGGCCACAGCTGTTGCCGGAAGAGATTTCACAGATGATGAGACAGACAGAGGTGTCCAAAAAGACAAACCAAATAGGAATGTAACTGAAGAAAACAGGTTCCAACATTCCCTGAATTCCCAAGTTTTTCAAAAAACCTGGTTGGAAAATTCCCGGAATCAGGAAGGAATAAACTGGAAATTTAGAATCCTACAGCTGTGAATTCTGGAAAACCTGGGAATTTGGGGAATTACCAATTACCATTGTTTTGCAACCCTATAACAGGTCAAAACAAAGTATGATTAATGTGCTATATAATACAACCAACAGTCAAATTCAATTATTCTATTTTAGCCCTTCTGAACATTTGTTGGGCTCCAATTGTTAGAGCTTGGAGGAGGTAGTACTTTACGATTGTGTCAAAAATAATCATATATATATATATTGTTTTACCTTTACTTAACTAGGTTAGTCAGAACAAATTCTCATTTACAATGACGGCCTACACCGGCCAAACCCGGACGATTATGGGCCAATATGGGACTCCCAATCACAGCCGGTTGTGATTACAGCCTGGATTCAAACCAGGGTGTCTGTAGTGACATCTCTTGCACTGAGATGCAGCCTTAGACCACTGCACCACTCAGGAGCCCATATGTTATGCTGCACAAGCCGTACAAGTGTATACATACATTTATCCAAGTTTATTTTTTATTTTTTTCAGCCCCGGCTAAAAACTTTAAATATGTCCCAAGTGGCTCCCTATTCCCTATTTAGTGCACTAGGGCCCATAGGGTTCTGGTCAAAAGTAGTGCACTATGTAGGGAATAGGGTGCCATTTGGGACACTTTTTAAATTTAACCACTGATGATCCAGATACTTCCTCAATGACACCTGCCATAGCAGAACTCTGCTTTAGCAAATTGTTAAACGCATTGACAACACATAGGATATTCTTCCTAGCTATTAATTTTTGTTCACCATAAATCCAGTATTAGGTAAAACGTAGCTCCTGGCATGTACTAAACTCCTCAAACAACATCATTGGCCAAACCCTCTCATCAGCAGTTCTCTGTTTTGTTTTCTTGTTTTTGCTGGTTCTGCTATATGGTTTCATGTTTGTCTTGTAAAACAATGTCAACGAGGAAGGACTTTTTAGCGCTGTAGTTTTTAGAGACAGACAGAAAGTAACACTTCCCCTAAATATTTTAGCCCGTGATGCCACTAGCACAAAGTGAGACCATACCCTGTATGTGTTTTCAGGTACCTTTCTCAGTGCCTGTTTCAAATGACTATATTTGCCTTCTCAGTGTGGGTCAACCAGTGTTGTAATCTCGATCCCAGGCTCATTTGCTATTTGCCGTAAGCTCCATTCATGTGCTGTTTCAAGGTTCTGTGAAACCAGACAGGTTCAACAGCGAGAGAGCTGAGTGGGTGGGTGACTGGGTGGGTGGGTGGGTGACTGGCTGAGTGGGTGGGTGACTGGCTGAGTGGGTGGCTGGGTGACTGAGTGGGTGGGTGGGTGACTGGGTGGGTGGCTGGCTGAGTGGGTGGCTGGGTGACTGAGTGGGTGACTGAGTGGGTGGCTGGCTGGGTGACTGAGTGGGTGGGTGACTGAGTGGGTGACTGAGTAGGTGGCTGGGTGACTGAGTGGGTGACTGAGTAGGTGGCTGGGTGACTGAGTGGGTGGGTGACTGAGTGGCTGGGTGACTGAGTGGGTGGGTGACTGAGTGGGTGGGTGACTGAGTGGGTGGGTGACTGAAGTGGGTGGCTGGGTGACTGCGTGGGTGGGTGAGATGATGTTGGTTGTGTTTGAAATGGCACCCTGTGCACTAAGAGCACTACTTTTGACCAGGGTCTATAGAGTAGTGGTGCACTACTTTTGACCAGGGTCTATAGGGTAGTAGTGCACTACTTCTGACCAGGGTCTATAGGGTAGTAGTGCACTACTTCTGACCAGGGTCCCTAGGATGGACTAGATTGTCAGCTTTGTGATGTTGAGGAAAAACAATGTTGATTTAAACAGGCATACAGCATACAGAGCATCTCCCTCTCTGGACCAGTACAATGCAGCACCTGCTCAGTTCTAGTAACAGCACCTCTGCTCATTTATAAAGCTTATATTTTTACCCAGATGTTTTTTTTTTTTTTGACTTTTACTACCTATATAATATTAGAGTACAATACACCATCATAAGAACCTCTTCCATATTCATGAAGTCTTATGGCAACTGGGTTAGTGGTTGTATGACCTTTTGACCTTTCTTAAGACTCTGGAATGTTAGACTTGGCCTTGCTTGACCTTTGAACTCTAGCCTCATGTTCATTATCTAGACCCTAGTGCGGTGCGGTATCCATCTTGTTAAATGACTGTGATATGAGTTGTCTTGTTGTAAGCACTTATGAATCTCTGAGTAGCACTTATGAAGCTGTAATGCACGCGTTATAACGAGACCATCGTACAACCCTTGTCCTCATGTCAGATCCTTTGTTTACAATCCATTATGGTGCCCATCTGTACATATGGTTGTCAGTATTCTGTATGTAAATGTATAGCTATCTCTGTGTGATGTTTATACGAAACGAGGATGTGCACAATATTGACATTGTGTAAATGATTATTATTAAAAATGTATTATCTTGCTCATACATACGTAGTATACATATGGTATTTTAATTCAATATATATATATATATATATATATATATATATATACACACTGCTGGTTAACATTTGAGATGTGAAATGCAAAAGGAGTGATTATATGAAAAATAAAGTATGTTTTTATTTGCATAATATATTCACATTGTGTTGTATAAGTGTATGTGGTGTATTTGATGATGGACATGTCTTTTTGGTCGGAGTAACAGTCCAATAACGGAGTAGGTATTTATTAAGTCCTAATAGTTCATTGTCTGCAGATAGATAAATCCAGATTTATCACTTTGAGGAATATACAGAGCATCAATGACTACAGATCTATCAAAGGAAAGAACATGGATCACATAGGACGTATGCTACACTCACACACACACACACATCAACAATATAACCTCTAGATGACGTCTTGACAGTCTTGTCTTCTTACCTGTTCTACTTCTTTCACTCCTTCCTTCTTTCTTATGAAGATTGTCCCTGAGTCAGGGCCTCTGCCTTGATTCCCCAGGGCCTCTGCCTTGATTCCCCAGGGCCTCTGCCTTGATTCCCCAGGGCCTCTGCCTTGATTCCCCAGGGCCTCTGCCTTGATTCCCCAGGGCCTCTGCCTTGATTCCCCAGGTTCCCCAGGGCCTCTGCCTTGATTCCCCAGGTTCCCCAGGGCCTCTGCCTTGATTCCCCAGGGCCTCTGCCTGGATTCCCCAGGGCCTCTGCCTTGATTCCCCAGGTTCCCCAGGGCCTCTGCCTTGATTCCCCAGGTTCCCCAGGGCCTCTACCTTGATTCCCCAGGGCCTCTGCCTTGACTCCGCAGGTTCCCCAGGGCCTCTGCCTGGATTCCCCAGGGCCTCTGCCTGGATTCCCCAGGGCCTCTGCCTGGATTCCCCAGGGCCTCTGCCTGTATTCCCCAGGGCCTCTGCCTGGATTCCCCAGGGCCTCTGCCTGTATTCCCCAGGGCCTCTGCCTGTATTCCCCAGGGCCTCTGCCTGGATTCCCCAGGGCCTCTGCCTGTATTCCCCAGGGCCTCTGCCTTGATTCCCCAGGGCCTCTGCCTGTATTCCCCAGGGCCTCTGCCTGTATTCCCCAGGGCCTCTGCCTGTATTCCCCAGGGCCTCTGCCTGTATTCCCCAGGGCCTCTGCCTTGATTCCCTAGGGCCTCTGCCTGTATTCCCCAGGGCCTCTGCCTGGATTCCCCAGGGCCTCTGCCTGTATTCCCCAGGGCCTCTGCCTGTATTCCCCAGGGCCTCTGCCTGTATTCCCCAGGGCCTCTGCCTGGATTCCCCAGGGCCTCTGCCTGTATTCCCCAGGGCCTCTGCCTGTATTCCCCAGGGCCTCTGCCTGTATTCCCCAGGGCCTCTGCCTGTATTCCCCAGGGCCTCTGCCTTGATTCCCTAGGGCCTCTGCCTCCATTCATACGCTGCGTCCCAAATGGCACCCTTTTCCGTAAATAGTGCACTACTTTTGACCAGGATTCATAAGGAAACCCATAGGGCTCTTTTTAAAAAGTAGTTTGTTGTTTGTTTTGTCACATGCACAAGTTGAAGGTAAAAGAAAACCGCACACTGCTCTTGATAGTATCGCTGATCTTTAATAAGCTTTACGTATCGGCCTCACGGCCTTCGTCTGAGCTTTAGATTGCTCAGATGTGCGAGTGCCTTTTGTATTTTGAGTCACTTGCACAAGTACAGTGAAATGCTTACGGGGCAGACATTGTAAGACCTACCCAACAGTGCAGTAATCAATATCAAAATAGTATAACTAATATTGTTGTTTTTTTAAACACAAGAAATAAGAAAATAAGCTATATACAAGTTGAATGTTCAGTGCCACAGAGAGGAAGCTATATACAGGGTGCCAGTACTACATGTGTAGGGATACTGGAGTAATTGAGGTAGATATGTAAATGTAGGCAGGGATTAGGAGAAAGTGACTGGTAGCAGAATAATTAATACAACTTATAATAGTAAACAGTATGGCAGTAGCATGTGTGTGTGTTTCAGTGTAGGCGTGATAGGCGGATATACAAGGAAACGGGTGAAAAGTGGCTGTAGCAGGAATATATACAGTATATATACGTATGGTAAAATACTAATGGTAATGTATACATGGAAACAGGTATGAAAAATTGTTATGGTGTGTGTGATGTGTAGGAGCAGGAGGAGATGGGTCGGATTAGGAGGAGATGGGTCGGAGCAGGAGGGGATGGGTCGGATTAGGAGGAGATGGGTCGGATTAGGAGGAGATGGGTCGGAGCAGGAGGAGATGGGTCGGATTAGGAGGAGATGGGTCGGATTAGGAGGAGATGGGTCGGATTAGCAGGAGAGGGGTCTGAGCAGGAGGAGATGGGTCGGATTAGGAGGAGATGGGTCGGAGCAGGAGGAGATGGGTCGGAGCAGGAGAAGATGGGTCGGAGCAGGAGGAGATGGGTCGGATTAGGAGGAGATGGGTCGGATTAGGAGGAGATGGGTCGGAGCAGGAGGAGATGGGTCGGATTAGGAGGAGATGGGTCGGATTAGGAGGAGATGGGTCGGATTAGGAGGAGATGGGTCGGATTAGGAGGAGATGGGTCGGAGCAGGAGGAGATGGGTCGGATTAGCAGGAGATGGGTCGGATTAGGAGGAGATGGGTCGGATTAGGAGCAGATGGGTCGGATTAGGAGGAGATGGGTCGGAGCAGGAAGAGATGGCTCTGAGCAGGAGGAGATGGGTCGGATTAGCAGGAGATGGGTCGGATTAGGAGGAGATGGGTCGGAGCAGGAGGAGATGGGTCGGATTAGGAGGAGATGGGTCGGATTAGGAGGAGATGGGTCGGAGCAGGAGGAGATGGGTCGGATTAGGAGGAGATGGGTCGGATTAGCAGGAGATGGGTCGGATTAGGAGGAGATGGGTCGGATTAGGAGGAGATGGGTCGGAGCAGAAGGACATGGGTCGGAGCAGGAGGAAAAGCATGCGATAATTACCAGCAAAAGAAGCCCAGTAGCCCCACTCTGCTTGTGATGTCGTCGTTGCTAACTCCTACGCATATCAGTCATGCCTCCATTTGGAGAGGGAGTTACCCTTGTCACTAACCACATTTGCTGTTGAGGAAGTGACTGCAATGGAAACAGCCAGTGAGTTAATTTTAGTTGAGGTGCCATTGCAAATGTATGCTAATACAAATGAGATAAGATCAACAGAAGCGCTAATCATTCCATGAAAGCATAGAGAACTATTTTTAGGATGTCGTGCTGATAGAAATTGCTACTATGACTTGATCATGATTTACAAGGTTTTTCCCAGTGCAAGGACCAGTTCAGCATCACTTAAAGACCCTCAGAGTCTGGTAATCTGACCAGTTATGAAATTCCTTTTGTAAATGATCCAAAACGTTTTTTTTTCTGGAAAAAAAGCGTGGCTGTAGAATATCAAAATAGTGACTATTATTAAGTGATGTAAAGTCAATGTTGCATAAACTGTTCATGAATGATCATAATTGATTCACATACAATAAATGGTTTGTCCTTTTTTCTTTATAATTTTATTGAGGTATTGACTCAACAGCACAAGTTAAATAAATAAATACAATAAAATTACTCTATAAAATGCAATTAAATAACATAACAATTAGGTATTAGACACTTCAAATAAATTAAATAAATAAATTAAATAAATATTGTCAAATTCCATTTAAATAACAATATATATAGACAACAATACAACTATAATGAATAAATAAACGATAAATAATAATAGCTATATTAATAAAAAGAGAAAGACATGATTCATTCAGAATCAATTACAAACTATTTTAACTTCTCAATAAGATGTAGCAGCGTATATCAAAATGCTAAAAATACATTGAATCGTCGTCAGAATTCCTTCAGATAAAAGGACATAAAACGGTTGTTTTGCATGCTGTGGATGGTAGTTCAGCAGCAGGTCCTGAGAGTAACACTAGTTCAGTACATAGTACTTTAACATTATAGAAATATGCTGCCATGGTAACACCACAGAAACACATCTGTTATACAATGAACCCCAAGTATATATAAACTGCTACAGTTTACATAGGTTGGTATAATTCCTCTAGCCTGGTCCCAGATCTGTTTGTGCTCTTGACTACTCCGTGCTGTCGTGCAAGCCAATGTTTGGCATGTCAATGGGTGGTAAGAAGTGGCATGATGGCACAAACAGACTGGTACCCAGGCTATGATTTCTCATCTTTGACAGAAGAGTAGAAAAGCATTGGCTTTAACATAAAACAACAATGCCTTAACCTCAGCCAACTACAGTAGATGAAACGCCCTGACTCCTATCGGGTAACCTTCCCGTATCTTCTTCTTCATGTAATTAGCTACCTTTTCCCCCCTCCAACAGTTCAATCTTTCCCTCACGCTGTGGACTGCATCCCAAATGGTGACCTATTCCCTGTATATTATTCACTCATAGAGCTCTTGTCAAAAGTATAGGGAATAGGTTGGCATTTGGGACACAGCCTTCCTCTCTGTCGTCAGCCATTTTGTTTGTCTTACAAGGCGAACACGCCAAAGAAGTTCTTCCCAGCGCCACTCTCCAGATGGGGCAGAAGCCTGTTCTCTGTGACTGTCCGGAGCCTGTCTCCCCTCTCCAGGCTGAACACTGCTCCCACATACACTGCATTATACCACTTCCCTTCACTCGCAGCCTCGCCGTTGGAAGACTTCTTACACACGGTGCGTACAGAGTTGAGCAGCGTCTGGTAAACCTTGTTGTCTTCGGTGCCGTAGCTTGGGGACCAGCGCTTGACCGTGTTACTCAGGTGAACCATGTCCTCGTTAGGATGTTTGGGGTTGGCCTTGCAGCTGACGTGGAAAGAAGCCTGGCTGTAGATGAAGTATAGACCCGTCTGGGGGATCACAATCTCGTTGTTGTTGAGTTTAAGACCCCCCTGTGAGAATCCCTGGCCCTCGTCGTCTGTCCACTCCACTGAGGACTTGTACGCTCCACTGGGGTTGTATTCACCTAAAAGGGGAAGGGAGGAGAGAGAGAGAGAGGTTGGACATGAATATAATTGACTAGATATTGACTCGTGGAGCACTTCGACTCACCATCTCTATTGAGGCAAGTTGTAAATGAGCAGTTTCAAAAGGAGATGAAGGTTATGTCTTGACTTATATCGTATGTCAAACAGGCTTGATTCATTCACTGCTTCTTATCCCATTTTAAAGTCAAGGGTCAAGTGTGAATTGATTTGAATATACTACATTTACATAGTGTAAATTCATCACTATTCATCATGCGGAGAAATTCATTCCAGTTCTATAGCGCTGTTGAAATGACTAACGCTTTTGTGCTGAACGCATTACGTCTCAAATGGCACTCGATCGATCCCCTTACGTATGAGCCCTGGTCAAAACTACTGCACTATAATAGGGAATAGGGTATCATTTGGGGTGCAGACAGGCATCGAATGCATTACTGGATAGTGTGCTCTTACCTTCTAAATGAATGGCAGCCTTTCTGTTTTCAGAGAGTTGTCTCAACATATGCTGAAGTTCTGAGGGAAGGAAGGAGATGGAGATTTAGAAACAGTAACATCTTCACAAGCCGGGAATCTTCTCAAGCTAACTACATGTGAGAGGTTTTAAGAGCTTGCAAGAATGTATCTTAAATTGCACCCTATTCCCTATATAGTGCACTACTTTTGACCAGGGCCGATGGGGGGGGGGGTTAGGGCTCTGGTCATAAGTAGTGCACTAAAATAGGAATAGGATGCTATTTAGAATGCACACTTTGTCAAGGGAGTAGCAGCATATATATATATATATATATAGCACCAACAGTAGAACGTGACAGAAAGAAGGGATATGAACTCACCATCAGGTTTCTCGGTGTGATCTTGTTTCTGAGTAGAGGAAATGAGAAATAGAGATAAGGAAAGAGTTAGTCCTGCGATCGGTTTCATATTGATGCTAAACAGGAGATATGAAATATACTGAGCTAAAGCAGAGACATATAGAGATTTACAGAGGATACAAATAAATACAACTTTATGCATAGATATATAGTGATATAGCTGTATAGTATATAAATACTTGCAAGGTAAATACATGTAAATGAAAGTACATTTTTATTTCTCAAATTGCTGATGAAATACTCTTGATATTAACACGTCAAAGGAGTTCAGATCGATTTAACAAGACATTGTGCCGCTAATAATAATAAATAATAAATAATAATAAAAGATAAGAAATAATAGGATGTATATTCTTACCTGCCAGGTAATGAAAAGTGCAGCTGAGACACACAGTGCCATTGCCAGCAGGGCACCACACAGCCTCCACTGTCGTGTGGGCTTCTCCCGTACCAGGGTCACGATCGGTGAAGGGTACACAGGGCCATTCTCCAAGTCTACCGTCACTCTGCTGCAATCACCTTCCATCGTTTTAGTAGAACTGTCGGTGGATCCTGGAGTAGAAACTTCCTTTACCTACTTAAACCAAGGCAGTATTCGAAGAGAGTTCACGTGCCAGTTAAGCTCTTTTTTGCGGGTCTATGAAGTTTGTAAAAATGTGACGCTAAACTCCAGTAGTCTTATTAGAGGTTGTTTTTGAAGGTAGTGATGCTCCTGCTGTTGGTGTGTTTGATTGACTGATACTCTGAGCGCTGCTGTTATATACACATGTAGCTTCTGGGAAACTCCAGTGATGTCAGTCAGAGTGGAGGCAAGCAGAGGAACAGAGAGTTGGGGGGGAGGAGACATGGGGACTGGTGTAATGGCTGAGGGAACCTGTGGCGTTTTTCACACTTGAAACAAAAAAAAGTTTCACACCCACACGCAGGAAGAGTAGCTGTTGCATGCAAGAGCGACTGGGGATCCTAATAAACTAAAAAAAAAAAAACACTGCATGCACACACAGCTATCTTCCACGAACTCTCTCTCTTTCACACACCTCAAGTAACACCAAAGCGTATTATCTCAAACTTTATTTTTTTTTAACTCTGTTCCATATTGGGTTTTACTTTATGGGATTTTCTTGTCGCTCTTTCTTGGCATTTACATTTTCTTCCTTCTACTTTTGTATGTCCATTAGTATCAACACTGGTGGCTGGTTTTAAGGACAGAGCAGTCTATTGAGCAACAGACAACGTTGGGGTATCATTTTAGTTCAGTTAAAAGTTGTAGCAAGTTTTAGTATGATGTTTTTTTATATAAAGGATGAAAGTAAATGTGTTTGTGTACGTAAAGCACATTATCACTGCTATGCTGAAGTACACTTGTATGTTAATGTTACATTTGGACTATACATTCTCACAAGCAAACATCCTCCTTTGCCATATTGGTAAAGAAAGATGTGTCATGGCTGCAATGGTATCATTTTCATTATGTTAATGTTGCATTTGGGAAAGTACTCAGACCTCTTGACTTTTTCCACATTTTGTTAAGTTACAGCCTAATTCCAAAATGGATTAAATAGTTTTTTCCCCCCTCAATCGACACACACTATCCCATAATGATGAAGCAAAAACAGGTTTAGACATTTTTGCAAATGTATTAAAAATAAAAAAAAACTGAAATAACACATTTACATAAGTATTCAGACCCTTTACACAGTATTTTGTAGAAGCACCTTTGGGCAGTGATTACCGCCTTGAATCTTCTTGGGCATGACTCTACAAGCTTGGCACGCCTGTATTTGGGGAGTTTCTCCCAATCTTCTCTGTAGATCCTCTCAAGCTCTGTCAGGTTGGATGGGGAGCGTCACTGCACAGCCATTTTCAGGTCTCTCCAGAGATGTTCGATCGGGTTCAAGTTCTGGCTCAGAGACTTGTCCCGAAGCCACTCCTGCATTGTCTTGGCTGTGTGCCTAGGGTTGTTGTCCTGTTGGAAGGTGAACCTTCGCCCCAGTCTGAGGCCCTGAGGGCTCTGGAGCAGGTTTCCATCAAGGATCTGCTGAAAAACTTCCAAGGCATGGTGCTGCCTCCACAATGCGTCACAGTAGGGATGGTGCCAGGTTTCCTCCAGACGTGACGCTTGCCATTCAGGCCAAAGAATTCAATCTTGGTTTCACAAGACCAGAGAATATTGTTTCTCATGGTCTGAGAGTCCTTTAGGTGCCTTTTGGCAAACTCCAAGCGGGCTGCCATGTGCCTTTTACTGAGGAGTGGCTTCCGTCTGGCCACTCTACCATAAAGGCCTGATTGGTGGAGTGCTGCAAAGATGGTTGTCCTTCTGGAAGGTTCTCCCATCTCCACAGAGGAACTCTGGAGCTCTGTCAGACTGACCATTCTCCTTGACCAAGGCCCTTCTCCCTTGATTACTCAGTTTGGCTGGGCAGCCAGCTCTAGGAAGAGTCTTGATGGTTCCAAACTTCTTCCATTTAAGAATGATGGAGGCCACTGTGTTTTTGGGGACCTTCAATGCTGCAGCAATGTTTTGGGGTACATTTTCCCCAGATCTGTGCCGCAACACAATTCTGTCTCTGAGCTCTACCGACAATTCCGTTGACCTCATGGCTTGGTTTTTGCTTTGAAATGCACTGTCAACTGTGGGACCTTTATATAGACAGGTGTGTGCCTTTCCAAATCATGTCCAATTCAATTTACAACAGGTGGACTCCAATCAAGTTGTAGATGCATCTCTAGGATGATCAATGGAAACAGGATGCACCTGAGCTCAATTTCCTGTTTCATAGCAAATGGTCTGAATACTTATATAGTATTTCATTTTTTAAATTTGTAATACATTTCTAAAAACCTGTTTTTGCTTTGTCATTATGGGGTATTGTGTGTAGATTAATTAGGATTTTTTTTGATTGAATACATTTTAGAATAAGGCTGTAATGTATCAAAATGTGGAAAAAGTAATGGGGTCTGAATACTCTCTGAATGCACTGTATGTGAAGTTGTCTTTCTCTCTCTCTTTGGTCTTTCATGTTTTATGTTTGGGCTTTCCACTGAACTGGAAATTAAATTGCACCGTGCATCTGCACTAGATTTGGCCTCTCACTGATCCCGTACTACAACTAATGTAGGCCTACAACACATTTGAAACAATGGTCGTGATATTCCACAGATATTTCTGTGGAATAATACAGTTTGTCTGCACTATTTCCCCCCCCCCCCCAACCTGTGTGTTGTACAGTGTCTCCACAAAGCTTAACGTAGTCATAATTTTTTTTTTTTGCATAGAAACTCTCCGTTGTATAATAACTGTTGTGCCAAATGCATTATACATCAGTTGTACAACTTGAGTGTGTAAGGGGCCAACGTCTCGACAATACTCAGTGCTGTACTGTGTGAGTGACAGAGCCCATTCACCCACAGATAAGCAAAGGTACGGAGGGAGAGAAGGATGTGAAAGAAAGAAAGATGGGGGAAGGTGTTTTTTTTTTTAATCCTTTTCTCATCAACTGATAATAATGTTGGCAAGGATAGGAGCAGGTGTTATGACAGTGGGATGTTTCATTTTTATATAATAACCCCCATCATATTCATAATGAAAGTGGATTACATTAACCAACATGTAAAACACTCCTCTTCCAGAGGTAAGTGTACGGAAAAAGTGATTCCTGAAAAAAAACATTTACATTTCAGTGTCTCAGAATAAGACGGCAGGTAAAACACAGACAGGAAGTGTTGTAATAAGCAAAGCTTTAATCCGACGTCTAGAATTTGAGCTAGGTAGCCGCAAGAAATACTCTTAAAACTCAACTGCTAATGATCCTGTTAAAAAAGAAATCTGGTATGTGGATCTCTGAAACGGACGGCTCATGACGAGAGGCGGGGAGTGTGTTGTGTACCTCCGATCAAGTTGATTTTCACATTTTTCATTGAAATTGGTGTCATATTGGCCTAGACATGATGACAGGGAGATTTGAATTTAACAGTGAGCTTCAATGCCTATATAGTGACATCTATAGCACACGTTCTCCAGGGCTGTTGAGCGGCTGTTTACAAAATGTTTTTTTGTGTGTGTGTGTGTGTGATTTAATTGTTTTTAAATATGTTTTTATTGAACATTAAAAAAAAAGGATACCATACGATGTGTGATATAGTGTAGATTTACCTTGTTTGGTATCTAAGATTTTGCTCATACAGACAAACAGTATACATTGCAATCTGTTGAAAGAATGACTAATGTAAATTAGTATTTGATTTGTTAGATTGTAGTTCTGAGATTATATGGGATGTTTATTGTTTCTGTTTCCATCCTGTGTGTGGCATAATGTTGCTAACTCATTATTAGTACTCATCCATTCAAACATCCTCACACAAAAAAACAGAAGCACTAAATATAGCTCTTTATTTATATATTCTACATGCGTCTGTATTTTTTATGTCGATGACACTTCCTTTCCAAATCCCATCTTTGTGTGAGAAGCCTGGGCTTCTGAGGCTAGTCAGACACTGACTCGCATAGGGATATTATTGTGAATAAGAAAAATAAATTGCTAATGTTCACACAAACTGACAGCCATCTGAGTAACTGTATCACAAAGTTACAAATATATTCTTCCATTGATATAATACAAGGTCACTATTTATCATCTTTACCGCTGAGACTTCTGATTATGGACGTTTGGGTTTTGTTGACGTTGTTATAGTATAATCTCTGTATACTACATAAACTTTGATTTGAAGTGTATTTGTCACGTGCGCCGAATACCTTACAGTGAAATGCTTACTTACTTACGGGCTCTAACCAATAGCGCAAAAAAGGTGAACAATAGGTAGGTAAAGAACAGTAAAAAGACAGGCTATATACAGTAGAGAGGCTATATACAGTAGCGAGACTATAAAAGTAGCAAGGCTACATACACTTATAGTATAATCCCTGAACACTACATACACTGTTATAGTATAATCTCTGAATACTACATACACTGTGATAGTACAATCTCTGAATACTACATACACTGTTGTAGTACAATCTCTGAATACTACATACACTGTTATAGTATAATCTCTGAATACTACATACACTGTTGTAGTACAATCTCTGAATACTACATACACTGTTGTAGTACAATCTCTGAATACTACATACACTGTTGTAGTATAATCTCTGAATACTACATACACTGTTGTAGTATAATCTCTGAATACTACATACACTGTTGTAGTATAATCTCTGAATACTACATACACTGTTGAAGTACAATCTCTGAATACTACATACACTGTTGTAGTATAATCTCTGAATACTACATACACTGTTGTAGTATAATCTCTGAATACTACATACACTGTTGTAGTATAATCTCTGAATACTACATACACTGTTGTAGTACAATCTCTGAATACTACATACACTGTTGTAGTATAATCTCTGAATACTACATACACTGTTGTAGTATAATCTCTGAATACTACATACACTGTTGTAGTATAATCTCTGAATACTACATACACTGTTGTAGTATAATCTCTGAATACTACATACACTGTTGTAGTATAATCTCTGAATACTACATACACTGTTGTAGTATAATCTCTGAATACTACACTGAGTGACTGCAGTTATTAAACATCAGCGAGATGGATGAGGCAAAACAGAACAGGATGAAACTGTGGCAGTCCTAATATGGACACAAAACACCACACTTTATGGTCAGCAATTGTATAGAACGTTATATCATAGTAAAGTTAAATGTTTTATTATTACCTTTTATTAATTATAGTTCCCCTATACAAAGATATAGATAATAAAACAAATTGTTATTACATAAATAAGAAAGTAAGTAAAATAAGTCCTCTCTCATGCCGTATATACATTTGCATTAAATACTTATGGAGGAGGGGAGATGGTGACTTAAAATTTGACGAGGACTCCCTCCCCCGTGTGCTTGGCCTAGTTTAAAGAGACAGAAGGAAGTGACTGATTCACCATTACAAACAGCAGCCATGACACATATCTTTTAGCACATATTTGGAAAATGAGGAAATTTGCATGTGAGAATTTACAGTGAATTCTGAAAATATTCAGACCCCTTCCCTTTTTAAAAAATATTTAATCTAAAATGGATTAAATAAAACATTTTCCTCGTCAATCTAGTAATGCACGATTCTACCGTATGGTTTTGCTACAGATCGACCACATCAAGGCCACCACTGGGCTGGAACACTGCAGAGGAGTTTACCCACTGAGGAGGTGGGCTTCACCAGAAAGGTAAACAGGGATGAAGGTGGGGCATTTCTAGGTGACTAATTTGACAACATTAAAGGCCATAGGAGAGAGTCACCTTCACATAAGAACAAGGGGAAGACCCATCTTTTTACCTACTAGCTTTAGTTCAACTTGAACCATGAGAGTTTTTTTAGTGGCCTTTATTCAATCTCTATTTAAAAGCTGGTCTTGAAATCATGTATATAATTGTCAAATCAAAAACTTTATTTGTCACATACACCAAATACAACAGGTGTAGACTTTAAAAGGGAAGTGCTTACTTCCCTTAACCAACAATGCAGTTCAAGAAATAGAGTTAAGAAAATATTTACCAAATAAACATTTAAAAGCAATACAATAACGGGATAATAACAATAACGAGGCTATATACAGGGGGGACCGGTACCGAGTCAGTGTGGAGGCTATATACAGGGGGTACCGGTACCGAGTCAATGTGGAGGCTATATACAGGGGGTACCGGTACAGAGTCAGTGTGGAGGCTATATACAGGGGGTACCGGTACCGAGTCAGTGTGGAGACTATATACAGGGGGTACCGGTACCGAGTCAATGTGGAGGCTATATACAGGGGGGGTACCGGTACCGAGTCAGTGTGGAGGCTATATACAGGGGGGACCGGTACCGAGTCAGTGTGGAGGCTATATACAGGGGGGACCGGTACCGAGTCAGTGTGGAGGCTATATACAGGGGGGACCGGTACAGAGTCAGTGTGGAGGCTATATACAGGGGGTACCGGTACCGAGTCAGTTTGGAGACTATATACAGGGGGTACCGGTACCGAGTCAGTGTGGAGGCTATATACAGGGGGTACCGGTACCGAGTCAGTGTGGAGGCTATATACAGGGGGTACCGGTACCGAGTCAGTGTGGAGGCTATATACAGGGGGGTACCGGTACCGAGTCAGTGTGGAGGCTATATACAGGGGGGACCGGTACCGAGTCAGTGTGGAGGCTATATAAAGGGGGGACCGGTACCGAGTCAGTGTGGAGGCTATATACAGGGGGTACCGGTACAAAGTCAGTGTGGAGGCTATATACAGGGGGTACCGGTACCGAGTCAGTGTGGAGGCTATATACAGGGGGTACCGGTACCGAGTCAGTGTGGAGGCTATATACAGGGGGTACCGGTACCGAGTCAGTGTGGAGGCTATATACAGGGGGTACCGACTCAGTGTGGAGGCTATATACAGGGGGTACCGGTACAGAGTCAGTGTGGAGGCTATATACAGGAGGTACCGGTACAGAGTCAGTGTGGAGACTATATACAGGGGGTACCGGTACAGAGTCAGTGTGGAGGCTATATACAGGCGGTACCGAGTCAGTGTGGAGACTATATACAGGGGGGACTGGTACCGAGTCAGTGTGGAGGCTATATACAGGGGGTACCGGTACCGACTCAGTGTGGAGACTATACACAGGGGGTACCGGTACCGAGTCAGTGTGGAGACTATATACAGGGGCTACCGGTACAGAGTCAATGTGGAGACTATATACAGGGGTACCGGTACCGAGTCAGTGTGGAGACTATATACAGGGGGTACTGGTACCGAGTCAGTGTGAAGACTATATACAGGGGGTACCGGTACAGAGTCAATGTGGAGGCTATATACAGGGGGTACCAGTACCGAGTCAGTGTGGAGACTATATACAGGGGTACCAGTACCGAGTCAGTGTGGAGACTATATACAGGGGGTACCGGTACCGAGTCAGTGTGGAGACTATATACAGGGTGGACCGGTACCGAGTCAGTGTGGAGGCTATATACAGGCGGTACCGAGTCAGTGTGGAGACTATATACAGGGGGGACCGGTACCGAGTCAGTGTGGAGGCTATATACAGGCGGTACCGAGTCAGTGTGGAGACTATAGACAGGGGGGACCGGTACCGAGTCAGTGTGGAGGCTATATACAGGCGGTACCGAGTCAGTGTGGAGACTATATACAGGGGGGACCGGTACCGAGTCAGTGTGGAGACTATATACAGTGGGTACCGGTACCGAGTCAGTGTGGAGACTATATACAGTGGGTACCGGTACCGAGTCAGTGTGGAGACTATATACAGAGGGTACAGGTACCGAGTCAATGTGGAGGATATATACATGGGGTACCGGTACCAAGTCAGTGTGGAGGATATATTCATGGGGTACCGGTACCAAGTCAGTGTGGGGGGGTACAGGTTAGTTGAGGTAATTTGTACATGTAGGTAGGGGGGAAGTTACTACGCATAGATAATAAACAGCGAGTAGCAGCAGTGTAAAAACAAATGGGGGGGTGTCAATGTAAATAGTCCGGGTTGCCATTTGATTAACTGGTCAGCAGTCTTATGGCTTGGGGATAGAAGCTGTTAAGGAGCCTTTTGGTCCTGAAATTGGCGCTCCAGTACCGCTTGCTGTGCGGTAGCAGGGAGAACAGTCTATCTGTCATGCCCTTTTCACGACTGTCTTGGTGTGTTTGGACCATGATAGTTCATTGGTGATGTGGACACCAAGGGACTTGAAACTCTCGACCCGCTCCACTACAGCCCTATCGATGTTAATGGGGACCTGTTCGGCCCTCCTTTTCCTGTAGTCCACAATCAGCTCCTTTGTCTTGCTCTCATTGAGGGAGAGGTTGTTGTCCTGGCACCACACAGCCAGGTCTCTGACCTCCTCCCTATAGGCTGTCTCATTGTTGTTGGTGATCAGGCCTACCACTGTTGTGTCGTCAGCAAACTTAATGGTGTTGGAGTCGTGTTTGGCCACACAGTCGTGGGTGAACAGGGAGTACAGGACAGGACTAAGAACGCACCCCTGAGGGGCCCCAGTGTTGAGGATCAGCGTGGCAAACGTGTTGTTACCTACCCTGAATACCTGGGGGCGGCCCGTCAGGAAGTCCAGGATCCAGTTGCAGAAGGATGTGTTTAGTCCCAGGGTCCTTAGCTTAGTGATGAGCTTTGTGGGCACTATGGTGTTGAACGCTAAGCTGTAGTCAATGAATAGCATTCTCACATAGGTGTTCCTTTTGTCCAGGTTGGAAAGGGCAGTGTAGAGTGAGATTGAGATTTCGTCATCTGTTGATATGTTGGGGCGAATTGGAGTGGGTCTAGGGTATCCGAGATGATGCTGTTGATGTGAGTAATGGCCAGCCTTTCAAGGCACTTCATGGCTACCGATGTGAGTGCTACGGGGCGGTAATCACTTAGGCAGGTTACCTTCGCTTCCTTGGGCACAGGGACTATGGTGGTCTGCTTGAAACATGTAGGTATTACAGACTCAGACAGGGAGAGGTTGAAAATGTCAGTGAAGACGCTTGCCAGTTGGTCCACGCATGCTTTGAGAACACGTCCTGGTAATCTGTCTGGTCCTGCGGCTTTGTGAATGTTGACCTGTTTAAAGGTCTTGCTCACATCGGCTACCGAGAGCGTTATCACACAGTTGTCCGGCACAGCTGGTGCTCTCATGCATGCTTCAGTGTTGCTTGCCTCAAAGCGAGCATAAAAGGCATTTAGCTCGTCTGGTAGGCTCGCGTCACTGGGCAGCTCACGGCTGGGTTTCCCTTTGTAGTCCGTAATAGTTTTCAAGCCCTGCCACGTCCGGCGAGCGTCAGAGCCGGTGTAGTAGGATTCAATCTTAATCCTGTATTGACACTTTGCCTGTTTGATGGTTCGTCTGAGGGCGTACATACAAATTGTAGCCAAACCTAATTATTTTAAATAACTTTATTTTGTACCCCCTTTTCGTCATATCCAATTGTCTTGTCCCATCGCTGAAACTCTCGTACGGCCTCAGGAGAGGCGAAGGTCGAAAGCCGTGCGTCCTCCGAAACACAACCCTGCCAAGCCGCACTGCTTCTTGACACAATGCACGCTTAACCCGGAAACCAGCCGGACAAGGACATCCCGGTCGGCCAAATCCTTCCCTAACCTGGACAACACTGGGCCAATTGTGCGTCACATCATGGATCTCCCGGTCGTGGACGGCACTGCGATGCAGTGTCTTAGACCGCTGCGCCTATCGGGAGGCCCCAGTTTTTAATGCTTATCAATTTGTACCAAAATACAAAAATTCTACTTAAACAGGACTATTAAAGAATTTAATTTAAATGTTAAATTGTATTTTTTTAAATCACAGAAACAATGAGAAAATGTGTAAAAATAAATAATGAAATGTTAATTATATAAAGCAGCCCGTCATCTGCCAGAGAGTAGCCCCAATCGGCCCGAGCCCCAAGTAATACATTTGGGCCAGATAACTCACACCGGAATCGGCCCGAACCCAATCCCCGCATTCTAGCCATAAGTAATACTGCCGAAGGCGGCCCAGACTCAGCCCACATGACGTCGGCCGAGTCTGACTCTCAGCCGAGTGCCCCGACTCTCACTCAGCCGGAAACGGCCCAGATCCACTGTGCTAGTTGGGACACCCCCGCCCCTTGTTTAACCACATCTATGTTCTCTTTCCTGTCGATGCATGGGAAATCCTGCCAGCTCTATATTATCCGTGTCGTCGTTCAGCCACGACTCTGTGAAACATAAGATATTACAGTTTTTAATGTCCCGTTGGTAGGATAGTCTTGATCATATATCGTCCAGTTTATTCTCCAGTGATTGCACGTTGGCCAATAGTACGGATGGTAGTGGAAGTTTACTCCTATGAATTCTCAAAAGGCAGCCCGACCTCCGCCCCCTTTATCTCTGTCTTTTCTTTACGCAAATTTGGGCCAGTTCCTGAGAAAGCAGTATATCCTTCACGTCAGACTGGTTAAAGAAAAAAAAAACTTTGTCCAGTTCGAGGTGAGTAATCGCTGTTCTGATGTCCAGAAGTTATTTTCGGCCATAAGAGACAGTAGCAGCCACATTATGTACAAAACAAGTTTAAAAAAAAAAAAGAAGACACAAACCATGCGAAAAAGCACAGTTGGTTAGGAGCCCGTAAAACGGCAGCCATCCCCTCCGGCTCCATCCTCAGGTGCTATAGCCTCAACATTGATAACAAAAATAAACATTTACCAACAAAAAAATCCCATATCAAATGGAACAGGTAGTCATATGATATTAAAAGGTACATCAACAGATTTAAGAAAGTTTTAATCAGTGTCACATGAAAGTCACTTTTGCTGTAAAAGACCATGAAGGAGAGTTGACAGGGAAGTAAAACCTAAAACCGCATTAAACCAAAAGGGGAATTGAAAGATAGAAGGCCATTCTAGGCAGATAAAACACTGTGAAATCATGGCAGGAAGGAACAGACATTATTGTGGAGTATTGGTGTTTCCTTTATTTTTTCCCCCCAGTTCTATTTTTATTGTTCTTGGTATTGGCCTGAAGGTGACACGGTAAGCCCTTCCTGTCCTAAAACCCAGTATTATAGGACTATTTACATGACCGTGTCTTGAGAAAGAGTAGAAGGAATTTTACCTTTATTTATCTTGGAAAATCAGTTAAGAACAAATTCTTATTTACAATGACGGCCTAGACCGGCCAAGCCCGGACGACACTGGAACAATTTTGCGCCGCCCTATGGGACTCCCAATCACAGCCAGTTGTGATACAGCCTGGAATCGAACCAGGATGTCTGTAGTGACGCCTCAAGCGCTGAGATTCAGTGCCTTAGACCGCTGCGCCACTCGGGAGTGAGAGAGAATGGAAGGAGTGAGAGAGAATGGAAAGAGTGAGAGAGAATGGAAGGAGTGAGAGAGAATGGAAGGAGTGAGAGAGAATGGAAGGAGTGAGAGAGAATGGAAGGAGTGAGAGAGAATGGAAAGAGTGAGAGAGAATGGAAGGAGTGGGATAGAATGGAAGGAGTGAGAGAGAATAGAAGGAGTGGGATAGAATGGAAGGAGTGAGAGAGAATGGAAGGAGTGAGAGAGAATGGAAGGAGTGAGAGAGAATGGAAGGAGTGAGAGAGAATGGAAGGAGTGAGAGAGAATGGAAGGAGTGAGAGAGAATAGAAGGAGTGGGATAGAATGGAAGGAGTGGGAGAGAATGGAAGGAGTGGGATAGAATGGAAGGAGTGAGAGAGAATGGAAGGAGTGGGATAGAATGGAAGGAGTGAGAGAGAATGGAAAGAGTGAGAGGAAGGTGATCACAGGTGTAATGGTATGACAAGTGAAACTGACAGAGAGAGGAAGATAGAGGGGCATTCAGAACTCTGACTAAGTGAAACTCTGTGGCTTCCCTCCTTCCTCTCTTTAGTAACCGTTACGCTGCTGGTGGTGGTAGTGGAAGGTGTGAGCGGCAAATATTGGAAGGAGTGAGCTTAAGTTTGTGGAGACACTGCACAACACACTGGTTGTTATAGTGTTGTGGAGAAACTGCACAACACCAATTTGTGCAGACAAACTAATATTCCACAAAAATATCTGTTGTATCCCAACCATTGTGTTTTAGGCGTACATTAGTTGTAGTACGGGATCAGTGAGAGGCCAAATCTAGTGCAGACGCACGGTGTCATTACATTTCCAGTTCAGGAATGTAGTAATACACGATTCTACCGTATGGTTTCGCTACAGATCGACCACATCAAGGCCACCACTGGGCTGGAACACTGCAGAGGAGTTTACCCACTGAGGAGGTGGGCTTCACCAGAAAGGTAAACAGGGATGAAGGTGGGGCATTTCTAGGTGACTAATTTGACAACATTAAAGGCCATAGGAGAGAGTCACCTTCACATACCAATTGACTTTTTTGTTGTTACGTTACAGCCTTATTTTAAAATGGATGAAATAAATAAAAATCCTCTATTCTGCCCTGGAATTGCGTTCCCATGCAAAACTAGACAGATAGCTAACAACTAAGTCTTCAATAAAACTCCCAAGGCGTGACTTTTCTTGAATGAATATATTGAAAACGTTTATGTTGTGAAACTGCAAAATACAGAAAATAATATACTTCAATTCACATCGACATACTGCAGCTGTACATTTCAAGTTGAAGTTGCATAAATACAAAGCAGGTGCCAAGGTACCATGTATCTGACATGATGCCAAACCCTAAAGCTAAGTGTTACTCATATGGTAATTGGCTAACTCCTTTCATTAATATAATAATGTGTAACCACCTCTGTACAATAACAAAGCATATTACACTAGAAACAGTAACAAAACTACAGTATTGTATGTTTTACAATTCGTTTACATGACGCACATGCAAAGTAACACAGCTGACGGCATACATGAAAGGCAAGACAATTTGTGTGAGTGAATGCAACCAACTAACATTGATAAGTAAACAATTCTATCAATAACAAGATTATCATCAATAGCAATATGCTTGAATCGAACTTACAAACGTGACAAGAAATAACTGCACTGAAAGACCTGCACCGTAGAGTTATTTTTTTTAGCTGCTTCTTCTCTGCGTGTCTCTTCCTGTTTCATTACAGTCTTTCTAAGTACCAGAAAGCTCCACTAGGGGGCGATAAATACCATGGAACACAATGAAAATCCATTTTAACCACTGTAATAAAATATTCTGTTACTTTCTAACAGGATCGCAGCATACTCCCCGCTTGGTATAATGACATTGTACCGCTATAAAACATGTATCAAGAAAACAAATAATGTCCTTTTTATTTTTAGTCTCTAGGATACTTCAGAAAGAAGAACAACAATCTCTGAAATTGGTCTTGGAAACACCTTAGCAGCTCCTTGCTTGACAATTTTTTGTTCTACTTTCCTGACCTTTTTGCCAGTACTGGGAAAGGTTTTGACCACAAGCCCGACTGGCCAGTCATTTCTGTGCGCCTGACTGTCTTTCAATAAGACAACATCTCTCACTTTTACATTTGGCTTTTCTGCGTCTCTGCAGCGTTGTCAGGTACTCCTGTCTCCACCTTTTCCAAAAGGTGTCAGCAAGACACTGGACTTGTTTCCACTGTTTTCCATGAAGGTCGTTCATGCTGAAGTTGGTCGTTCTGCAGCGTTGTCAGGTACTCCTGTCTCCACCTTTTTCCAAAAGGTATCAGCGAGACACTGGACTTGCTTCCACTGTTTTCCATGAAGGTCGTTCATGCTGAAGTATCCAGAAGGGGCTGAGGTAGCGCTGGTCTTTTGTGTCAGTAACATTGAGGGTGTGAGAATGGCAGGCATGTCGGGGTCGGTTGACACTGACACTAAGTGTCTCGCATTGATTATTGCCTTAACTTCAGACATAAGAGTGCTCAAGACCTCATGTGTGAGACGAGTGGAGCCCGTCTGGAACAGCATAGCATCTAGGATACGTCTGGTACCCCCAATGAGTCTCTCCCAAGAACCACCCATATGAGACGAGTGTGGGGGATTAAATATCCAAGTACATCCCTTGTCTGAGAGGCATTTAGTCAGTTCTGAGTCATTTGTGTCGATTCCCAGTTCCCTGCAGGCCCCTACAAAGTTTTTACCTTGATCAGAGCGTAGCACTTTTGCTGGACCACGGATAGAGAAAAAAACGCCTCAGTGCGTTGGTGAAGCTGGATGTGGACAGGGATTCGATGAGCTCAATATGGACTGCTCCATTAGACATACATGTAAAGAGCCCCGCCCAGCTCTTGAAGTCTGCACTACCACCTCTAGTGCGACGAGTTATGGCATTCCATGGTCCAAACACATCAAGTCCAACGCTGGTGAATGGTGGTTCAGATGTGAGTTTGTCTGCAGGCAAGTCAGACATCTTTTGGTCAACTAACCTCCCTCTAACTTTGCGGCAGGTGACACGCTTGTGAATGATACCAGAGACCAGATGTTTGCTCCCAATAATCTAGAAGCCTGCTGCTCGAATAGCTCCATCTGAAGAAATGACGGCCCTGGTGAGCCACTTGCTCGTGATAATGTCTTACCAGCAGAGTGGCGACATGATGTGTCCGTGGGATGACGAGAGGATGTTTTTTCGTCTTGTGACATGTCGGCAGAGGATAAGCGGCCTCCCACCCTCAGCAACCCATCCTCATCAATCACTGGGTTCAGCTTGTTGAGTGTACTTTGTTTTGGGAACCCTTTTCCTTTTTCAAGGCATTTAAATTCCTCTTTGACGGCTTCATGTTGCACACAGTGAACGATTGCTGTTTTGGCTTGTGACAACTCACTTGTACTGCATGGTTTATTACAGTCATGCCAGCCTCTGCAGTTGGTGTTGTCCGCACCTTCATGGAAGGGTCAGGCAACGTGAATGAGTCGTGCTGTGACGCGATGGAGAGCTTTCCAGCTTGAGAACCTCTCAAAGCGATGAGAGCCGAGTTGAGCTCCAGAAACCTTAGTGGCGAAGGCAGTGACGTCTGGTCGAATCTCTGCGTCTGCGTGAGGCTCTACAAAGGTCAAAGGTCTCAGGCTCTTGTGGATGGTAAACACCAAATATGGGAAAATACCAGCGTTCTTTAACTCCCTCTAGTGGCAGAGAAGATTCAGCTCGGTCGTTATCCAGCATCTTTTGCATGAAGTCAATAAAATGACGCTTCATGTCAGGCTTTTTGCCTAAAGTCCTGCGAAGTGATGTGAAACAGTTCATGGCCTGCTCCCTGTTATTAGGAAGGCGACGAAAAGGTCTTCATGTTGTATGGAGCAGAGTTGTCATTGATGTTGAAGAGATTCAAAAACTCTGTCTTGGCCAGAGATTTGTTGCTCTGTTCATCAAGCACTACATACATTTTGACAGCTTTCTCTCTTTTCCCAGCTGGATAAGCTTTGACTAGGCATATTTTTGAACATGATCTTGGATTGACTGCCTCACCACAGATCTCCGTACACCTTGCTCCCCGCCATGCTCTTTCTCTGCTGTAGCGGTGTCTGTATTTGAAGGGGCTGGGCCTAGATGCAGAGCAGCCAGATGTCTGTCGCTGTCGCACTCAGAGCACTTGACACCTTACAGTCTTTAGCTCTTTGCTGAGTTGACCCACAACATCGGAAACAAATGCTATTCTCTTTGAGATATGATTTGAGCTCATCTAGAGTTTTGTATCTAAACCGACGACACTTTTTAAGAGGATGAGGCTTGTTATGTATTGGGCAGTGATGGTCAGGGCTTTCAACCTTTGTCTTACTGGGTTTGGTTTGGTGGTCTGAGGACTCAGATGACACGTCTGTTTTGTCAAGTCACAGGTGTCTTGCTGCTGTACCTGGCAGGTTTCTCACTTTCCGTAGACACCTGGGTAGAGGGTGAAACTGTAGAGGGTGAAACTGGGGTCATTTCTAGTTTTCGTCTGGTTCCTGATGAATCTCGAGAAAAACGAGAATGGTGGGAATGCTACCCGATAGTCCTCCTTGTATTTGGATCCCTGTGCTATCCATTTGTCTTGTAAACTAAATGGAAGTTTCTCTACTATAGGGTTTACTCCCCCGAGATGTGTCCATATGAGCGAGGCCTGGATGGTACCCTTCTACTTTAGCACACTCCAGTTCGAGAAGAATGTCACC
The DNA here is from genome assembly GCF_901001165.1 of Salmo trutta. Lineage (NCBI taxonomy): Eukaryota > Metazoa > Chordata > Actinopteri > Salmoniformes > Salmonidae > Salmo > Salmo trutta. Next base: position 7,348,332 of record NC_042992.1, on the reverse strand, counting down.
TAGAATGTCACCTCTTTGTTAGCCAATTTTGGAAAATCATAAATTTTCTTCAACAGTGCATTCTCGATCACTTCGGGTGTACCATAGCACTCTTCTAGTCATTGCCAGTCCATGTTAAGCTATGCAGTTGCGTTGAAAATATGGACAGATCTAATTCTCTTTGCTTGCTCAGACGACTCTGCCTCTATCCACTTGGTAATTAGATCTAACTTTTCCCTGGCTGATAAATTCTCTGGTCACATTGAGAAAGGATGCTTTCCATGCCCAATCATTTTCAGGGCGATCAACAAACTTCAGGAGTCCGGGAACTCACCATCTCACGGCGTAGGAGGTACTTGGTGAGGTCTGGTGCCACTTGTGACTCAGGCAAGCTTTGTGTGTGTGACTGAAAGTGGGCTTGTTTTCCATTTTCACCATGCTGCTGTTCATTTCTTTTGAACGGAGAGTCTCTGCTTATGCTCCGTTGTTTGCTACTTTCTAGATTGTGGCATATAGCTGGGTCAACATTAAGCTCTTGTGTCTCTACTTCAAATGGAAGTTCAGCAAAGTAGGGCCTAGCATGTTGTTGCACATACTCACAAGTACGTTGGACTGGACTTAAGGCTGTGTCCCTGTGTCTAGTTCTTTGCGAAGCTTTCTGCGTTCTGATCCTACAGCTTCTTCAAAGGCTGCAGCTTCAGCCAATGAAGCAGCAGCTGTTCTCTCAACTTGGAGAACATATAAACTAGCCTCGAGGTCAGCTTTTTGCTTCAACAAGCTGTTCTCTATTTCTGCCTTTTTGTTTCATCACAGAAGCTTCCTTCTCAGAATTGGAGACTTGGAGCACGTGCTTCGTCTGCCTTGGCGCGTGCTTTGACGGCTACAGAACTCGCCGTTGAGGATCTGCTTGACTGTTTTGCTGACCTTGATCTTGTAGACTGAAACTTGGTCCCAATGTGCTGAAGAGGCTCCTCCATCTCTCTCTGTTGAACACCTGGCTCTGATTGTTGCATGGTAGACTGCTGGTCTTCCCTAGGATCAGAAGCTTTGTTGGCTGATGAACATAGAAACATAACCACCGTGTGCAGTTATTCTTGTGCTTGAGCCCGCCGTGGTGATTTTTTAAATTCACTTTTCTGTCCTGGAATTGCGTTCCAATGCACAACTAGACAGATAGCTAACAACTAAGTCTCCAATAAACCTCTCAAGGTGTGACTTTTCTTGAATGAATATATTGAAAATGTTTGTTGTGAAAAAATGAATATTTTCAGAGGCTGAAGCGTGACAAGAAATAACTGCACCTGTCACGTCCTGACCAGTATAATGGGTGATTTGTTATTGCAGTTTGGTCAGGATGTGGCAGGGGGTGTTTTTTTTATGTGGTTCGGGGTTTGTTGGGCTATGTACTTATGTAAGAGGGGTTTTTGTTTTATGTGTTCCGGGGTTTTTTGGTCTATGTTCTATGTTAGTGTATTTCTATGTTCAGTCTAGTCTATCTATTTCTATGTTTAGTTCATTGGGTTGACCTTCAATTGGAGGCAGCTGTTCCCCGTTGCCTCTGATTGAAGGTCCTATGTATAGGGGTGTTTTTGTAATGGGATTGGTGGGTAGTTATTTCCTGTTTAGTGTCTGTGCACCTGACAGGGCTGTTTAGTGTCGTTCGTTGTTTTGTATACGTGATTTGTTTGTTTTTCCTTCTTTTAAATTAAAAAAGAAGATGAGTATACATATTCCCGCTGCATTTTGGTCCACTCCTTACGACAACCGTGACAGCACCGAAAGACCTGCACCGTAGCGTTGTTTTTAGCTGCTTCTTCTCTGCGTGTCTCTTCCTGTTTCCTTACAGTCTTTCTAAGTACCAGAAAGCTCCATGAAAATCCATCTTAACCACTGTAATAAAATAATCTGTTACCTTCTAACAGGATGGCAGCACATCCTCATTAATCTAAACACAATACCCCAAATTACAAAATGAAACAGGTTTTTAGAAATGTTTACAAATCTATTACAAACAAAAAACAGAAATACCTTATTTACATAAGTATTCAGACCCTTTGCTATGAGACCCGAAATTGAGCTCAGGTGCATTCTGTTTCCCTTGATCATCCTTGAGCCGGTCCATAACTTGATTAGAGTCCACCTGTGGTAAATTCCATTGATTGGTCATGATTTGGAAAGGCACACACCTGTCTATATAAGGCCCCACAGTTGACAGTGCATGTCAGAGCAAAAACCAAGCCATGAAGTGGAAGGAACTGTCCATAGAACTCTGAGACTGAATTTTGTCGAGGCACAGATCTGGGGATGAGTACCAAAACATTTCTGCAGCATTGAAGGTCCCCTAGAATACAGTGGCCTCTATCGTTCTTAAATGGAAGCAGTTTGGAACCACCAAGACTCTTCCTAGAGCTGGGCGCCCGGCCAAACTGAGTAATCGGCGGAGAAAGGCCTTGGTCAGGGAGGGGATTAAGAAACCGATGGTCACTCTGACAGAGTTCCAAAGTTCCTCTGTGAAGATGGGAGAACCTTCCAGAAAGACAACCATCTATACAGCACTCTACCAATCAGGCCTTTATGGTAGAGAAGCTAGATGGAAGCCACTCCTCAGTAAAAGGCACATGACAGCCCGCTTGGAGTTTGCCAAAAGGCACCTAAAGATTCTCAGACCATGAGGAACAAGATTCTCTGGTATGATAAAACCAAGATGGAACTCTTTGGCCTGAATGCCAAGTGTCACGTCTGGAGGAATCCTGGCATCATCCGTACAATGAAGCATGGTGGTGGCAGCATCATGCTGTGGGGATGTCTTTCAGCGGAAATGACTGAGGGAAAGATGAATGGCGCAAAGTACAGAGAGATGCTTGATGAAAACCTGTTCTAGAGCGCTCAGGACCTCAGACTGGGGCAAAGGTTCACCCTCCAACAGGACAACGACCCTAAGCATACAGTCAAGATAACGTAGTATTGGCTTCGGTACAAGCTTTCTGAATGTCCTTGAGTGGCCCAGTCAGATCAGGACTTGAACCCGATCGAATATCTCTGGAGAGACCTGAAAATAGCTGTGCAATGACACTCCCCATCCAGCTTGAGAGGATCTGCAGAGAAGAATGGGAGAAACTCCTCAAATACAGGTGTGCCAAGCTTGTAGGGTCATACCCAAGAAGACCCGAGGCTGTAATCGCTGCCAAAGATGCTTCAACAAGGTACTGAATACTTAAGTAAATATGATATTTCCATTATGTATTTTTTTTAATAAATTTGCAAACATTTTTAAAAACCTGTTTTTGATTTGTCATTATGGGGAATTATGTGTAGATTGAGGATACATTTTTTAAATTCTAAATCCATTTTAGAATAAGGCTGTAACATAACAAAAAGGCACCATAAGTACAAGGGGAAGTCTCATCTTTTTACCTACTAGCTTTGATTCAACTTGAACCATGAGAGTTTTTTTCGTGGCCTTATTCAATCTCTATTTAAAAATTGGTCTTGAAATCATGTACATAATTGTCAGGTGCTATAGCTTCAACATTGATAATAAAAATACAAAAAATACCCCAAAGATCCGATAAACTGAAACAGTTGTCATTAATGATATTAAATCTACTTCCAATGACCTAAGAAAGTTTTAGTCAATGTCAAGTGACAGTCACTTTTGCTGTAAAATACCATGAAGGAGAGTTGACAGGGAAGTAAAACCTAAAACCGCATTAAACCAAAAGGGGAATTGAAAGATAGAAGGCCATTCTAGGCAGATAAAACACTGTGAAATCATGGCAGGAAGGAACAGACATTATTGTGGAGTATTGGTGTTTCCTTTATTTTTTCCCCCCAGTTCTATTTTTATTGTTCTTGGTATTGGCCTGAAGGTGACACGGTAAGCCCTTCCTGTCCTAAAACCCAGTATTATGAGACTATTTACATGACCGTGTCTTGAGTAAGAGTAGAGTGGAAGGAGTGGGAGAGAATGGAAGGAGTGGGATAGAATGGAAGGAGTGGGATAGAATGGAAGGAGTGGGATAGAATGGAAGGAGTGGGAGAGAATGGAAGGAGTGAGAGAGAATGGAAGGAGTGGGATAGAATGGAAGGAGTGAGAGAGAATGGAAGGAGTGAGAGAGAATGGAAGGAGTGGGATAGAATGGAAGGAGTGAGAGAGAATGGAAGGAGTGGGATAGAATGGAAGGAGTGAGAGAGAATGGAAGGAGTGAGAGGAAGGTGATCACAGGTGTAATGGTATGACAAGTGAAACTGACAGAGAGAGGAAGATAGAGGGGCATTCAGAACTCTGACTAAGTGAAACTCTGTGGCTTCCCTCCTTCCTCTCTTTAGTAACCGTTACGCTGCTGGTGGTGGTAGTGGAAGGTGTGAGTGGCAAGTTTTGGTCCACTAGTGGTTTAAGGTTGGGTTAGGTTGGGCCTCCCGAGCCGTGCAGCGTTCTAAGACCCGGGTTTGATCCCAGGCTGTGTCACAACCGGCCGTGACCGGGAGTCCCATAGGGGTAAGGTGACTATATACAGGGTCAGTACCATATTAACAATGTACAGGGATACTGGAGTGATGGAGGTAGATATGCACTGGGGTAAGGTGACTAGGCATATACAGTTGAAGTTGGAAGTCTACATACACATTAGCCAAATACATTTAAACTCAGTTTTTCACAATTCCTGACATTTAATCCTAGTAAATATTCCCTGTTTTAGGTCAGTTAGGATCACCACTTTATTTTAAGAATGTGAAATGTCAGAATAATAGAAGAGAGTGATTTCTTTCTTTCATCACATTCCCAGTGGGTCAGAAGTTTACATACACTCAATTAGTACCTGGTAGCATTGCCTTTAAATTGTTTAACTTGGATCAAACATTTTGGGTAGCCTTCCACAAGCTTCCAACAATAAGTTGGGTGAATTTTGTCCCATTCCTCCTGACAGAGCTGGTGTAACTGAGTCAGGTTTGTAGGCCTCCTTGCTCGCACACGCTTTTTCAGTTCTGCCCACAAATTTTCTATAGGCTTGAGGACAGGGCTTTGTGATGGCCACTCCAATACCTTGACTTTCTTGTCCTTAAGCTATTTTGCCACAACTTTGGAAGTATGCTTGTGGTCATTGTCCAATTGGAAGACCCATTTGAGACCAAGCTTTAACTTCCTGACTGATGTCTTGAGATGTTGCTTCAATATATCCACCTATTTTCCTCCCTCATGATGCCATCTATTTTGTGAAGTGCACCAGTCCCTCTCGCAGCAAAGCAGCCCCACAACATAATGCTGCCACCCCCGTGTTTCACGGTTGGGATGGTGTTCTTCGGCTTGCAATTCTCTACCTTTTTCCTCCAACCATAACGATGGTCATTATGGTCAAATAGTTCTATTTTTGTTTCATCAGACCAATTGACATTTCTCCAAAAAGTACGATCTTTGTCCCCAAGTGCAGTTGCAAACTATAGTCTGGATTTTTTATGGTGGTTTTGGATCAGTGGCTTCTTCTTGCTGAGTGGCCTTTCAGGTTATGGCGATATAGGACTCGTTTTACTGTGGATATAGATACTTTTGCACCTGTTTCCTCCAGCATCTTCACAAGGTCCTTTGCTGTTGTTCTGGAATTGATTTGCACTTTTCGCTCCAAAGTACGTTCATCTCTAGGAGACAGAACACGTCTCCTTCCTGAGCGGTATGACAGCTGCGTGGTCCCATGGTGTTTATACTTGCGTACTATTGTTTGTACAGATGAATGTGGTACCTTCAGGCATTTGTAAATTGCTCCCAAGGATGAACCAGACTTGTGGAGGTCTACAATTTTTTTCTGAGGTCTTGGCTGATTTCTTTTGATTTTCCCATGATGTCAAGCAAAGAGGCACTGCGTTTGAAGGTAGGCCTTGAAATACATCCACAGATACATCTCCAATTGACTCAAATTATGTCAATTAGCCTATCAGAAGCTTCTAAAGCCATGCCATCATTTTCTGGAATTTTCCAAGCTGTTTAAAGGCACAGTCAACTTAGTGTATGTAAATTCCAGTGGGTCATAAATTGTGATACAGTGAATTATAAGTGAAATAATCTGTCTGTAAACAATTGTTGGAAAAATTACTTGTGTCATGCACAAAGTAGATGTCCTAACCGACTTGCCAAAACTATAGTTTGTTAACAAGAAATTTGCGGAGTGGTTGAAAAACAAATTTTAATGACTCCAACCTAAGTGTATGTAAACTTACGACTTCAACTGTATATAGCCCGTGTAGCCATTTTGCTTGAAAACTATTATGTGACACGTATTAATGCCAAAATAACATGCACAACAGAATATATATATTTATTTATTTATCTAAACAGGCGTTTGCCCCCCCCGCCCTAAATGACACGTCACCACTATACAACATTGTTATTGATTCCTGCATTGTTGGGTTTAGAGCTGCAAGAAAGACATTTCACTGTACCTGTGCACCTGACATTACAACGTGAAACTTAGCTATTGCAATGCTGTGAAATCCAAAATTGGAAACAACTGACTTAATGTTTTTATATGTGCAATTATTATAATTTTGTCCAAACCTGAGAATATTCTAGATATTTAGAACATTTTGTCTCTGTAGTCATCATCTGAATTATGCCCAATTGTGAGTTGACACTAACACACAATTTTGCACAATGACTAAGGAGGAAGTGAAAAGGAAGTGAAAAGTTAGCACTACATGCTAAAAAGTTCCCCACCATGCATAAATTAATACATGTTATATTTTAACCTTCTACTGCAGTGGGATAAATCAGGGTCACACAGAGTGTTTCTTGGTAGTCTTAAACAAATCTACTTAGAAACAGAAGTATACACCTCAGACACATGGTTATGGACTTAAAATAAGAAGACACCTGTACCATGTCAGATATAGAGTTGAAATGTACTAAATTTAGAGTTTGCATCCCAATATTACACTTTATATACATCACAGAAAACAGAAATACAACAAAACTGTTTGACAAAGAAACACTGGATATCATCGTAAAAAAAAAAAGAATTATGTTGATTAATTAATTATTAAATTATGAAAAATATTAATAACATTCTGACCATGAGGCAACTAGGTAATTTGACTGCAGGGAAGGGCTTCCTATGTGGGGGAGGTGAGGAGGCTGATCTTTTACAGTTTTAGATGTTCCATCTCTGGGTGAGTAGGCTATAATGATACCTTGACTCATCAGATGCGTCCCAAATGGCATCCTATTGCCTAAACGGTGCACTACCTATAGGGCTCTGGTCAAAAGTAGTGCACTATATAGGGAATAGGGTGTCACTTGGGACTCAAAATGAATAACTTTACTCATCAACTCTGTTATATTGACTGGTTTTGCCTGTTTGATGGTTTCTCTGAGGGCATAGCGGGATTTCTTACAAGCGTCCGGATTAGTGTCCCACTCCTTGAAAGCGGCAGGTGCGAATGTTGCCTGTAATCCATGGCTTCTGGTTGGGAAATGTACGTACGGTCACTGTGGGGACAACATTGTCGATGCACTTATTGATGAAGCCGGTGATTGAGGAGTATACCACCTCAAATGTCATTTTTTTTACTGACATGGCCAAGGGCTACTGGCACAATATAGAACAGAGCAATAACACGTTCTAGGTGCCTGCTCATCAGCAATAAGCAATAATATGATATCATCTTCCAAAGTCAGGCATTTGCTGGTGCATTGGCTTGATACAGTAAGGCCTTTATCAATTATATTACATATCACTATATAATTAAATGATTTGGTCTCAGATTGACAATCCCTTAGCCTATGCTAAATGGATGCACTTGACTTCATAGTTTGTGGAAACAAACACAACTGTATTATAATGTTTTTTTTGACAGACAATAACCCCTTTACCCGACAGTCTATCAAAAATAATAGCATCTTGGTGCGGTCTTTGACGCCAGAGAACAGATGCGGACGTTAGAATGGGCTTGTTCATGAAACACATTGGCTTTCCGAGCAACGATATCAAACTTGTACAACGAGATACCGGAAACATTTACCGTAGTGAACGGTATAAATGCACACGTATAACTTCAGTCTGAGTCACACGAACTAATACTGATTTTTAAATCGAAGCATTTGAAAGTGTTGTATGTTGCGATTGTTAATTTACTTGTTTTGAATTTTGAACGTTTAGTAGACTACGTTTTTTATTTTTTGTTAGAAAATGGTGGGCCGTGTTTTTGGTTGTACTATGGTATTGGGTAACCTGGGAGTGGCTCCAGTCCACAACAGACACACAATGGATAGACAGACAGGATTGGTACAATATTACCACTGCTTGGTCGGCCTTTTGATACTGTAGCTCGTAGGCAATTGATAACATGGTTTAGTGACTGTAAAATCTTGTCATTGCAGTGTGTTTTTAGTGGCCAATGTTGCTATATCGAGGTTGCTAACGTCGTTAGCTAGCTTTGCTAACCGCAGTGATATTGTTTTGCCCGAAATCTCTAGCTGGCTAGCCTACCTCCACGTTAGCGAGTAGTAGTAACACCTGAGGGAAAACTGCTTTTATACTACGAGATAGCTGCCTTTCAAAGAATATGGAAACCACTTTTGATGTAAACCATCTTTTCCCTGAAACGATTACAGTTTTGGACCAAAACCTAATTGCAGGTGGAATATCGCTGGGAAGGTAAACGTTAAGGCTTATCGTTTTCAGCAGCCAGAACAGCTTTTTTAAATTTAGCATCATTATTTTCATTTGGCAGATTATATGTAAATATAATGTGTTTGAAGCAAAAGTTTACCACCTCTGGCTACATGTGATGTTCTTTACAACAATCCGCCCTGTCGACCCAACGTCAGTTGTGCATGACGTCAATAAGTGTATCGATATGCGGCGTTCATGTCCAAGTCTGAACTAGTGGAACGTTAAAAAAAACAACAACTGGGATTTAGGAAATCTCCGACTTTCCACTTCAGTGTGTTCAAGACAACTGTGAAAATCGTTTTGATTTGTCAGCAATTCGGAATTCCAAGTCAGAAACTTTGGCATCTTTTATAGAACTCTTGACTTTCCAGACCTGAAGATAAAATGTTGATTTTTGACCTCAAATTTTTTTTTTTTTTCGAGTTCCCAGTTGTCTTGAAAGCACCACAAGAAAATGACATTTCAGACTCGCTGAACTGCCGCATTCAAAAAAGTTAGCAAGTCAGAAATGTCAGAGTTTCTACTAATCATTCAATCCCTTCCCCAGCATGCTAATGCAAAGTGACAAACTGTCTATAAAGCCTATATGTAACCTACATTTATATTCTTACATTTGGACTATTTTGGATAAAAGATCACTGAGCAGTATGAAACACTAGGCTACCATATTAGACCAATATGCTAAAATACACTTGAGATCAATAGAGCCCCACAGTGGAGGTGTCATAATGCCCATAAAACCTAGCAGTCAAACAGGGAAATGGTTCCAAGCGTTTTCCATCATTAATAGAAACACGTAAGGGCTGTGTAGGCTTACCCTGGAGTGACGTTTTGATAACCATGTAAATCTCTCTTGGACAAGGTGACTTATCAATACATTTGGCTCTACTGATTCGAAAATGCAAAGCTGAAACAATTCCCCACAAGGCTGCTTCTTGTCATTGTTGGTAGCTATCTGACTGTTCAGAATCATAACAAAGCACAGCTTCCGGCCACATCGATGAGCAAGCATCATTTTGGTGTCAGCCAACCTGTCTATAGGAGATCTCCAGGGCCCTTCCCCAGTATCTATGCCTGAGAGATTGTTTTTATTTTACCTTTATTTAACTAGGCAAGTCAGTTAAGAACAAATTCTTATTTTCAATGACGGCCTACCGGGGAACAGTGGGTTAACTGCCTTGTTCAGGGGCAGAACAACAGATTGTTACCTTGTCAGCTGGGGGGATTCAATCTTGTAACCTTTCGGTTACTAGTCCAACGCTCTAACCACTAGGCTACCTGCCACCCAGATATCTCTAATGTCCAGGAAGCTCCAATTCAAACTCCCATTAGACGGCTCTGCAAGCGTTTTAATGTCAAAATATGTTTCTCACCAAATATGGAGATTTGCTGAGCAACTATTTTCATTTACTGCCATTACGGCCGGTATTCACTTCCAAAAAAGGTATAAATTAGAAGTACATACCGGCCGTAACGGGGATCAATTAAGATGGTTGCTCAGCGAAACTCCACATTTGGTGAGTAATAAACTTATTTTGACATTAAAACGCTTGCAGAGCCGTCTAACGGGAGTTTGAATCTGAGCTTCCTGGCCGTTACTCCTCAATCACACCGACAGCGGCATTGCACTCAGTAGTACGCAGCGTCATCTGGATATGTGTACAACAAACGTTTAACATTCACCTTCTGCCACCATTTCTGTCAAGCCACCAATGCAAATGGTTCGATAAATCCAACGTACTCACCACACTGAACGCACTGCAACTGCCTCTGCAACGCAATGCTGCAAGGCAAACGCAGCGTTCCATTGGAAATGAATGTACTTCTGGTGTACCAAAATGCAATGACACTGTCGGTGTGTTCGAGGCATTTGAGAGAAGACCCGTCATACTCATCGTCAACATCTCTAACGCACAGATACTGAGGCACAGGGCCTGGTTTCCCAAAATCATCTTAGCGCTGAGTTAATCGCTAAAACCTTTCGGAGGAGCATTGTTGAATGTCAGAGCTGTTTTCCCGAAACCGTCGTTACTAAAATTGTACTTGAAAATGCTTGTTATTTACCGACTGCCTCATAGAACAGCTATGTGCGTCGTTGGATGTTTTTTTCCCCCTACTGAGTCACTTTATACACAGAAGATCTCCGCTAAACACAGAATCAAGATGTTTATCTGTCTCTCTGTGACCGCCGATTACCTCACAATGAGGTTGACTACAAATACATAGTTGCCAATGTCTTTGCCAATTGTTACAAACAAGCAAAGGTTAAAAAGATGCTTCAAATGAAAATGCAGTCATTTAAGTTAAAAGATAAATATGCTACCAACAATGCCTTCGGAAAGTATTCAGACCCTTTGACTTTTTTCACATTTTGTTACCTTACAGCCTTATTCTAAAATCGATTTAAAAAAAAAAACAATCCTCAGCAATATACACACAATACCCCATAATGACATTTTATTAAAAATAAAAAACAGAAATACCTTATTTACATAAGTATTCAGACCCTTTGCTATGAGACAGGAAATTGAGCTCACGTGCATCCTGTTCCATTGATCATCCTTGATGTTTCTACAAATTTATTGGAGTGTGCCTTTCCATGATTTGGAAAGGCACACACCTGTCTATTTAAGGTCTCACAGTTGATAGTGCATGTCAGAGCAAAAACCAAGCCGTGAGGTCGAAGGAATTGTTTGTAGAGCTCCAAGACATGATTGTGTCGAGGCACAGATCTGGGAAAGGGTACCAAAACATTTCTGCAGCATTGAAGGTCCCCAAGAACACAGTGGCCTCCATCATTCTTAAATGGAAGAAGTTTGGAACCAACAAGACTCTTCCTAGAGCTGGCTGCCCGGCCAAACTGAGCAGTCGGGGGAGAAGGGCCTTGGTCAGGGAGGCAACCAAGAACCGGATGGTCACTCTGACAGAGCTCTAGAGTTCCTCTGTGTAGATGGGAGAACCTTCCAGAAAGACAACCAGCTCTGCAGCACTCCACCAATCAGGCCTTTATGGTAGAGTGGCCAGACGGAAGCCACTCCTCAGTAAAAGGTACATGACAGCCCACTTGGAGTTTGCCAAAAGGCACATAAAGACTCTCAGACAATGAGAAACAACATTCTCTGGTCTGATGAAACCAAGATTGAACTCTTTGGCCTGAATGCCAAGTGTCACATCTGGAGGAAACCTGGCATCATCCCTACGGTGAAGCATGGTGGTGGTAGTATCATGCTGTGGGGATGATTTTCAGCAGCAGGGACTGGGAGACTAGTCAGGATCGAGGCAAAGATGAACGGAGCAAAGTACAGAGAGATCCTTGATGAAAACCTGCTCCAGAGCGCTCAGGACCTCAGACTGGGGCAAAGGTTAACCTTTCAACAGACAACTACCCTAAGCACACAGCCAAGACAACGCAGGAGTGGTTTCGGGACAGGTCTGAGTGTCCTTGAGTGGCCCAGTCAGAGCCAGGACTTGAACCTGATCGAACATCTCTGGAGAGACCTGAAAATAGCTGTGCAGCAATGCTCCCCATCCAACCTGACAGAGCTTGAGAGGATCTGCAGAGAAGAATGGGAGAAACTCCCCAAATACAGGCGTGCCAAGCTTGAAGGGTCATACCCAAGAAGACTCGAGGCTGTAATCGCTGCCAAAGGTGCTTCAACAAAGTACTGAGTAAAGGGTCTGAATAATTATGAAAATGTGATATTTCAGTTTGTAATTTTTAATGAATTAATATAATTGTAAAGAAAATGTTTTTTTTTCTTTGTCATTATGGGGTATTGTGTGTGGTTTGATGAGGTAATAAAACAATTTAATCAAATTTAGAATAAGGCTATAACCTAACAAAATGTGAAAAGTCAAGGGGCAGATTATTTTCCGAAGTCAATGTATCTATACTGAACAAGAATATAAACGCAACATGCAACAATTTCAGCAATTTTACTAAGTTACAGTTCATATATGAAATCAGTTAATTGAAATATGTTCATTAGACCCTAATCTATGGATTTCACATGAATGGGCAGGGGCGCAGTCAAGGGTGGCCCTGGGAGGGCATAGGCCCACCCACTTGGGAGCGAGGTCCACCCTTTGGGGAGCCAGGCCCAGCCATTCAAAATGAGTTTTTCCCCACAAAAAGGCTTTATTACAGACAAAAATATTCCTCAGTTTAATCATCTGCCCGGGTGGCTGGTCTCAGGCGATCCCGCAGGTGAAGAAGCTGAATTTCGAGGTCCTGGGGTGGCGTGGTTACACATGGTCTGTGGTTATGAGGCCGGTTGGACGTACTGCCAAATTCTCTAAAACGACATTGGAGGCGGCTTATGGTAGAGAAATTAACATTCATTTCTCTGGCTACAGCAACATTCCTGCAGTCAGCATGCCAATTGCACGTTCCCTCAGAAATTAAGACGTCTGTGGCATTGTGTTGTGTGACAAAACTGCACATTTTTAGAGTGGTCTTTTATTGTCCCCAGCACAAGGTGCACCTGTGTAATGATCATGCTGTTTAATCTGCTTCTTGATATGCCACATCTGTTAGGTGGATGGATTATCTTGGCAGAGGATAAATGCTCACTAACAAGGATGTAAACAATTTTGTCCACAAAATTTGAGAGAAATACGTTTTTTGTGCGTATGGAAAATTTCTGGGATCTTTTGAAACATGGGACCAACAATTTACATGTTGTGTTTTAAGGTTTTATTAGTATATTTCAATGATATTCAAATCAATTTTATGTTCATCCAATTTTGTTTCATTTGGCTACTGTCTGTAATTTTTGCCTCAATATATTTCATGATGTGTTGCCTAACAGCCTTAGATCTCTTTTACATTACACTACACATCAGAGTCATTGGACGAAGGAGTCTTCTCTGGGGGGGAGTTTTATTAACATCCCCGACGTTCAACCCAAACATTAACACGTGACGCTCGGTCTCAACATTAACACGTGACGCTCGGTCTCAACATTAACACGTGACGCTCGGTCTCAACGTGACGCTCGGTCTCAACATTAACACGTGACGCTCGGTCTCAACGTGACGCTCGGTCTCAACGTGACGCTCGGTCTCAACATTAACACGTGACGCTCGGTCTCAACATTAACACGTGACGCTCGGTCTCAACATTAACACGTGACGCTCGGTCTCAACATTAACACGTGACGCTCGGTCTCAACATTAACACGTGACGCTCGGTCTCAACATTAACACGTGACGCTCGGTCTCAACGTGACGCTCGGTCTCAACATTAACACGTGACGCTCGGTCTCAACATTAACACGTGACGCTCGGTCTCAACATTAACACGTGACGCTCGGTCTCAACGTGACGCTCAGTCTCAACATTAACACGTGACGCTCGGTCTCAACGTGATGCTCAGTCTCAACATTAACACGTGACGCTCGGTCTCAACATTAACACGTGACGCTCAGTCTCAACGTGACGCTCAGTCTCAACATTAACACGTGACGCTCGGTCTCAACATTAACACGTGATGCTCAGTCTCAACATTAACACGTGACGCTCGGTCTCAACATTAACACGTGATGCTCAGTCTCAACATTAACACGTGACGCTCGGTCTCAACATTAACACGTGACGCTCGGTCTCAACGTTAACACGTGACGCTCGGTCTCAACGTGACGCTCGGTCTCAACGTTAACACGTGACGCTCGGTCTCAACGTTAACACGTGACGCTCGGTCTCAACGTGACGCTCGGTCTCAACATTAACACGTGACGCTCAGTCTCAACATTAACACGTGACGCTCGGTCTCAACATTAACACGTGACGCTCGGTCTAAACATTAACACGTGACGCTCGGTCTCAACATTAACACGTGACGCTCGGTCTCAACATTAACACGTGACGCTCGGTCTCAACATTAACACGTGACGCTCAGTCTAAACATTAACATGTGACGCTCTGTCTCAACATTAACACGTGACGCTCTGTCTCAACATTAACACGTGACGCTCAGTCTAAACATTAACACGTGACGCTCGGTCTCAACATTAACACGTGACGCTCGGTCTCAACATTAACACGTGACGCTCGGTCTCAACATTAACACGTGACGCTCAGTCTAAACATTAACATGTGACGCTCTGTCTCAACATTAACACGTGACGCTCTGTCTCAACATTAACACGTGACGCTCTGTCTCAACATTAACACGTGACGCTCGGTCTCAACATTAACACGTGACGCTCGGTCTCAACATTAACACGTGACGCTCTGTCTCAACATTAACACGTGACGCTCTGTCTCAACATTAACACGTGACGCTCGGTCTCAACATTAACACGTGATGCTCGGTCTCAACAATAACACGCATCGCTTGCTGTAACTACTACAGTTTAGTTTAGTAGGTTGGAGACTCCATAGCTGTATGGATCTGTAACTGCTACAGTGTAGTTTAGTAGGATGGAGGCTCCATAGCTGTATGGATCTGTAACTGCTACAGTTTAGTTTAGTAGGTTGGAGACACCATAGCTGTATGGATCTGTAACTGCTACAGTGTAGTTTAGTAGGATGGAGGCTCCATAGCTGTATGGATCTGTAACTTCTACAGTAAGGGTATCTTTTATTTTTTATTTCTGGCTGATGAAAGATGGCTGACAGCTGTAGGGAGAAGGCAGAACGGCTGACGGCTATAGGGAGAAGGCAGAATGGCTGACGGCTGTAGGGAGAAGGCAGAACGGCTGACGGCTGTAGGGAGAAGGCAGAACGGCTGACGGCTGTAGGGAGAAGGCTGACAGCTGTAGGGAGAAGGCAGAACGGCTGACGGCTGTAGGGAGAAGGCAGAACGGCTGACGGCTGTAGGGAGAAGGCAGAACGGCTGACGGCTGTAGGGAGAAGGCAGAACGGCTGACGGCTGTAGGGAGAAGGCAGAACGGCTGACGGCTGTAGGGAGAAGGCAGAACGGCTGACGGCTGTAGGGAGAAGGCAGAACGGCTGACGGCTGTAGGGAGAAGGCAGAACGGCTGTGAGCTGTAGGGAGAAGGCAGAACGGCTGTAGGGAGAAGGCAGAACGGCTGACGGCTGTAGCGGGTGGGGTTATATTCTGCCTGTTTGGCCCTGTCTGGGGGTATCATCGGATGGGGCCACAGTGTCTTCTGATCCCTCCTGTCTCAGCCTCCAGTATTTATGCTGCAGTAGTTTATGTGACCATGTTCTGTTATAATATCCACCCGGCACAGCCAGAAGAGGACTGGCCACCCCTCATAGCCTGGTTCCTCTCTAGGTTTCTTCCTAGGTTTTTGGCCTTTCTAGGGAGTTTTTCCTAGGGAGTTTTTCCTAGCCTCCGTGCTTCTTTCACATGCATTGCTTGCTGTTTGGGGTTTTAGGCTGGGTTTCTGTACAGCACTTTGAGATTTCAGCTGATATACGAAGGGCTATATAAATAAATTTGATTTGATTTGTAGCGAGAAGGCAGAATGGCACCTAGAGTTTTAGAGGAGCTGCTCTAACAGCTGGTGTATTATTGTTGGATAAGCATTATAATAACCCGCCTCAATATTTGCAGCCATTAGGTGATAATAACTCTCTAGGAGCTGATCCGTCGTCAGTATTGTGGAATAATTCTTATGTAAAGGTAATACTTTGAATGGAGAAAGCTCATCCGAGAGCAGCACTGCCTTTTTTCTTTCGATCCTATCAGTATCAACACATGCCACAACGACACAGTTAGAGACTGTTCTCTCTGCTTGGTGTTTTTGGGGAAAAGCATGTTACATCTTCAGCCGTTGTAGGAAAGATGCGTGTTAAAGCCCTCGGAAGCCTTAAGTTCCATCGCTATGTGTAAACCTGTCCCTGATTGGTTTGCTGTTACAGTATGAAATGAATCAAACCTCCCCATCTCCTCTCTTCACATTTCTCCTCTTTTTCTTTTTGAAAATTCTTTAATATAGGTCAGATCCTCAACCCCAAATTGCAGCAGTCATTGATGAACTTGGAAGAGCCTCAGCCAAGGTGTGTAGCCAAGCTACTGTGGGTGGTTGGGTTTGTGCTGTGTCCTATTTGTGTTGCCGTAGGCTCTAGTTTCATTCACTCTATTGTCTTTTTCCCAGGCCCAATACCTGACAGCCCCAATCACAAGTGCATCCAAGCTGCAGACCAACAAGCACCATCTCTACCTGCTGAAGGACGGAGAAAGCAATGGGTACACCTACCTACCTCCCTACCTACCTCCCTCCCTACCGACCGACCGACCGATCGACCTACCTACCTTCCTACCTACCTACCTACCTACCTACCTCACTCATCACAGAACATGCATGAACAGCTCTCTGTTTCTATCCTCTTCTGGAACATAGAAATAGTATTACTAGAACGGGGGAAAAAAGCCTCCTAACGGCTCGCTCCCCATCACAGATTGCATTAGAAAACGTAATCGTCTACTGTTGAGGACATTTTGTCCAGCGTCAAACAGAATCCGACAACAGAACAGGCATGCACCTCTGTTTCTGTTCAGACCTCTCTTTTGGAAGTCGATCAAGAAATAGCTAATGTTCAAGGCCACCTTTGGCATGTCCCCTACTGTCACAGAATGTTTTTCTTTCCTTCCTTGTTTCTGTAATGAGTTGTGAGGTGATGAAGGGGGTGCAGTTAGTGGATAAACGGTGTGGTGCTGAAACAAACACTACTGTTTACTACTTCTGGTTTCTCTCAGTGGAATTCACTCCAATGGAAAACGAAGTGAGTCATTTTATGACTTCTGCCTTTTGCTTCCAATGTAGCAGCTTGACTCTCTCTCTCTCTCTCTCTGTCTCTCTGTCTCTCTGTCTCTCTCTCTTTCTCTCTCTCTCTGTCTCTCTCTCTCTGTCTCTCTCTCTCTCTCTCTCTCTCTCTCTCTCTCTCTCTCTCTCTCTCTCTCTCTCTCTCTCTCTCTCTCTCTCTCTCTCTCTCTCTCTCTCTCTCTACGCACACAGAGGAAGGGGACTTGCGGTGGGGTTTCTGAAGGTTGGCTATAAGAAGTTATTTCTGCTTGTGAGTCCCACTTTCTTAATTTGGTTTTTCCACAATGTATTTGATGCAACATAGGCAAAAGTTTGTTTCTATTAATGCAAAAGTGTGTTTCCTGTTTGCAACGTTTATTCAGTAAGAGGGAGTGATCAGTTCATTCAAGTGTAGGGCTGTGACAGTCTTGGAATTTTGGATGATGGCAATTGGCCAGCCAAATGACCACGGTCACCGTAATAACTGTTTGAATAGCAAAACAAATAAGCATATGTCCTCCACTCCTGAGTGCATGTGCTGCCATAGAAATATAATTAATAGAATGGGCGTCTCCATTCAAGTCAATGATGGCATAATGGGTGGACTGGCGGTCATTGCAAGTACACCCATAGGAACAAAGCAGGAAGTAAAATATGCGCTGTGATTTGTTGATTCAACTCAACTGAAATGCATTCCATTGCATGATCATTTTAAATGAACATTCTACATTACCATGGAAATTATTGCATCACAATACAATAGATCTAGGTTAAGAATATACAGCTTAAGACAAGGATTCTAATATCCCATAACCCTTTGTGCCACTATTCAACAAGGGACTTGTGATGGAAGTCTCTCTTTTGACTGTCGTTCAGTCAAAATAACAAATCTTTTGACTCATTTAGTACATTTGAGGCTGTGATTTGAGTCAGTAATGCCTGGAGCACGCAGGACTCCCTACCGGCGAACGATCAGCTGAACTTGAAACAGTCATGATTCTACAAGCCTCTCATTCACGTCTCGTTCTCCATAGGGGACTTATTGCAGCTCTCAGAAATTAGACTTGTAAACGTGTGCTTTAAACAATGTACATTTGTTAATTACCAGGCATACAAATATGTCTGCTTTGGACTGACTAGCAGGTAAAACAAACGTTCAAAAATAACAAATCGTTCGCACATCACTAAAAGGGACAAACTTACGCATTTGGAATGACTGGGAGTGAATTGTAGCAGTACAGAAAGTTTGCCTTAAAAGTGAAAAATAAACACAATCATAGTGAATTTTAGCTAAATACTCAGCAAACACATAACATATCCATAGCCCTAGTAGACTCCGTTACAATATTATCACTACTGTTAATGCATTGGTCAAATGATTGTATTATTGTAGGTGACTTTAATAAGAATTGGCTAGATAAATCCTCTGCTAAGGATAGATTTGCTGGGTTGGTTCTTGGTGACGCGTCCTGCCAGGATTCTAAATTCAGGTGTTCTTCCCGACTGCTTCAGTGATCATTCCATCATCTATTGTGTTTGGAAAATTAACATACCTAAAGCACCACCTAAATTATTGATTTATTTAAGACAATGTAAAAAAATGATATATAAATATTGATGACCTGATATCCATAAACGGGCAAAGATAACGTAGTGGTGATTGTCCTATGAAAAGCCACTGGCACAGGAGAGAGCTGTCTATAACACGTCCACAAGAATCAGCTTTCCAAACGTTACTCTTTTCAGCTGAACTTCCCATTTATTGCATATATAAATGGCTCCAAAACACATATTCCTATAGAAAAGGTGCAGAGAGATGCATTCTATAAGCTGTATCTGTGATACGGTAACAACTGCATGTGCTCTCTTCTCACCTGTGCTAAATCCTTCCTATATATATACACACACACGACCAGTGACCCATGACCCCAACATATAGTGCCCTCTAGTGTACAAAAGCAAGTAAAAACAAGCCTTGACAGACAACATATACACAACACATAAACAGGCAAAAACAGCTCCTACAGATAGTCTTACAAATAATAACAAAAAATCCACAGCAGTTCTGGAAATACACAAATAACTTTTAAATAGGTCAAATAATAAACCTATTCAGCAAATCATCCTAAACGACCGCGTTATTTAAGAGCCGGCAGATATTTGACATTTAAGTCATTTAGCAGATGCTCTTATCCAGAGCGACTTACAGTAGTGAGTGCATACATTTCATTTCATGCATTCTTTTTTTTTTTTAGTACTGGCCCCCCGTGGGAATTGAACCCACAACCCTGGCGTTGCACACACCATGCTCTACCAACTGAGCCACAGGGAAGACCCTACATAGCTGATGTTTTAATCTATTAGCTCATCTGATACATCAGATAGTCATTTCACCCACAATTCCATCAATGCTGGGTATACAGTGCTTTCAGGAAGTATTCACACCCCTTGATTTTGCACACATTTTGTAGCGTTATGGCCTGAATATAAAATGGATTCAATTGAAATTTGGAGTCACTGACCTACACACAATGCCCCATAATGTTAAAGAGGAATTATGTTATTATTATTTATTTTTTTACAAATGAAAAGATGAAAGTCAATAAGTCTTTAAGTCAATAAGTATTCAACCCCTTTGTTTGAGTAAAAATTTGCTTAACAAGTCACATAAGTTCCATGGATTCTGTGTGTGCTTAACATAGTGCTTAACATGGTTTTTGAATGACTACTTCATCTCTGTACCCCCACACATACAATTATCTGTAAGGTCCCTCAGTCGAGTAGTGAATTTCAAACACAGATTCAACCACAAAGACCAGGGAGGTTTTCCAATGCCTCGTAAAGAAGGACACCTATTGGTAGATGGGTAAACATTTTTAAAAAGCAGACATTGAATATCTCTTTGAGCGTGGTGAAGTTATTAATTACACTTTGGATGGTGTATCAATACACCCAGTCATAGTGCTGAGCGATTAGTGCTTTTCTAGGTTGGTTAGATTATTTAAAAACAATCATGCTTTTCAATTTTATAATTTTTTTTTAAACATTCAATGCATTATGAAATAATGACATAAATAATTTGACTTAGTTTAATGGAAATTCCAAATCCCAAAATTGTGAACATTCAATTGCCAAAACATTGAAAATATTCCATTGTCTCTGTCAGGTCCACATTGAGTGAACATCAATAGAAATGAAGAAAGGCATCCTTCCTAACTCAGCGGTTTCCTTCCTATATGCTTAGGGTCATTGTCCTGCTGGAAGGTGAACCTCCGTCCCAGTCTCAAATCTCTGGAAGACTGAAACAGGTTTCCCTCAAGAATTTCCCTGTATTTAGCACCATTCATCATTACTTCAATTCTGACCAGTTTCTCAGTCCCTGCCGATGAAAAACATCCCCACAGCATGATGGTGGCACCACCATGCTGATGGTGGCACTGTCATGGTGTTCTCGGGGTGATGAGAGGTGTTGGGTTTGCGCCAGACAGCGTTTTCCTTGATGGCCAAAAAGCTCAATTTTAGTTTAATTTGACCAGAGTACCTTCTTCCATATGTTTGGGAAGTCTCCCACATGCCTTGTGGTGAACACCAAACGTGTTTGCTTATTTCTTTAAGCAGTGGATTTTGTCAGGCCACTCTTCCGTAAAGCCCAGTTCTGTGGAGTGTACGGCTTAAAGTGGTCCTATGGACAGATACTCCAATCTCTGTTGTGGAGCTTTGCAGCTCCTTCAGGGTTATCTTTGGTCTCTTTGTTGCCTCTCTGATTAATGCCCTCCTTGCCTGGTTCGAGGGTTTTGGTGGGCGGCGCGCTCTTGACAGGTTTGTTGTGGTGCCATATTCTTTACATTTTTTTAATAATGGATTTAGTGGTGCTCCACGGGATGTTCAAAGTTTCAGATATTTTTTTATAACCCAACCCTGATCTGAACTTCTCCACAACTTTGTCCCTGACCTGTTTGGAAAGCTCCTTGGTCTTCATGGTGCCGCTTGCTTGGTGGTGCCCCTTGCTAAGTGGTGTTGAAGACTCTGGGGCCTTTCAGAACAGGTGTGTATATATCCTGAGATCATGTGACACTTGGATTGCACACAGGTGGACTTTATTCAACTTATTATGTGACTTCTGAAGGTAATTGGTTGCACCAGATCTTATTTAGGGGCTTCATAGCAAATGGGGGTGAATACATATGCACGCACCACTTTTCAGGTTTTTATTTTTTTGAATTTTTTTAAACAAAAAAAATAAAAATCATTTCACTTCACCAATTTGGACAATTTTGTGTATGTCCATTTCATGAAATCCAAATCCACTTAAATTATAGGTTGTAATGCAATAAAATAGGAAAAACACCAGGGATGAATACTTTTGCAAGGCACTGTACTGCCTCTCCTCTATGAAATGAATTCAGGAGCAGGTCTAGATATGGACTGGAACCCACATGTATAAAGTGGTCTACTAATGTTATTATGTGTCCTCTAGCACAGTGGTTCCCAGACCTTGTATAGGCCCGTACCCCTTCAAACATTCAACCTCCAGCTGTACCCCCTCTAGCACCAGGGTCAGCGCACTCGCAAATGTTGTGTTTTGCCATCATTGTAAGCCTGCCACACACACACTATACGATACATTTATTAAACATAAGAATGAGTGTGAGTTTTTGTCACAAACCGGCTCGTGGGAAGTGACAAAGAGCTCTTACAGGACCAGGGCACAAATAATAATATATCTGACTTATAAAACCTTATTTGTTAATCAAAAATTGTGAATAACTCACCACAGGTTAATGAGAAGGGTATGCTTGAAAGGATGCATATATCTCTGCAATGTTGGGTTGTATTGGAGAGAGTCTCAGTCTTAAATAATTTTCCACACACAGTCTGTGCCTGTATTTAGTTTTCATGCTAGTGAGGGCCGAGAATCCACTCTCACATAGGTACGTGGTTTGAAAGGGCATCAGTGGCGGCGCGATTTGCCAAGGCAGGATACTCTGAGCGCAGCCCAATCCAGAAATCTGGCAGTGGCTTCTGATTAAATTCAATTTTCACAGAACTGCTTGGTGCAATTTTGACGAGGCTCTCTTGTTCAGATATCGGTAAGTGGACTGGAGGCAGGGCATGAAAGGGATAACAAATCCAGTTGTTTGTGTCATCCGTTTCGGGAAAGTACCTGCTTAATTACGCACCCAACTCACTTGAGTACTTCGCTATATCACATTTGACATTGTCCGTAAGCTTGAGTTCATTTGCACACAAAAAATCATACAATGATGGAAAGACCTGTGTGTTGTCCTTGTTAATGCAAACAGAGAAGAGCTTCAACTTCTTAATCATAGCCTCAATTTTGTCCCGCACATTGGATATAGTTGCGGAAAGTCCCTATAATTCTTGATTCAGGTCATTCAGGCGAGAAAAAACATCATCTAGATATGCCAGTCGTGTGAGAAATTCGTCATCAAGCGGTCAGACAAGTGAAAATTATGGTCAGTAAAAACTTTATGCTCGTCTCTCAATTCAAGAAAACGTGTCAATATTTTGCCCCTCGATAACCAGCGCACGTCTGTATGTTGTAAAACAGTTACGTGGTCGCTGCCCATATCGTTGCATAGTGCAGAAAATACACAAGAGGTCAGGGGCCTTGCTTTAACAAAGTTAACCATTTTCACTGTAGTGTCCAAAATGTCTTTCAATCTGTCAGACATTCCTTTGGTAGCAAGAGCCTCTCGGTGGATGCTGCAGTGTACCCAAGTGGCGTCAGGAGCAACTGCTTGCACGCGCATTACCACTCCACTATGTCTCCCTGTCATGGCTTTTGCACCATCAGTACAGATACCAACACATCTTGACCACCAAAGTCCATTTGATGTCACAAAGGGTGTGGATCAGAAAACCAGTCAGTATCTGGTGTGATTAGTATCTGTATGCAGGCTATGGAAGAACTAGGACATTTTCAGCTTCCAGGAATTGTGTACAGATCCTTGCAACATGGGGCCGTCCATTATCATGCTGAAACATGATGCGATAGTGGCGGATGAATGGCACGACAATGGGCCTCAGGATCTTGTCACGGTATCTCTGTGCATTCAAACTGCCATCGATAAAATGGAATTGTGTTCATTGTCCGTAGCTTATGCCTGCCCATACCATAACCCCACCGCCACCATGGGGCACTCTGTTCACATTGTTGACATCAGCATACCACTTGCCCACTTGACGCCATACACTTTGTCTGCCATCTGCCCGGTACAGTTGAAACCGAGATTCATCCGTGAAGAGCACACATCTCTAGTGTGCCAGTAACTTTCGAAGGTGGGCATTTGCCCGCTGAAGTCAATTACGATGCCGAACTGCAGTCAGGTCAAGACCCTGGTGTGGACGACGAGCACACAGATGAGTTCCTTGAGACGGTTTCTGACAGTTTATCCTGAAATTCTTTGGTTGTGCAAACCCACAGTTTCATCAGCTGTCTGGGTGGCTGGTCTCAGACGATCCTGCAGGTGAAGAAGCTGGATGTGGAGATCCTGGGCTGGCATGGTTACACGTGGTCTGCGGTTGTGAGGCCATTTGGACGTACTGCCAAATTCTCTAAAACAACGTTGGAGGCGGCTTATGGTAGAGAAATTAACATTCAATTCTCTGGCAACAGCTTTGGTGGACATTCCTGCAGTCAGCATGCCAATTACACGTTCCCTCAAAACTTGAGACATCTGTGGCATTGTGTTGTGTGATAAAACTGCATATTTTAGAGTGGCCTTTTATTGTCCCCAGCAGAAGGTGCACCTGTGTAATGATCTTGCTGTTTAATCAACTTCTTGATATGCCACACCTGTCAGGTGGATGGATTATCTTGGCAAAGGAGAAATGCTCACTAACAGGACTGTAAACACATTTGTGCACCAGAAAAAAGCTTTTTGTGCGTATGGAAAATTTCTGCTATCTTTTATTTCAGCTCATAAAACATGGGACCAACACTTTACATGTTGCGTTTATATTTTTTTTCAGTCTAGTTTAGCATGCGGTAGTTTATCATTCTATCTTACTAAGAAAAGTTCAAAACATTGGTTTCACTACAGATCAGTAAACTGGTTCTATGTATATCTTAGCAATAGAAAACAATGTGTTTTCATAGAAGGACACAAATCAAAACTTCTTGGACTCAGTAGAGTACCTCAAGGCTCAGTACTGGCCCCACTTATTTTCTCTGTATTCATAAATGAATTGCGAGACCAACTGGCAAATGTATTCACTGACATTTTCAACTGCTCCCTGACTGAGTCTGTAATGCCTGCATGTTTCAAGCACACCACCATTAGTCCCTGTGCCCAAGAAAGCGAAGGTATCCTGCCTAAATAACTACTGCCCCGTAGCACTCACGTCAGTAACCATGAAGTGCTTTGAAAGGCTGGTCATGGTTCACATCAACACCATCACCCCGGAAACCCTAGACCCACTACAATTTGTATACTGCCCCAACAGATCCACATATGACGCAATCTCAATCGCACTCCACACTGCCCTTTCCGAACTGGACAAAAGGAACACCTATGTGAGAATGCTGTTCATTGACTATAGCTCAGTGTTCAACACCATAGTGCCCACAGAGCTTATCACTAAGCTAAGGACCGATAACGAACGATGAGACAGCCTATAGGAAGGAGGTCAGAGACCTGGCCGTGTGGTGCCAGGACAACAACCTCTCCCTCAACGTGAGCAAGACAAAGGACCTGATCGTGGACTACAGGAAAAGGAGGGCCGAACAGGCCCCCAGTAACATCGACGGGGCTGTAGTGGAGCAGGTCAAAAGTTTCAAGTTCCTTGTATGAATCACTAAATTGGCTGTCATTCCCAAACAGAAGACAACTGCATTGGTACCACTTTTTATTTTTTAAATGTATCAACTTGTATGTCCCTGTATATATTAAGGAACACCTAACTTTACAAGACTCACACTACTCCTTTCGACAACAGCAGCAATTGCACATTCCAAGGGTACATCATGAGGTTAGAGTAAGATCTTTCAGATACAAAGACCCAACTGACTGGAATCATGTACCTATAGAAATCAGGGCATTGAAATCACACAGTGAATTTAAGAAAGCCCTTTTTCACTTTTAAGAACAAACTGTTTCATTTTTTTAAACTAATAGAAACATCACCATGTGAAGATATTAGTAAATATCTATGTATGTATATATTATAGGTACTGTGTTTTATTAGTTGTATTAGTAGCTGTAGCAGTAGGTTTTATTAGTTCTAGCAGTAGTTTATTAGCTGGAGCAGTAGTTTATTAGCTGGAGCAGTAGTTTATTAGCTGGAGCAGTAGTTTATATTAGCTGGAGCAGTAGTTTATTAGCTGGAGCAGTAGTTTATATTAGCTGGAGCAGTAGTTTATATTAGCTGGAGCAGTAGTTTATATTAGCTGGAGCAGTAGTTTATATTAGCTGGAGCAGTAGTTTATATTAGCTGGAGCAGTAGTTTATATTAGTTGGAGCAGTAGTTTATTAGTTGGAGCAGTAGTTTATTAGTTGGAGCAGTAGTTTATTAGCTGGAGCAGTAGTTTATATTAGTTGGAGCAGTAGTTTATATTAGCTGGAGCAGTAGTTTATATTAGCTGGAGCAGTAGTTTATATTAGTTCTAGCAGTAGTTTATATTAGCTGGAGCAGTAGTTTATATTAGCTGGAGCAGTAGTTTATATTAGCTGGAGCAGTAGTTTATTAGCTGGAGCAGTAGTTTATATTAGCTGGAGCAGTAGTTTATTAGCTGGAGAAGTAGTTTATATTAGCTGGAGCAGTAGTTTATTAGCTGGAGAAGTAGTTTATATTAGTTGGAGCAGTAGTTTATATTAGCTGGAGCAGTAGTTTATATTAGCTGGAGCAGTAGTTTATATTAGTTGGAGCAGTAGTTTATATTAGCTGGAGCAGTAGTTTATATTAGTTGGAGCAGTAGTTTATATTAGTTGGAGCAGTAGTTTATTAGTTGGAGCAGTAGTAGCAGTAGTTTATATTAGCTGGAGCAGTAGTTTATATTAGCTGGAGCAGTAGTTTATATTAGCTGGAGCAGTAGTTTATATTAGATCTAGCAGTAGTTTATATTAGCTGGAGCAGTAGTTTATATTAGCTGGAGCAGTAGTTTATTAGATCTAGCAGTAGTTTATTAGATCTAGCAGTAGTTTATTAGATCTAGCAGTAGTTTATATTAGCTGGAGCAGTAGTTTATATTAGCTGGAGCAGTAGTTTATATTAGCTGGAGCAGTAGTTTATATTAGCTGGAGCAGTAGTTTATATTAGCTGGAGCAGTAGTTTATATTAGCTGGAGCAGTAGTTTATATTAGCTGGAGCAGTAGTTTATATTAGCTGGAGCAGTAGTTTATATTAGCTGGAGCAGTAGTTTATATTAGATCTAGCAGTAGTTTATTAGATCTAGCAGTAGTTTATATTATCTGGAGCAGTAGTTTATATTATCTGGAGCAGTAGTTTATATTAGCTGGAGCAGTAGTTTATATTAGCTGGAGCAGTAGTTTATATTAGCTGGAGCAGTAGTTTATATTAGCTGGAGGAGTAGTTTATATTAGCTGGAGCAGTAGTTTATATTAGCTGGAGCAGTAGTTTATATTAGCTGTAGCAGTAGTTTATATTAGCTGTAGCGGTAGTTTATATTAACTGTTACAATACATCAATCAATCATTACCAGACTGTTACAATACATCCATCATTACAGACTGTTACAATACATCAATCATTACAGACTGTTACAATACATCCATCATTACCAGACTGTTACAATACATCCATCATTACAGACTGTTACAATACATCAATCATTACAGACTGTTACAATACATCAATCATTACCAGACTTTTACAATACATCCATCATTACCAGACTTTTACAATACATCCATCATTACCAGACTGTTACAATACATCCATCAATCATTACCAGACTGTTACAATACATCCATCATTACAGACTGTTACAATACATCAATCATTACAGACTGTTACAATACATCAATCATTACCAGACTTTTACAATACATCCATCATTACCAGACTGTTACAATACATCCATCAATCATTGCAGGACTGTTACAATACATCAATCATTACAAAACTGTTACAATACATTTACCAGTCATATTACTAGTGTTTGTCATGATCGCTATCTTCGACGCCCGATCATAAATAAACCAAGGCATGGAATTCCACATCTTTTTAATGAAAATGAAACTCAACAAAACAACAAACAGGAGAAAAACGAAAACATGACGTTCTGTGGCTGCTCAAAGGCAGCTACACAAAAACAAGATCCCACAACTAAAGGTGGAAAAAAGGGCTGCCTAAGTATGGTTCCTAATCAGAGACAACGATAGCCAGCTGCCTTTGATTAGGAACCACACTCGGCTCAGCACAAAGAAATAGACAAACTAGATTGCAAATAGACAAACTAGATTGCCCACCCCACATCACACCCTGACCTAACCAAACTAGAGGAAAATAAACGTCTCTCTAAGGTCAGGGCATGACAGTGTTAGAGGTTCCAAGCCTGTTTTATTCATTCTATTTACCAGTCATATTACCAGGGTTACAGGTTCCCAGCCTGTTCTATTTACCAGTCATATTACCAGGGTTACAGGTTCCCAGCCTGTTCTATTTACCAGTCATATTACCAGGGTTACAGGATCCCAGCCTGTTCTATTTACCAGTCATATTACCAGGGTTACAGGTTCCCAGCCTGTTCTATTCATTCTATTTACCAGTCATATTACCAGGGTTACAGGTTCCCAGCCTGTTCTATTTACCAGTCATATTACCAGGGTTAGAGGTTCCCAGCCTGTTCTATTTACCAGTCATATTACCAGGGTTACAGGTTCCCAGCCTGTTCTATTTACCAGTCATATTACCAGGGTTAGAGGTTCCCAGCCTGTTCTATTTACCAGTCATATTACCAGGGTTACAGGTTCCCAGTCTGTTCTATTTACCAGTCATATTACCAGGGTTACAGGTTCCCAGTCTGTTCTATTCATTCTATTTACCAGTCATATTACCAGGGTTACAGGTTCCCAGCCTGTTCTATTTACCAGTCATATTACCAGGGTTAGAGGTTCCCAGCCTGTTCTATTTACCAGTCATATTACCAGGGTTACAGGTTCCCAGTCTGTTCTATTTACCAGTCATATTACCAGGGTTACAGGTTCCCAGTCTGTTCTATTCATTCTATTTACCAGTCATATTACCAGGGTTACAGGTTCCCAGCCTGTTCTATTCATTCTATTTACCAGCCATATTACCAGGGTTAGAGGTTCCCAGCCTGTTCTATTTACCAGTCATATTACCAGGGTTACAGGTTCCCAGCCTGTTCTATTTACCAGTCATATTACCAGGGTTACAGGTTCCCAGCCTGTTCTATTCATTCTATTTACCAGTCATATTACCAGGGTTACAGGTTCCCAGCCTGTTCTATTTACCAGTCATATTACCAGGGTTACAGGTTCCCAGCCTGTTCTATTTACCAGTCATATTACCAGGGTTACAGGTTCCCAGCCTGTTCTATTTACCAGTCATATTACCAGGGTTACAGGTTCCCAGCCTGTTCTATTTACCAGTCATATTACCAGGGTTACAGGTTCCCAGCCTGTTCTATTCATTCTATTTACCAGTCATATTACCAGGGTTACAGGTTCCCAGCCTGTTCTATTCATTCTATTTACCAGTCATATTACCAGGGTTACAGGTTCCCAGCCTGTTCTATTCATTCTATTTACCAGTCATGTTACCAGGGTTACAGGTTCCCAGCCTGTTCTATTTACCAGTCATATTACCAGGGTTACAGGTTCCCAGCCTGTTCTATTTACCAGTCATATTACCAGGGTTAGAGGTTCCCAGCCTGTTCTATTTACCAGTCATATTACCAGGGTTACAGGTTCCCAGCCTGTTCTATTTACCAGTCATATTACCAGGGTTACAGGTTCCCAGCCTGTTCTATTTACCAGTCATATTACCAGGGTTACAGGTTCCCAGCCTGTTCTATTTACCAGTCATATTACCAGGGTTACAGGTTCCCAGCCTGTTCTATTTACCAGTCATATTACCAGGGTTACAGGTTCCCAGCCTGTTCTATTTACCAGTCATATTACCAGGGTTACAGGTTCCCAGCCTGTTCTATTTACCAGTCATATTACCAGGGTTACAGGTTCCCAGCCTGTTCTATTTACCAGTCATATTACCAGGGTTAGAGGTTCCCAGCCTGTTCTATTCATTCTATTTACCAGTCATATTACCAGGGTTACAGGTTCCCAGCCTGTTCTATTTACCAGTCATATTACCAGGGTTACAGGTTCCCAGCCTGTTCTATTTACCAGTCATATTACCAGGGTTACAGGTTCCCAGCCTGTTCTATTTACCAGTCATATTACCAGGGTTACAGGTTCCCAGCCTGTTCTATTTACCAGTCATATTACCAGGGTTACAGGTTCCCAGCCTGTTCTATTTACCAGTCATATTACCAGGGTTACAGGTTCCCAGCCTGTTCTATTTACCAGTCATATTACCAGGGTTACAGGTTCCCAGTCTGTTCTATTTACCAGTCATATTACCAGGGTTACAGGTTCCCAGCCTGTTCTATTCACCAGTCATATTACCAGGGTTACAGGTTCCCAGTCTGTTCTATTAACCAGTCATATTACCAGGGTTACAGGTTCCCAGCCTGTTCTATTTACCAGTCATATTACCAGGGTTACAGGTTCCCAGCCTGTTCTATTTACCAGTCATATTACCAGGGTTACAGGTTCCCAGCCTGTTCTATTTACCAGTCATATTACCAGGGTTACAGGTTCCCAGCCTGTTCTATTTACCAGTCATATTACCAGGGTTACAGGTTCCCAGCCTGTTCTATTTACCAGTCATATTACCAGGGTTACAGGTTCCCAGCCTGTTCTATTTACCAGTCATATTACCAGGGTTAGAGGTTCCAAGACTGTTCTGTTCATTCTGTTTCTATGTGTGCTGCTGCATTGTGGTCATTCAGTCAGCTGTTTTTTCGACAAAAAAAACAAAACAAATATATATATATAAATATAGAGATAGAGATAGAGATAGATAGATATCTCTCTATATATATCTCTCTCTCTCTCTCTCTCTCTCTCTCTCTCTCTCTCTCTCTCTCTCTCTATATATATTTTATTCTCATGACGGTCTTTATCCAGAACCGTAATTGTGCCAGGCCTATTCAAATGTACTAGTTTCCCTAAGTATAATGCTTTTGATTACTCCTAATTGCCCCTGAAGGGATTAATCAAAGTTGAATTAGATTCAGTTGAAAATTGACTTGAATGATGAATTCCATTACGTTGCGTTGAATCTAATTCATTGTAATGTCTCCCTAGGACCAGCAGGGGGCGCATGTCGAGACAGAGCCTCTGTGTGTCTTGGATTTCTTTGTGAAAGAGAACCTTCAGAGGCACGGCTATGGACTGGAGCTGTTTAGCTTCATGCTGCAGGTGAGACAGACACCACGCCTTTACCTGGAACGGATGCAGGGTTGGGGTTTACCTGTCATGGGGTCAATTCGAATTGGCGTAAACTGAAATCCAATTGAATAATTGAAAAATTGCATTTGTCAGTAATGATTTCTCAATAAACTGTGAAGGAGATATTTATTTTTAAATGTTTTAAATTTGTCCATTGTAAATTCAAATCACTTCCTGAATTGAGATGCTTCAATTGGAATTGACTCCAACCCATGACAGAAGGAATGAACACTGAATGGTTACACCTGACTGAATGCTGGGGTATATTCACTAGGAAGCAAACGCTAAGGGACCTACCTGAATTTGTCCAATAAGAAACTTGTTTTCGTTAGAAGTTTTTTTGTTACAAAGCTTTTTGCTACAGTTCGCGCTAATGAATACACCCCTGCTCTCATGATTGTTGAGCGGGGAGCACTCAGTCTGGTTTGACCCGGGGTGTATTCATTACGCCGATTCTGTTGCAAAACATTTTTGCAACAGAAACCGTTTAATCTAAACTTGTGCCGAGTACTTCGCAGGCTATTCCGATTGGAATGGCAACATGTGGAAACCATACAATTAAAAAACTACAACTTCCATTTAAGAACTCAACAGCTTTTATGTCGTGTTGAAGAGCGTTTTGGGGAGTAAACGATCTCTGTTGTAAAAATATTATTTTTTTTTGCAACAGATTACATTTTTTTGTGCGATAGAATTAGTGTAATGAACACACCCCAGGCTATGAGAACTAGAGCACACAGACTGGAATGTGGTGGAGGCAGAGTCGCTGCACTAGAAGCGATATTGCTAGAGATTACAGAGTGTTGTCAAGAGGGTGTTTTCCCAAATGTCTGTTTGCTCGTTGAGACGTGCTTTAATTGCTCCGTTTTGTTTTCTCCCCCCCATGTTCAGCACAAAAAGGTGGAGCCAGTGCTGATGGCTTACGACAGGCCCTCCTCTAAGTTCCTCTCTTTTCTGGAGAAGCATTACTGTCTGAAAAACAGTGTACCTCAGGTATGATTTCAGGGCGGTCTCTCCTCCCCAACACCGTATCGTCACTCTGGTAAATGATTATACAGGCCTGACACCAACAGCCTAATATAATGAAAATAGCTCAGAAAATATCATAAACCAACTGTTTCAGACTGAGATAAGACAGGAGGTGAAAGGGTTATGGGCTAAATATAGAAAGCACGACTGGTGCAGTTAAGATATGATTTGATATTGATATGACGCAGACAGGACGGTACTATTAGATAAAAGTAGATGTAGATTTCCATGAGTCCCCTGGGCATATCAAACTGAGATACAGTCAGCCATTAAACTGACATAGTCAGCCATCATCAGTCATGTGACTCGTCACCTCCAGACGACGAAAGCAATGTAGATAAATTAAATAGTCCTGTTTAAAGAGATGGAATTATAAAGTACCAACAATATTTTAGGAGTATTCAATCAATAAATCAGTTGAACACATTTAAACCCGTTTATAAAAATGTATAATTTCTTATAATTATAAAAAGTTCAAGTTTTAGCCTCATGTTTTCACGTTTTATCTGATGAGACAATATTTCACTTGAGATCCAAATACTCCCTCCGGTTGTTAAAAAATATATTGTTTTGTTGCTAAGGGTGGTGTTGTTATGAGGGTGGTGTTGTTATGAGGGTGTTGCTGAGGGTCGTGTTGTTATGAGGGTGGTGTTGCTAAGGGTGGTGTTGCTAAGAGGGTGGTGGTGTTATGAGGGTGTTGCTAAGGGTGTTGTTGTTATGAGGGTGGTGGTGTTATGAGGGTGGTGTTGTTGTTATGAGGGTGGTGGTGTTGTTATGAGGGTGGTGTTGTTATGAGGGTGTTGTTATGGAAAGGTGAGGATAAGACAACAGTGTGTTGGGGTCTATGAGTGTGTCCCTAGGGGCCCTGGTCAGAAGTAGTGCACTACATTACCCATAGGGCCCTGGTCAGAAGTAGTACACTACGCTACCCATAGGGCCCTGGTCAGAGGTAGTGCACTACATTACCCATAGGGCCCTGGTCAGAAGTAGTGCACTACATTACCCATAGGGCCCTGGTCAGAAGTAGTGCACTACATTACCCATAGGGCTCTGGTCCGAAGTAGTGCACTATAAAGATAATAGGGTGCCATTTGGGATGCACACGATGAGTCACTTCCTGTTTGTGATTACACCACAGTGTGTCCTCCAGACTGAGATAACCTCCAAAGCCTTACTCATCATGCTGGCCCTATGGTTAATGATTCTGGTAATAACCTCCAAAGCCTTACTCATCATGCTGGCCCTATGGTTAATGATTCTGGTAATAACCTCCAAAGCCTTACTTATCATGCTGGCCCTATGGTTAATGATTCTGGTAATAACCTCCAAAGCCTTACTCATCATGCTGGCCCTATGGTTAATGATTCTGGTAATAACCTCCAAAGCCTTACTCATCATGCTGGCCCTATGGTTTATGATTCTGGTAATAACCTCCAAAGCCTTACTCATCATGCTGGCCCTATGGTTAATGATTCTGGTAATAACCTCCAAAGCCTTACTCATCATGCTGGCCCTATGGTTAATGATTCTGGTAATAACCTCCAAAGCCTTACTCATCATGCTGGCCCTATGGTTAATGATTCTGGTAATAACCTCCAAAGCCTTACTCATCATGCTGGCCCTATGGTTAATGATTCTGTTAATAACCTCCAAAGCCTTACTCATTATGCTGGCCCTATGGTTTATGATTCTGGTAATAACCTCCAAAGCCTTACTCATCATGCTGGCCCTATGGTTTATGATTCTGGTAATAACCTCCAAAGCCTTACTCATCATGCTGGCCCTATGGTTTATGATTCTGGTAATAACCTCCAAAGCCTTACTCATCATGCTGGCCCTATGGTTTATGATTCTGGTAATAATCTCCAAAGCCTTACTCATCATGCTGGCCCTATGGTTAATGATTCTGTTAATAACCTCCAAAGCCTTACTCATCATGCTGGCCCTATGGTTAATGATTCTGTTAATAACCTCCAAAGCCTTACTCATCATGCTGGCCCTATAGTTAATGATTCTGTTAATAACCTCCAAAGCCTTACTCATCATGCTGGCCCTATCGTTAATGATTCTGTTAATAACCTCCAAAGCCTTACTCATCATGCTGGCCCTATGGTTAACGATTCTGTTAATAACCTCCAAAGCCTTACTCATCATGCTGGCCCTATGGTTTATGATTCTGTTAATAACCTCCAAAGCCTTACTCATCATGCTGGCCCTATGGTTTATGATTCTGGTAATAACCTCCAAAGCCTTACTCATCATGCTGGCCCTATCGTTAATGATTCTGTTAATAACCTCCAAAGCCTTACTCATCATGCTGGCCCTATGGTTAACGATTCTGTTAATAACCTCCAAAGCCTTACTCATCATGCTGGCCCTATGGTTTATGATTCTGTTAATAACCTCCAAAGCCTTACTCATCATGCTGGCCCTATCGTTAATGATTCTGTTAATAACCTCCAAAGCCTTACTCATCATGCTGGCCCTATGGTTAACGATTCTGTTAATAACCTCCAAAGCCTTACTCATCATGCTGGCCCTATGGTTTATGATTCTGTTAATAACCTCCAAAGCCTTACTCATCATGCTGGCCCTATGGTTTATGATTCTGGTAATAACCTCCAAAGCCTTACTCATCATGCTGGCCCTATGGTTTATGATTCTGTTAAACAGACTAAATACATTACCTGGATGTCATGTATCTATCATCTACCTGGTGATTTATTTATCTTCCTTAGTGTCATCACTCTTTCTCTCTCTCTCTCTCTCTCTCTCTCTCTCTCTCTCTCTCTCTCTCTTCCTGACCCTGTCCCCTTCTTTCTCTCTCTCTCTCTTCCTGACCCCCCTCCTCCCTCTCTCTTTCTAGGTCAATAACTTTGTGGTGTTTGACGGTTTCTTCGCCAAAAGATCAGGTAATATTCTAGAATATTCTGCCTATATATCTTAATTCTATCTGTGTTGTTTTGGATAAATAGTGTTGCGTAACTGTCTGTGTCCCAAATGGTTATCTTTTCCCTATATAGTGCACTACTTTATACTAGAGCCCTGTGGGTCCTGGTCAAGAGTAGTGCACTAAATAGGAAATAGAGTGCCATTAGGACGCACCAACAGATTGTCTCTTCATGCCTGTGGTGCTGTGGTAGTAGGAGTATGGTTTGGACTAGCGTGGGCATCCACACCCTCACAGGTGCCTTCTAGTGGCACGTCTAATGTGGAGTAGGCTGCCTCTCTCTCTGTTCCCACTAAAACAGACACCCTAGTGTTTGCAGCTGACTTATGGCATCCGGATTCTTCCTAGCCAAAACAGTTCAGAAGAGTTTGCATGTTATTATGATGCCATTTTGTTAAGTTTTTGGACTTTTTTTCGGCTGTTCGGGCACACAAAACATTTCCTGGAGGCAAGCCGAAGTCGGTAGCCAGAGTCTACGCCCCTTCGTTGGTGATTGGTCAACAGTAGGGATTCTTCAATAAAGTCTTTGTTGTCATTCAACGAGAGACGACTCGTTTTCATGCACATTTTTTCATTGAGAAATACTGCACCAAAAATCTTAGTTAATGTAAAATTACGCACCTAATATCTCCTCTGCAAAAACGTCAAAATTAATGACAGATTTCTGACTATTTTGAGGAAGTGGCGTCTAGCTATGGCGTCTGAAAGTGGACAAACAGTATATTTCCAGTTTTTTTTTCTTGTTTTTCAAGTGAAGCTCTTTTAAGGGAGAATGCGAACACACTCGTTCGGCTCGGCTAGGTGCCAGCTGAACTGAAGCATGCTAAGGCCTTTCTACCCCCTTGACTTTTTACAGCCTGAATTCAAAATGTATTCAATATTTTTTGTTCTTCTCCCATCTGCATAACTACCTCATAATGACAGGTGAAACAGGTTTTTAGAAATGTTTGCAAATTTATTGAAAACTAATTATCTAATTTACATAAGTGTTCACGCCCCTGGATCAATACTTTGTAGAAGCACCTTTGGCAGCGATTACAGCTTTGAGTCGTCTTGGGTATGTCTGTATCCGCTTTGGACATCTGGATTTGAGGATTTTCTCCCATTCTTCCTTGCATATTTTCTCAAGCTCTGTTAAAATTAGATGGGGAGTGGCGGTGAACAGCAATCTTCAAGTCTTTCCACGTATTTTCAATGGGATTCAAGTCTGGGCTTTGGCTGTTCTGAAGCCATTCCAGCATTGCTTTGCCCCAGTTTAAGGTTGTTTGCACTCTGAAGCAGGTTCTCATCAAGGATTTGCCTGTATTTGGCTCCATTCATTGTTCCCTCTATCCTTACCAGTCTCCCAGTCCCTGGCACTGAAAAGGATCCCCATAGCATGATGCTGCCACCACCATGCTTCATGGTAGGGATGGTGTTAGACGGGTGATGAGCTGTGCCTGGTTTTCTCCAGACATAGCACTTTGCAATCAGGCCAAAGAGTTAAATGTTTGTCTCATCAGGCCACAGAATATTTTCAAATGCCTTTTTGCAAACTGTTGGTGTGCTGTCATATGCCTTTTTCTCACGAGTGCCTTCCGTCTGGCCACTCTCCCATAAATCCCATATTGGTGAAGTGCTATAGA
>NC_042992.1:7259346-7306846 GCF_901001165.1 Salmo trutta | reverse complement strand
CACAGCAAGAACTGGCAAATCTGGTGCAGTCCATGAGGAGGAGATGCACTGCAGTACTTATTGCAGCTGGTGGCCACATCAGATACTGACTGTTACTTTTGATTTGATTGTTGAATCTTGTTATATTCATACAAATATTTACACATGTTACGTTTGCTGGAAATAAACGCAGTTGACAGTGAGAGGACGTTTCTTTTTTTGCTGAGTTTAGGTATAGTGTCCGTCCAGTAGAATGCTTGTTTGTATGAAGGTAAGACGGCATGTTTAGGTCTACTCACTTTGTACCCAGGCCTGCCATAAGGTTGCCATAAGGTTGCCATAATGTTTCCCCCATTGCTGACTGTATTCTTCAACAGCGGCCCAGTTGAGAAAGGTTCCCCCCAAAAAGGCGGACGGAGAGATCAAGCCCTACTCGCTAACGGAGAGAGAAGGTGAGCCACCTATGGACAGAACACATACAGGCTAAACCATAATGGGCCAGTTTCTTAGACCCAGATTAAGGCTAGTCCTGGATTAAAATGCATTTAATGGAGATTCTTCTTATTCCAGGACTAGGCTTAACCTGTGTCCAGGAAACCAGGAAAAACCAGGAAACCAGCCCATGTACACTACATAGTAAACTGTAGCTGGACCATACACTACATGACCAAAAGTATGTGGACACCTGCTCGTCAAACATCTCATTCTAAAATCATGAGCATTAATATGCTATAATAGCCTCCACTCTTCTGGGAAGGCTTTCCACTGCCAGATGGTGAAGTGTGATTCATCACTCCAGAGAACGCATTTCCACTACTCCAGAGTCCAATGGCTGCGAACTTTACCACTCCAGCTGACGCCTTGGCATTGCGCATGGTGATCTTATGCTTGTGTGCGGCTGCTCGGCCATGGAAACCCATTTCATGAAGCTCCCGACGAACAGTTCTTGTTCTGACGTTGCTTCCAGAGGCAGTTTGGAATTCGGTAGTGAGTGTTACAACTGAGGACAGATGATTTTTATGCACTACGCCACGTTGACGGTCACTGAGCTCTTCAGTAAGGCCATTCTACTGCCATTGTTTCCGTATAGAGATTGCATTTACATTTACATTTACGTCATTTAGCAGACGCTCTTATCCAGAGCGACTTACAGTAGTGAATGCATACATTTCATACAATTTCATACATTTTTTTTTTTTTTTTCTCTGTGCTGGCCCCCCGTGGGAATCGAACCCACAACCCTGGTGTTGCAAACACCATGCTCTACCAACTGAGCTACAGGGAAGGCTGTGTGCTCGATTTTTATACACCTGTCAGCAACGGGTGTGGCTGAAATAGCCACTAATTTGAAGGGGTGTCCACATACTTTTGTATATATATTGTAGCAGCGTTACATAATTTATGTTGTACTAAAATACACAGTCATGACATCGTATGACAGCCCGATGAAGACACATAGTATTTTCTCTGGAGTAAACATCATTACTTGTAGATATTTCCCAGTTCATTGCACCCATTGTAAACACAGTGCTGTAGGGCGGTTGGCATCTGTGTGGCATCTATTCTGCCTGGTTAGGTCAGTTTAGTTTGAAAGACACTGAGCCATTCACCAGGGTAAGCATTGATAACAGCTTTGGATGTGCCGCTGACAGTCATGGTAGAATGTACTGTAGGACCTCTCTGTCCAGTCACGTTTCATAGTGTCTCTGTGCAGTTGATTGGTTTGTCTTCTGGCCTCAGTGAAATGTCAACATAGTTGGATAGAGTTTATATAACCATTGTTTATGAATGGAGCTGTGAGATTCACGAAGCCTTAATCAAATCTTGCTTTAGATAGCCCTGTTTATGAATGTCTGTCAGAGACACTTGTCAGCCTAGTGATGATGCACTGTACTGAGATCAGTTTGTGTTAGATCCTGAATAATGTAGTAGCAGAGGTGCTCTGTTTGACAGTCATCACTGTGTCTCCCCCTCTCTCTCGTGGTATTGTCTCCCCCTCTCTCTCGTGGTATTGTCTCCCCCTATCTCTCGTGGTATTGTCTCCCCCTCTCTCTCATGGTATTGTCTCCCCCTCTCTCTCATGGTATTGTCTCCCCCTCTCTCTGTGTATTGTCTCCCCCTCTCTCTGTGTATTGTCTCCCCCTCTCTCTCATGGTATTGTCTCCCCCTCTCTCTCGTGGTATTGTCTCCCCCTCTCTCTCGTGGTATTGTCTCCCCCTCTCTCTCGTGGTATTGTCTCCCCCTCTCTCTCGTGGTATTGTCTCCCCCTCTCTCTCGTGGTATTGTCTCCCCCTCTCTCTGTGTATTGTCTCCCCCTCTCTCTCATGGTATTGTCTCCCCCTCTCTCTCATGGTATTGTCTCCCCCTCTCTCTCATGGTATTGTCTCCCCCTCTCTCTCGTGGTATTGTCTCCCCCTCTCTCTCGTGGTATTGTCTCCCCCTCTCTCGTGGTATTGTCTCACCCTCTCTCTCGTGGTATTGTCTCACCCTCTCTCTCATGGTATTGTCTCCCCCTCTCTCTCATGGTATTGTCTCCCCCTCTCTCTCATGGTATTGTCTCCCCCTCTCTCTCATGGTATTGTCTCCCCCTCTCTCATGGTATTGTCTCCCCCTCTCTCATGGTATTGTCTCCCCCTCTCTCTCATGGTATTGTCTCCCCCTCTCTCTCATGGTATTGTCTCCCCCTCTCCCTCTCTGTGTATTGTCTCCCCCTCTCCCTCTCTGTGTATTGTCTCCCCCTCTCCCTCTCTGTGTATTGTCTCCCCCCCTCTCTCATGGTATTGTCTCCCCCTCTCTCATGGTATTGTCTCCCCCTCTCTCATGGTATTGTCTCCCCCTCTCTCTCATGGTATTGTCTCCCCCTCTCTCTCATGGTATTGTCTCCCCCTCTCCCTCTCTGTGTATTGTCTCCCCCTCTCTCTCGTGGTATTGTCTCCCCCTCTCTCTCGTGGTATTGTCTCCCCCTCTCTCTCGTGGTATTGTCTCCCCCTCTCTCTCATGGTATTGTCTCCCCCTCTCTCTCATGGTATTGT
The DNA here is from genome assembly GCF_901001165.1 of Salmo trutta. Lineage (NCBI taxonomy): Eukaryota > Metazoa > Chordata > Actinopteri > Salmoniformes > Salmonidae > Salmo > Salmo trutta. Next base: position 7,303,835 of record NC_042992.1, on the reverse strand, counting down.
CTCCCCCTCTCTCTCATGGTATTGTCTCCCCCTCTCTCTCATGGTATTGTCTCCCCCTCTCTCTGTGTATTGTCTCCCCCTCCCTCTCATGGTATTGTCTCCCCCTCCCTCTCATGGTATTGTCTCCCCCTCCCTCTCATGGTATTGTCTCCCCCTCTCTCTCATGGTATTGTCTCCCCCTCTCCCTCTTGGTATTGTCTACAGCTGTGCGAGAGGAGCAGAAGGCTCTTCCCTGGCCTTTGTGTCGCCACGCGGCTCCTCCCCTCTCTCCCCCATTGTCGGTATCCTCCCCGTGCTCCCCAAGCAGGGGCCGCCAGCGTCCCGATCCGGCCCTGGCCCCGGCACTTGCCCCTGGGGGCAACAGGGGCCCGAACCCTCACCCCCCACTCATCAACAGCCTCAACTGCAGGGCAAAGCGCACCAGGTATGGTATTCTGAGAATAGGTCCCGAAATGTCCTGCTTTCCCAGGAATCTCGGTTGGAGTGATTCCTGATTCACCGGAATCAGGAGGGAATAAGCAGAGGGAATCTTCCGACCTGGGAATTCTGGGAACGTTGCGTTATCATTTGCAACCCTACTTTTACTACTTCACTGAAAACTCTATGTAACTTAACCCAGGATTGTGTGAGAGGTGTTACAGCAGTATATCTGAGTGGCAGTGTGTGTTCTATGCTGAGGGCCTGTCTGTGTCTCTGCCAGGGTTGGAAGGCTTGGCAGCGGACACAGCATTCCTCTCATTAAGAGTATTGTTCCATGTAAAAGAGCCAGCCTCAGGGCACTGTGGGTCCATCCCAAATGGCAGACTATTCCCTTTCTGCTATATAGGGAATAGTGTGTCATTTGGGACAGGCACCCTGGGTAAAGTACCTTCTCTCTGATTCCAAGCCTCCTGCGTTCTCTCTCCTATCTAATTGTCCTGCGTGACCAGCTCTGCTCTCTCTGTGGCCTGTCTTTCTAAACACTGTTTCTCTCTCTGTCTTTCTTTCTCTTGTTCTCTCGTTTGTGTACACCACTCCCTTTTATTTCATTTGTACACTCTCGCAAATTCAATCATCTAATCCTTCTCCTTCCTCACATCCCCCTCTCTCTGGCTCTGCCTCCTCCCCATCCTTAACATGAGGACAGTTCCCTTAACCGATCACAGCTCAGCTTCCATTGACCACCTTTCGACTCTTCCCACCACAGTTTGCTCCTTTTTAAAGGAAGGACTGTGGTTTTTAGTCTGTTAGCTAGCCTATGGCTTGCATCCCAATTCTCCACCCTTCTCTTGAAGTGTGTACTTGCACACTTCCCGTCAATGGTGGACCCCCCCCCCCCCCCGATGTTTACACCATTGTTAAATTTATGACGGGAAGTGTGCAAGTACACACTTAGTCAGAAGGGTGGACGATCAGGATGCAACCTACCGATCTGTCTGTCCTGGCCAGGGAGTTTAGTATTATTTCAATGATTTAATTTACTACGAAACAGAAGGGATATGACTCCCTTCTGTCTGTTAGAACTTGTTCAACCTTTCCTAGTTGTGCTGGTCGTCCCGTTGAGAGAGTTATGATGCTGCCTGTAACTTTTTGCCTGCCGTTTTCTAGAAGAAGCTATTAAAACTATCTCCCAACAAAATTAGAAAAGTGAGATTGCTTTCTGTTCACCTGATCCGCCATTTTAGAGCTTGTATTTCACTAATAGTTTGACCTTTAACCTACAATACTCTCATTAACAGTGTACGAGGCCACTAAAATAACATGAACACTTTTGTAGTCATATTCATTATACAGCAGCTAACGTGTTTATTTATTCATTACAGGTTTTCTCACAATAGGCATTTTTTTTTATATAAAACTTGACTTTTCACATTGTCATGAAAACATGTGGCCAATAAGAAACATTACCGAGAATTTGATATTGTCCAGAACATGTTTTTCTATCAGACACTACTAGTTCCCCTATATACACTATACTCCTCCTCCAGGACACTACTAGTTCCCCTATATACACTATACTCCTCCTCCAGGACACTACTAGTTCCCCTATATACACTATACTCCTCCTCCAGGACACTACTAGTTCCCCTATATACACTATACTCCTCCAGGACACTACTAGTTCCCCTATATACACTATACTCCTCCTCCAGGACACTACTAGTTCCCCTATATACACTATACTCCTCCAGGACACTACTAGTTACCCTATATACACTATACTCCTCCTCCAGGACACTACTAGTTCCCCTATATACACTATACTCCTCCTCCAGGACACTACTAGTTACCCTATATACACTATACTCCTCCTCCAGGACACTACTAGTTCCCCTATATACACTATACTCCTCCTCCAGGACACTACTAGTTCCCCTATATACACTATACTCCTCCTCCAGGACACTACTAGTTCCCCTATATACGCTATACTCCTCCTCCAGGACACTACTAGTTCCCCTATATACGCTATACTCCTCCTCCAGGACACTACTAGTTCCCCTATATACGCTCTACTCCTCCAGGACACTACTAGTTCCCCTATATACACTATACTCCTCCAGGACACTACTAGTTCCCCTATATACACTATACTCCTCCTCCAGGACACTACTAGTTCCCCTATATACACTATACTCCTCCAGGACACTACTAGTTACCCTATATACACTATACTCCTCCTCCAGGACACTACTAGTTACCCTATATACACTATACTCCTCCTCCAGGACACTACTAGTTCCCCTATATACACTATACTCCTCCTCCAGGACACTACTAGTTCCCCTATATACACTATACTCCTCCTCCAGGACACTACTAGTTCCCCTATATACACTATACTCCTCCTCCAGGACACTACTAGTTCCCCTATATACACTATACTCCTCCTCCAGGACACTACTAGTTCCCCTATATACACTATACTCCTCCTCCAGGACACTACTAGTTCCCCTATATACACTATACTCCTCCTCCAGGACACTACTAGTTCCCCTATATACGCTATACTCCTCCTCCAGGACACTACTAGTTCCCCTATATACGCTATACTCCTCCTCCAGGACACTACTAGTTCCCCTATATACGCTATACTCCTCCTCCAGGACACTACTAGTTCCCCTATATACGCTATACTCCTCCTCCAGGACACTACTAGTTCCCCTATATACGCTATACTCCTCCTCCAGGACACTACTAGTTCCCCTATATACGCTATACTCCTCCTCCAGGACACTACTAGTTCCCCTATATACGCTATACTCCTCCTCCAGGACACTACTAGTTCCCCTATATACGCTATACTCCTCCTCCAGGACACTACTAGTTCCCCTGTATACGCTATACTCCTCCTCCAGGACACTACTAGTTCCCCTGTATACGCTATACTCCTCCTCCAGGACACTACTAGTTCCCCTATATACACTATACTCCTCCTCCAGGACACTACTAGTTCCCCTATATACACTATACTCCTCCTCCAGGACACTACTAGTTCCCCTATATACACTATACTCCTCCTCCAGGACACTACTAGTTCCCCTATATAAACTATACTCCTCCTCCAGGACACTACTAGTTCCCCTATATACACTATACTCCTCCTCCAGGACACTACTAGTTCCCCTATATACACTATACTCCTCTTCCAGGACACTACTAGTTCCCCTATATACACTATACTCCTCCTCCAGGACACTACTAGTTCCCCTATATACACTATACACTATACTCCTCCTCCAGGACACTACTAGTTACCCTATATACACTATACTCCTCCTCCAGGACACTACTAGTTCCCCTATATACACTATACTCCTCCTCCAGGACACTACTAGTTACCCTATATACACTATACTCCTCCAGGACACTACTAGTTCCCCTATATACGCTATACTCCTCCTCCAGGACACTACTAGTTCCCCTATATACACTATACTCCTCCAGGACACTACTAGTTCCCCTATATACACTATACTCCTCCTCCAGGACACTACTAGTTCCCCTATATACACTATACTCCTCCTCCAGGACACTACTAGTTCCCCTATATACACTATACTCCTCCTCCAGGACACTACTAGTTCCCCTATATACACTATACTCCTCCAGGACACTACTAGTTCCCCTATATACACTATACTCCTCCTCCAGGACACTACTAGTTACCCTATATACACTATACTCCTCCTCCAGGACACTACTAGTTCCCCTATATACACTATACTCCTCCTCGCGGACACTACTAGTTCCCCTATATACACTATACTCCTCCTCCAGGACACTACTAGTTCCCCTATATACACTATACTCCTCCTCCAGGACACTACTAGTTCCCCTATATACACTATACTCCTCCTCCAGGACACTACTAGTTCCCCTATATACACTATACTCCTCCTCCAGGACACTACTAGTTCCCCTATATACACTATACTCCTCCTCCAGGACACTACTAGTTCCCCTATATACACTATACTCCTCCTCCAGGACACTACTAGTTCCCCTATATACACTATACTCCTCCTCCAGGACACTACTAGTTCCCCTATATACACTATACTCCTCCTCCAGGACACTACTAGTTCCCCTATATACACTATACTCCTCCTCCAGGACACTACTAGTTCCCCTGTATACACTATACTCCTCCTCCAGGACACCACTAGTTCCCCTATATACACTATACTCCTCCTCCAGGACACTACTAGTTCCCCTATATACACTATACTCCTCCTCCAGGACACTACTAGTTCCCCTATATACACTATACTCCTCCTCCAGGACACTACTAGTTCCCCTGTATACACTATACTCCTCCTCCAGGACACTACTAGTTCCCCTGTATACACTATACTCCTCCTCCAGGACACTACTAGTTCCCCTATATACACTATACTCCTCCTCCAGGACACTACTAGTTCCCCTATATACACTATACTCCTCCTCCAGGACACTACTAGTTACCCTATATACACTATACTCCTCCTCCAGGACACTACTAGTTACCCTATATACACTATACTCCTCCTCCAGGACACTACTAGTTCCCCTATATATACATTTACGTCATTTTACAGACGCTCTTATCCAGAGCGACTTACAGTAGTGAATGCATACATTTTCATTTCATGCATTTATTATTATATTTTTTTTGTACTGGCCCCCCGTGGGAATCGAACCCACAACCCTGGCGTTGCACACACCATGCTTGCGTTGCAAACACCATGCTCTACCAACTGAACCACAGGACTATAAGCATCTATTTTGGCATCACATGGTTATTGACCTTTTGTTATTGTTTGTATGATTTGTCAAGCATTCACTTATACCTTTGTTTTGCTAATTATGTTTTCATTTTGTGTTTTTCTTATGTTGAATTCTGTTGCTTTTTCCTTTCAAACACAATTCTTCTCTTTGTCTTTTTCCTTGGCCCTATACTACCCTGTTTCTGTCTCACTCCCTACCTCATTTCTCACACATCATTCTCTGTGCCCTGTTTTCTCCTGTCCCCTTGTCTTTTTTTTACATTCCCTTGCTCTTCCTATCCTCTCTACCTTCCCTGCTCCATCGCCGTGGTAGCCAACAGGGCCTGGTTGCCAGGGACAACCTCTACAGCCGCCACGTCAACACCCGGGGCTTTGGGCTGTTGTTGGAGCCAAAGCCGAACACCTTCAAACTGCCAGGTAACCAGATTTGATTGGCTACGGGACATGTGTAGTACACCGTAATAACACGCCCAAAAGGCACCCTATTCCCGATATAGCGCACTACTTTTGACTAGGGACCCTGGTTAAAAGTAGTGCACTACATAGGAAATAGGGTGCCATTTGGGACAAACTACATTACCCAGCATGCCCATGGATGTACTGTGTGGTCCATTCTGACCTCTGACCTGTTAGTGCTGTGTTTCTCCTCAGGTTTGAGACCAGTGTTGAGAGACAGAGAGACTGACATAGGAGGACAGAGAGAGCCACTGGGACACAGAGACAGGTTTGACATCCAAGGAGTCCTAACTCACCCTCACATAGAAACACTCTTAGAAGGTTGTACATCTCACAGACTGTACATCATAAATGTATGAAGTGGATTGGAAAGGCATTGAATAGTGGCCGGATACAAATGAAAGCATGACATATAAACCTGAATTACAGAAGACCTGTTTTTGACAATGACCTTTTCTTTGTTCTCCCTCTCCGGCACACAAATGATTTATCTTCTTTCTTTACTTCTCTCCGTTTCTCTATCACTCATCGCCTCCATCATGCCTCTTCTTCTTCTCTCTTCATCCCTCCGTCTCAACCTGTCCAGGTCCCTGCCTGTATACAGTGAGCTCCAAAAGTATTGGGACAATGACACATTTGTTGTTTTGGCTCTGTACTCCAGCACTTTGATTTGAAATGATATAATGACTATGAGGTTAAGGTGTAGAGTGTCAGCTTCAATTTTATAGTATTTTCATCCATATCGGGTGAAATGTTTAGAAATTACAGCACTTTTTGAACAAAGTCCCCCCCCAATTTTAGGGGACCGAAAGTATTGGGACAAATTCAGTTGTGTATTAATGTACAAAGTCGGTGTCCCAATAATTTTGGACCTCACCCTGTCTCTCCCACCTCTGCCCCTATCCAGGAAAGAGCCGCTCCTATCCAGGAAGGAGCCGCTCCGAGCCCAGACCACCATGACGACCACCAGAGAACCAGACAGACAGGCTGAGACGGAGACCAGGCTGCTGGAGAAGGGGCTCCGGATGGGGGTAGGGGGAGAGCCCTGGCCAGGGAGGGGTGGAGGAGAAGGAGGTGGGCCTCTGGAGGTGGCTGAGAAGGGACCATCGGAGGCTGAGAGGGACAGAGGTAGAGGAGGAAGGTCCTGGGGAGTAGGGCCCCTGGAGGTGGTTGAGAAGGGACCATCGGAGCCGGTGAGGGACATGGGGACAGGAGGGTGGTCGTGGACGCTGGGAGAGAGCTGCTGTAACACAACCCAGTGGGTCAGGCAGGAGTATAGAAACACCAGACCCTGGTGACGCAACATGGACAGACGGACAAACAGACTGATGATTAGGGATCAAGAGAAACGGGGGGAGTGGGGAGAAAAGAGATAAGAGAAGAAAGCCACATATGGATACAGATGAAGAGAATAGAGCGATAAAAGAGAAGAAAGCCAATCCTCCTCCACTTCCCTTCATCCCTCTTTCCTGATCACTAATTAGTGGTTGTACGTTTATAACAAGACAGAATGAGTGAGGGGTTTGGTTGGTACGCAACAATAGTCAGCCAGATTTCTCTGATCACTGAGTGTTGTATCTGTCCCAAATGGCGCACCGTTCCCTATTTAGTGCACTACTTTCTACCAGAGCCCAGGTCATCATAGGGTGCCATTTGGGATGTACATAGACAGTGTGAGAGTGTAACATGATGGGTTACAGCACAATGATCAGAATCTCCCAAGGCAATGGAGCCATGCTTGAAATTCCATTAGACTTGAGTTTACCAGACATATTTTATGCCACTTTAATTCATTTCGTTGTAACTATTTCATTCAATGTATTTTTTTCTTTTAATCTGAAGAGAAAGTATTATGCTATGAATGTCAATGTTTTTTTTTTCTAGAAATAAATTGGCTACACAGACGGATCACAGAAACTGACTTGTCCCTAATGTTGATGGAATAGCATTATGAGTTAGCCTTGTGTTATGTATTATAAATCAGAATCAATGAAATGTTCAATCAAATCCACTGCACAAGAGTCTGTTGAACCAGCTGCAGCGCTCTCTACTGACTGGGTCCAGTACTACCACTAAACCTCAGACGTGTCAGTACAAAACAGGGTGGTGTTCATTAGGCACAAAATGGAAGAACATTTTGAAAAACAGGGAGGAACTACTTGGATTTATCCAATAAGAAATGGCAATTTTGGTTTTCTGTTTGAAAACATTTTTGCTACAGTGTGCTCTAATGACCACAACCCTGTTTCGGTTATTTCCTCCCTACAGACAAACAGATTTCTATCATCACCAAGACATTGTTGCTCTGATGACATGTTAAACATGGAACTAGTCAGTACCCCGGTTAAGACAGGAACTCCTTGGGGATCTTTCATTTCTTCATCACTCCTAAATTACCAAATTGGAATGGCATGGCCCAATTAAAGTTCCCTTTCCTCGGGTTTGGAATGGCATGGCCCAATTAAAGTTCCCTTTCCCCGGGTTTGGAATGGCATGGCCCAATTAAAGTTCCCTTTCCCCGGCTTTGGAATTGTACGGCCCAATTAAAGTTCCCTTTCCTTGGGTTTGGAATGGCATGGCCCAATTAAAGTTCCCTTTCCTTGGATTTGGAATGGCATGGCCCAATTAAAGTTCCCTTTCCTTGGGTTTGGAATTGCACGGCCCAATTAAAGTTCCCTTTCCCCGGGTTTGGAATGGCACGGCCCAATTAAAGTTCCCTTTCCCCGGCTTTGGAATTGTACGGCCCAATTAAAGTTCCCTTTCCTTGGGTTTGGAATGGCATGGCCCAATTAAAGTTCCCTTTCCTTGGGTTTGGAATTGCACGGCCCAATTAAAGTTCCCTTTCCCCGGCTTTGGAATTGCACGGCCCAATTAAAGTTCCCTTTCCTTGGGTTTGGAATTGCACGGCCCAATTAAAGTTCCCTTTCCTTGGGTTTGGAATGGCATGGCCCAATTAAAGTTCCCTTTCCTTGGGTTTGGAATTGCACGGCCCAATTAAAGTTCCCTTTCCTCGGGTTTGGAAGTAGTTCACTAGGTTATAAAGGCGTTGTTTAAAGGCTCTATTCCATCCAGAAAGCTGAAGCATTACAGATTTCACTATATACATTAAGGTCATTTCCAATTGAGTTGACATATGCAGCATTTACCGTGAATGTAGTCTCCGCTAAAGCAGGAATATTGCCGTTGAAATTTCAATCACGCTGTAAAGCTGAACTTCGGCAACGTGGATTGAAGAGCCCTTACCAGCCGTTTACACTATACAAGCAGCACTCTCTCCGAGCCACGCTATCCTCGTCCTCATGTGAGTGCTAGCAAGCAAGCAAGCTAGTAGTGCTACGTATTAACAGTCCCACCCTGTTCAGCTCCCTCACCCATGCTCGCATCGCTCAACGTTCCCCCTGCCCACACTGCTTCTCTCTCTCTCTCTCCTTTCATTGAAAGTGAATGGCTTTCCGATGTTTCTCCTCGTGATGCCGCTTCCCAGTGTAAACGTAGAGTTACTCTTCAGAAGGAAATCTTAACACAGTAGGTCAAAGAACTTAGGCCTGTAACAATGGAAAACAGGAAAACAGTTTGGGTCATGTACAGTGCATCCAGAAAGTGTTCCGACCAGTTGACTTTTTCCACATGTTACTTTACAGCCTTATTCTAAAATGGATTAAATAAATATGTCTGCATCAATCTACACAATACCCCATAACAAATATTTAAAACAACTTATTTACAAAAGTATTCCAAAAGTATGAGCCTCGAAATTGAGCTCAGGTGCGTCCTGTTGCCATTGATCATCCTGGAGATGTTTCTACAACTTGGAGTCCACCTGTGGTAAATTCAATTGATTGGACATGATTTGGAACGTCACACACCTGTCTATATAAAGGTCCCACAGTTGATAGTGCATGTCTGAGTAAAAACCAAGCCATGAGGTCAAAGGAATTGTCCGTAGAGCTCAGAGACAGGATTGTGTCAAGGCACAGATCTGGGGAAGGGTATCAAAAAATGTCTGCAACATTGAAGGTCCCCAAGAACACAGTGACCTCCATCATTCTTAAATGGAAGAAGTTTGGAACCAGGCTAAACTGAAAAATCTGGGGAGAAAGGCCTTGATCAGGGAGGTGACCAAGAACCTGATGGTGACTCTTGACAGAGCTCCACAGTTCCTGTGGAGATGGGAAAACCTTCCAGAAGGACAACCATCTCTGCAGCACTCCACCAATCAGGCCTTTATGGTAGAGTAAAAGGAACTTGACAGCCCTCTTGGAGTTTGCCAACAGAAGGACTCTCAGAGAAACAATATTCTCTGGTTTGATGAAACCAAGATTAAACTCTTTGGCCTGAATGCCAAGCGTCACATCTGGATGAAAACTGGCACCATCCCTACGGTGAAGCATGGTAGTGGCAGCATCATGCTGTGGGGATGTTTTTTAGAGGCAGGGACTGGGAGACTAGTCAGGATAGAGTGAAAGATGAACAGAGCAAAGTACAGAGAGATCCTTGACGAATACCTAATCCGAAGCGCTCATGACCTCAGACTTGGTTGAAGGTTCACCTTCTAACAGGACAATGACCCTAAGCACACGGCCAAGACAACGCAGGAGTGGCTTTGGGACAAGTCTCTGAATGTCCTTAAGTGGTCCAGCCAGAGACCGGACTTGAAGCCGATTGAACATCTCTGGAGAGATCTGAAAACAACTGTGCAGCAACGCTCCCCATCCAACCTGACAGAACTTGAGAGCCTGTTTTTGCTTTGTCATTATGGGGTATTGTGTGTAGACTGTTGAGGGGAAAAGAAAACAATTTCATAAATGTTAGAATAAGGCTGTAACGTAACAAAATGTGGAAAAAGCAGTACTCCATCACTCTCCTTCTTGGTCAAATAGCCCTACCACAGCCTGGAGGTGTATTGGGTCATTGTCCTTTTGATAAACAAATGATTGTCCCACTAAGCCTAAACCAGATGGGATGGCGTATCCCTGCAGAATGCTGTGGTAGCCATGCTGGTTAAGTGTGCCTTGAATTCTAAATAAATCACTGACAGTGTCATCAGCAAAGCACCCCCACACCATTACACCTCCTCTTCCATGCTTCACGGTGGGAACTACACATCTGGAGATCCTTCGTTCACCAACTCTGTGTGTCACACAGACATGGCGGTTGGAACCAAAAATCTCCTATTTGGACTCATCAGACCAAAGGACATATTTCCACCGGTCTAATGTCCATTGGTCATGTTCCTTGGCCCAAGCAAGTCTCTTATAATTATTGGTGTCCTTTAGTAGTGGTTTCTTTGCAGCAATTCGACCATGAAGGCCTGAAGCACGCAGTCTCCTCTGAACAGTTGATGTTGAGATGTGTCTGTTACTAGAACATTGTGAAGCATTTATTTGGGCTGCAATCTGAGGCTGGTAACTCTAATGAACGTATTCTCTGCAGCAGAGGTAACTCTGGGTCTTCCTTTCCTGTGGCGGTCCTCATGAGAGTCAGTTTCAACATAGAGCTTGAGGGTTTTTGTGACTGCACTTGTCGAAACTTTCAAAGTTCTTGAAATTTCCCGGATTGACTGTCCTTCATGTCTTAAAGTAATGATGGACTGTCGTTTCTCTTTGCTTATTTGAGCTGTTCTTGCCATAATATGGACTTGGTCTTTTACCAAATAGAGCTATCTTCTGTATACCAACCCTACTTTGTCACAACACATCTGATTGGCTCAAATGCATTAAGGAAACACATTCCACAAATTAACTTTAAGAAGGCCTTCATTTTGCTGGACCCCAGGAATGGGGATCCATAATAAATACAAACAAGGCACACCTGTTAATTGAAATGCATTCCAGGTGACTACCTCATGAATGAAGCTGGTTGAGAGAATGCCAAAGCTGTCTTTTCCACAATGTAGAAAATAGTAAATCAAATAAATAAAAACACTGGAATGAGTAGGTGTGTCCAAAATTTGACTGGTACTGTATGTGGGAGTGATTGACAGAATTATCACCAATACTAACTCATGTACAGAAGAGGGGATAGACATACACTGAATGGACAAAACATTAAGAACACCTTCCTGATATTGAGTTGTCTTGTCCTTTCACCTGTTGAATGGCACACATACACAAACCATGTCTCAAGGCTTAAAATCCTTGTTTAATCTGTCTCCTTCCCTTCATCTACACTGATTGAAGTGGATTTAACAAGTGACTGACTAGGGGAATCCAGGTGAAAGCTGTCATGGAAAGAGCAGGTGTTCTTAATGTTTTATACAATCAGTGTATGTCAACATGTATCATTAACCAAGACAGAAAGTGCAACAGACTGCTCACGATGACTGTATCATTAACCAGCCAGACAGAAAGACCAACACAGACTGCTCACGATCACCATCGAAACTGACTCCAAGGCTTTCTTCTTGCTATTTGTTTTTTTTGTCTAGGAGTCGTGGTCCATGATGATGCGTACAGCACGTCCCGTCCATCTGGTTCTTTCCCCTTGTTATGACACGTACACGTACACGACAGGCTTGGTATCCCGGCAACACCTCGACAAGCTAAGAGGGGAGGGGGGGGGGGGGTCACCATATAAGTATAATCTATAGAAAGGGCTTAGGAACCTTCATCCCATTATGACATCATTGACTTGAATGGGGAGGTCCATTCTAAAGATTATATTTTCTAAATGGGTCACACAGCCTTGGATAGAACATGTAGAACACAGCCTTGGATAGAACATGTAGAACACAGTCTTGGATAGAACATGTAGAACACAGTCTTGGATAGAACATGTAAACATGTAGAACACAGCGTGTTAAGTTATTGCTCTCACTGAACAACCGTACCATGCTTAATGTCCAAGGACTACTGTCATATGTACAAAAATCTAGATTTATTTTTCTTTAAAATAGTCTGACAACCAACACTTAACATGAGGTTCAGTACAAACAAATGATACACTTGAAATAAATCATATCCTTTGTTTATCTGTTGGATTTTCTTCAGATTTCTGTTTAAAATTTCTACAAATGTAGCATCAAGTGTAAGGGTTTCTCTCTGTCTTGGTTTCCCCCAATTAAATGGAGTCTGTTGTCATACACCGTTCTGAACACTGCAGTCATATAAGAACAGCATCAAACCAACACTGATTTTGTTTGCCAAGGCCTGATGGGGCATTCCCTACATGGGTACAAAGTTACTGTGAGATGGCCTACTTGGAAGCAACACAGCTTTTGAATGATCTAGTGCCAAATTATTTACGATCTAGCAACAAATGATCTGTCTTGATATGTTAATAAAACTGCCCATCTGAGGGATATCTTTGAAGGGAATTGCTTTTTCAGAAAGAGTTCCTAGAGGCACACTTTAAAAAGGTTACTTCCTTGAATGGGCCAGGCTCAACCAGTGTGAAATGCATTGGTATTCACTTCCACTACAAACCTTCGGAAAGTATTCACACCTTGACTTTTTCCACATTTTGTTGTGTTACAGCCTGAAATTTTCAAAATGATAAAATTAAGATTTATTTTTTTGTCACTGGCCAGACAAAATACCCCATAATGTCAAAATGGAATTATGTTTTTACAAATGAATTACACATGAAAAGCTTAAATGTCTTGAGTCAATAAGTATTCAACCCTTTCGTTATGGAAAGCCTAAATAAGTTCTGGAGTAAAAATGTGCTTAAGAAGTCACATAACTTGCATGGACTCTGTGTACAAAAATATTGTTTAACATTATTTTTTAAATGACTACCTCATCTCTGTACCCCACACATACACATAATTGTAAGGTCCCTCAGTCGAGCAGTGAATTTCAAACACAGATTCAATCACAAAGACCAGGGAGATTTTCAATGCCTCAAACGGCACATATTGGTAGATAGGTTAAAAAAAAAACATTTTAACTCAGACATTGAATATCCGTTTGAGCATGGTGGAGTTATTAATTACACTTTGGATGGTGTATCAATAGTCACTACAAAGATACAGGTATCCTACCTAACTCATTTGCTGGACAGGAAGGAAACCACTCACGGATTTCACCATGAGGCCAATGGTGACTTTAAAAACAGTTACAGTTTAACGGCTGTGACAGGAGAAAACTGAGGATGGATCAACAACATTGTTGTTACTCCACAATACTAACATAATTAACAGAGTGAAAATAACTTTTTGTCCTGAATACAAAGTGTTACGTTAGGGGCAAACTCTCCATATTTTCAAGCAAAGTGGTTACTGCATCATGTTATGTGTACGCCTGTAATCATTAAGGATTGTGTAGTTTTTCAGGATAAAAAAAGAAATGGAATCAAGCTAAGCACAGACAAAATCCTAGGAGAAAACCATGTTCAGTCTGCTTTCCACTAGGAGATGAATTCACCTTTCAGCAGGACAATAACCTAAAACACAAGGCAAAATCTACACTGGAGTTGCTTACCCAGAAGACAGTGAATGTTCCCGAGTGGCTGAGTTACAGTTTTGAATTAAATATACTTGAAAATCTATGGCAAGACCTAAAAATGGTTGTCTAGCAATGATTAACAACCAATTTGACAGAGCTTGAAGAATTTTGAAAAGAATAATGGGCAAATGTTGCACAATCCAGGTGTGTAAAGCTCTTAGAGACTTACCCAGAGAGGTGCCAAAGATGCTTCTACAAAGTATTGACTCAGGGGTGTGAATACTTATGTAAATAAAATAAAAAATCAACATGTTTTTACTTTGTCATTATGGGATATTGTGTGTACATGGGTTAGAAAATATTATTTAATAGATTTTCTGGTCAGGTTGTAACAACAAAATGTGGAATAAGTCAAGGGGTATGAATAATTTCTGAAGGCACTGCAAGTAACTCAAAGTTCTTTAACTAGTGCTCCGTATTGCCTGGGCTGTTTTTCCTTTCTGTCAGCGCTGGCGCCATTCCGTACGTGCTCATTGGACCGTGGGGGACCTATCGAGTTAAAAAGAGGATGTTTAATGATTACAAACAATGAGATCTGCATAGTTTCACGCCACCTCGGGTTGCACCCTCTAAGTCATGGAAAAAACAGACCCCTGTCTCGCAGAAAAGAACCTGGGTCATGTTCATTAGCCAATTAAGAAAAAAACCTGACAAACAGGGAGGGACTATCTGGACTTGTCCAATAAGAAACGCTCATTTTTGTTTTCTGTTGCATTTTTTTTTAAAGTGTTTCTGTTCCATGCCCTAATGAACACAAGCCTGCTCATCTACTGGAATGACTAAACCCTGCCCCTTAAACCCTCTTTAACTCTGCATTGTAACTGTATCTCCTGCAACTGTCCCCACCACTCCTCCATATCTACAAAAGTGTGCACTTCGGGAGAAAGGATGAAGAGCGGAGAATAGGGATGCAGCAATATGGATGCAGCAATAGGGATGCAGCCTTAGGTCTCCAATCATTTTGTATTGTGGAAGTTCAGAGATTGAGACAAAATATGCTGTAGCGTTTAACGTGAAATGCAGTGTCCGCGAACGCGGGAACATTGCCTTTAAAATGTTCAAATTGCGCTATAGTGCTGAACTTCAGCGATATGGATTGAATGGAGCCCTTAGTCTCTAGTCAGCCTGGCCCAGCAGGGTGAGGTAGATGGTGGACTGGAGGAAGCGAGGGTAGCAGTCTGTATCCAGGAGGGAGTAGATGCGTTTCTGGGCGTGGGACAGGGAGGTGTGTGATGGGGCCTGTAGGAGCTGTGTGGTTAGATCTCTGGTCTTACTGTCCAAGTTCACCTGAGAAGAGAGAAAAGAGAGCGAGGAGAGAAAAGAGAGCGAGGAGAGAAAAGAGGAGAGAAAAGAAGAGAGAAAAGAGAGCGAGAGAATGAACTGGTTCCAGCTCAGTTAAGAAGACACTGATTAATAAACACACTTCCATACAGGTTGTAGTAGATAGGAAAGATAACCATGGCAACATAATACTGGTAGATGGATAGAGACACTGACAGATAGACAGACGGACAAGTCAGCCAGTCAGACAGGCAGGGAGGACCACAGACAGAAACAGGCCCGCCCGCCAGCCCGGTCAATGTATAGACAAAAGTCTGTATACCTCTCGCGGTGCCCCCGCCTCGATATAGGTGACACTGATCTCCTTGGCCCGTCTGTGCAGGCTGAAGTTGTTGGAGGAGTTTCTGTACTGCTCACAGGCCAGATAGAACTGCAGATTCTCCTCACTAAACTCTGAGCGAAGGAATGCTCCAAACACAGACACACCGGCTGGAGAGGGGAGAGAGAGGGGGAGGAGAATTAGGGTTTATGAAAGTACACCACATTTAGGACGTCACTAGAGAGGAAGAGGAGACAGATGGGATGTTCACACACTGGCCAATACGCTGACATGCAAACAAACACGTACATACTGTACACACACACACACACACACACACACACACACACACACACACACACACACACACACACACACACACACACACACACACACACACACACACACACACACCATTGGGCAATACAGTGACATGCAAACACACTCGTACACGCACACTTGGCCAATACAGTGACATGCAAACAAACACGTACATACTGTACACACACACGTACACACCATTGGCCAATACAGTGACATGCAAACACACTCGTACACACACACACTTGGCCAATACAGTGACTTGCAAGTACACACCATTGGCCAATAGTGACATGCAAACACACACTTAGAAACATTTACATAGATACAGCACGTAAATACAGTGGGGAGAACAAGTATTTGATACACTGCCGATTTTGCAGGTTTTCCTACTTACAAAGCATGTAGAGGTCTGTAATTTTTATCATAGGTACACTTCAACTGTGAGAGACGGAATCTAAGAAAAAAATCCAGAAAATCACATTGTATGATTTTTAAGTAATTCATTTGCATTTTATTGCATGACATAAGTATTTGATCACCTACCAACCAGTAAGAATTCCGGCTCTCACAGACCTGTTAGTTTTTCTTTAAGAAGCCCTCCTGTTCCACTCATTACCTGTATTAACTGCACCTGTTTGAACTCGTTACCTGTATAAAAGACACCTGTCCACACACTCAATCAAACAGACTTCAACCTCTCCACAATGGCCAAGACCAGAGAGCTGTGTAAGGACATCAGGGATAAAATTGTAGACCTGCACAAGGCTGGGATGGGCTACAGGACAATAGGCAAGCAGCTTGGTGAGAAGGCAACAACTGTTGGCGCAATTATTAGAAAATGGAAGAAGTTCAAGATGACGGTCAATCACCCTCGGACTGGGGCTCCATGCAAGATCTCACCTCGTGGGGCATCAATGATCATGAGGAAGGTGAGGGATCAGCCCAGAACTACACGGCAGGACCTGGTCAATGACCTGAAGAGAGCTGGGACCACAGTCTCAAAGAAAACCATTAGTAACACACTACGCCGTCATGGATTAAAATCCTGCAGCGCACGCAAGGTCCCCCTGCTCAAGCCAGCGCATGTCCAGGCCCGTCTGAAGTTTGCCAATGACCATCTGGAAGATCCAGAGGAGGAATGGGAGAAGGTCATGTGGTCTGATGAGACAATTGAGCTTTTTGGTCTAAACTCCATTTGCCGTGTTTGGAGGAAGAAGGATGAGTACAACCCCAAGAACACCATCCCAACCGTGAAGCATGGAGGTGGAAACATCATTCTTTGGGGATGCTTCTCTGCAAAGGGGACAGGACGACTGCACCGTATTGAGGGGAGGATGGATGGGGCTATGTATCGCGAGATCTTGGCCAACAACCTCCTTCCCTCAGTAAGAGCATTGAAGGGGGGTCGTGGATGGGTCTTCCAGCATGACAACGACCCGAAACACACAGCCAGGGCAACTAAGGAGTGGCTCCGTAAGAAGCATCTCAAGGTCCTGGAGTGACCTAGCCAGTCTCCAGACCTGAACCCAATAGAAAATCTTGGGAGGGACCTGAAAGTCTGTATTGCCCAGCGACAGCCTCGAAACCTGGAGGATCTGGAGAAGGTCTGTATGGAGGAGTGGGCTAAAATCCCTGCTGCAGTGTGTGCAAACCTGGTCAAAAACTACAGGAAACGTATGATCTCTGTAATTGCAAACAAAGGTTTCTGTACCAAATGTTAAGTTCTGCTTATCAAATACTTATGTCATGCAATAAAATGCAAATTAATTACTTAAAAATCATACAATGTGATTTTCTGGATTTTTGTTTTAGATTCCGTCTCTCACAGTTGAAGTGTACCTATGATAAAAATGACAGACCTCTACATGCTTTGTAAGTAGGAAAACCTGCAAAATCAGCAGTGTATCAAATACTTGTTCTCACCAATGTATGCACAGACTGTAAAAGTCCTAAAATCAAATCATAGGATTTTTTTCACTACATTTTCATTATTGCCATCTAAAATCAGTCAGACATACATCTCCTCCATACTGCCTCTCTCCCTCTCCCTCCCTACTTCTTTCTTTCTCCCTCCCCCCTACTTCTTTCTCTCCCTCCCTCCCTCTACTTCGTTCTCTCTCTCCCTCCCTCTACTTCTTTCTCTCCCTCCCTCCCTCTACTTCGTTCTCTCTCTCTTTCACTTCTTGTTTTTGCTTAGACTCTGGGTTGCAACATATTTTTGTGCAAAGAGGATGACTGAGTGAGGAAATGTAAGAGGGCCCCAGATTGCGGACACAGTGGTTACAACACGTCAATGGCTGGGCTAGACAGGGCAACACGTTAATCCGTATGTATGTGACACACAAAGAGGAGAGAATTCACAATGTCTAGAACAAGTGTGGCCACTGCAGCATATCAACAATACCTTGTAAAACAGCCTGTACGTTAAAGTTATCCTCGTAAAACAGCCTGTATGTTCAAGTTATTCTCGTAAACAGCCTGTATGTTAAGGTTATCCTCGTAAACAGCCTGTATGTCCAAGTTTTCCTCGTAAACAGCCTGTATGTTAAAGCTATCCTCGTAAACAGCCTGTATGTTAAAGTTATCCTCGTAAACAGCCTGTATGTTAAAGCTATCCTCGTAAACAGCCTGTATGTTAAAGTTATCCTCGTAAACAGCCTGTATGTCGTGTTAAAGTTGTGCAGACTGTCAGACTAAGCTTGGCTACCACAATCACTGCATACTTTCCAGAACCTCTAGCTATTGACCTTTAACTAAGTGGTTGAGCAACCTTAAGTTCACAATCTGTATACACTACGTATTCAAGATTGTGTACTCGGATCTTGTATACATATTACTAATATTAGAGTGGTGTGTACAGTGGGGGAAAAAAGTATTTGATCCCCTGCTGATTTTGTACATTTGCCCACTGACAAAGAAAGGATCAGTCTATAATTTTAATGGTAGGTTTATTTGAACAGTGAGAGACAGAATAACAACAAAAATATACAGAAAAACGCATGTCAGAAATGTTATAAATGTATTTGCATTTTAATGAGGGAAATAAGTATTTGACCCCCTCTCAATCAGAAAGATTTCTGGCTCCCAGGTGTCTTTTATACAGGTAACGAGCTGAGATTAAGAGCACACTCTTAAAGGGAGTGCTCCTAACCGCAGCTTGTTACCTGTATAAAAGACACCTGTCCACAGAAGCAATCAATCAATCAGATTCCAAACTCTCCACCATGGACAAGACCAAAGAGCTCTCCAAGGATGTCAGGGACAAGATTGTAGACCTACACAAGGCTGGAATGTGCTACAAGACCATCGCCAAGCAGCTTGGTGAAAAGATTACAACATTTGGTGCGATTATTCGCAAATGGAAGAAACACAAAAGAACTGTCAATATCCCTCGGCCTGGGGCTCCATACAAGATCTCACCTCGTGGGGTTGCAATGATCATGAGAACAGTGAGGAATCAGCCCAGAACTACACGGGAGGATCTTGTCAATGATCTCAAGGCAGCTGGGACAATAGTCACCAAGAAAACAATTGGTAACACACTACGCCGTGAAGGACTGAAATCCTGCAGCGCCCGCAAGGTACCCCTGCTCAAGAATACATATACATGCCCGTCTGAAGTTTGCCAATGAACATCTGAATGACTCAGAGGACAACTGGTGAAAGTGTTGTGGTCAGATGAGACCAAAATGGAGCTCTTTGACATCATCTCAACTCGCCGTGTTTGGAGGAGGAGGAGGAATGCTGCCTATGACCCCAAGAACACCATCCCCACCGTCAAACATGGAGGTGGAAACATTATGCTTTGGGGGTGTTTTTCTGCTAAGGGGACAGGACAACTTCACCGCATCAAAGGGACGATGGACGGGGCCATGTACCGTCAAATCTTGGGTGAGAACCGCCTTCCCTCAGCCAGGGCATTGAAAATGGGTCGTGGATGGGTATTCCAGCATGACAATGACCCAAAACACACGGCCAAGGCAACAAAGGAGTGGTTCAAGAAGAAGCACATTATGGTCCCATAGGAAATCTGTGGAGGGAGCTGAAGGTTCGAGTTGCCAAACGTCAGCCTCGAAACCTTAATGACTTGGAGAAGATCTGCAAAGAGGAGTGGGACAAAATCCCTCCTGAGATGTGTGCAAACCTGGTGGCCAACTACAAGAAACGTCTGACCTCTGTGATTGCCAACAAGGGTTTTTGCCACCAAGTACTAAGTCATGTTTTGCAGAGGGGTCAAATACTTATTTCCCTCATTAAAACGCAAATCATTTTATAACATTTTTGACATGCGTTTTTCTGGATTTTGTTGTTGTTATTCTGTCGCTCACTGTTCAAATCAATCTACTATTAAAATTATAGACTGATCATTTCTTTGTCAGTGGGCAAATGTACAAAATCAGCAGGGGATCAAATACTTTTTTCCCCTCACTGTATGTGTGTGTGTGCGCGCGCGCATGTAAATCATATAAAGAAACTGCTTTCAGTGAGAAAACTACTTTCAATTGATCTATATGACAATCCCTAGATAGAAGTGTATATTTCTAATAAGAGTAGACTGATAGTATTTAAGTGTATGCATTTACGATTTTGTCATTTAAGACTCTCCGTAAATATAGACATTTCCATTCTATAAGAATGGACAATAATGCTTTGAATCCGAATCTGAAAAGGGACAATTGGTCAAAAGACAAGTGTAAATGCAGCCAATTAGATAAGCTCTTTTTTGCCAATAATTAGGCAAAAGATCAGAATCGGACTTCCTGTCTAAACTCAGCCATTGAGACATGTGGCCTGTGTCTACAGGCTACCTATAAGCATAAACGGGTTTTCCAATGTCCCAGATTCCTGTAGGACTATAACTGTTATGTAACTAGGCAAGTCAGTTAAAGTAATAAGAGGAATGTTAATAACAGGACAGGAGAAATGCTAGAAGGAATAAGGAAGTAAAAAAACTGTCTTCCCTTTTGACTAGTCTGGTCAAACGTAGAGCTGGGCGGTATAGCGTACTTTACTATATACCGGTATTAATGCATGGACCAGTTTGGGTTTTTATTTGATTTGTTAAAATATGATAAGCCATGTGTAACGTTCCATTTTTATTATTTACTCTGCTCTCTCTCTCTCTCCATGCCGCCTTCCATACAGACCTATCCCCACTTCGTCACTCAAGGAGCACAGTTGTTGTTGCTCGACGACGAGACACCAGCGTTCATCTGCATTGTAACAATGCAGCACATACAACAATGTTGACGACAACGACGATGTTTCAAATAAAATAAAATCTTATGTCACATGCGTCGAATACAACCTTACTGTGAAATACTTACTTACAAGCACTTAATATCTTAACTTCTTAAAGCATCGTCAGTTAAGTAAAAAATAGATAAGTCATTTTTTTTAAATAAAAGTTACAATTAATTAAACGGCAGCAGTAAAGATGTAAAGTTCCACTTTGCTTCTTAATATAAATCCACAAGCGTTCTATAATTCAAATATTAGTTTGTGTTTCTTACATCTGCAAACAGCTAGTTTGTACTTTCTTTGCAAGTTGTCACTAAATCGTGTTAGCAGCTAATGTTAATCGCTAGTTAGCTGACTAGCTAATAAATGTACTGAGTCAGAGTAAAATGTAGTTAGCTAATACAGCCTGATACCAGTGCTGGTGTAGGCCTAAATCAGCATGTTGTTTGTGTAACAGTATCTTCTAAATCAAAGTGGAACTGGCAAACCGCAATTGCAACATTTGGTAAAAATATCATGCAGCCTTACGTGGCAGTGTGGAAATAACCTTTGTTTAATACTGTTCAATCAAACTTCAACCAATCCGAATGGAGAAAGCCCCATTTACGTTCTCAAACAATCCGAATGGAGAAAGCCCCATTTACATTCTCAAACAATCCGAATGGAGAAAGCCCCATTTACATTCTCAAACAATCCGAATGGAGAAAGCCCCATTTACATTCTCAAACAATCCGAATGGAGAAAGCCCCATTTACATTCTCAAACAATCCGAATGGAGAAAGCCCCGTTTACAAGTTATTTCACAGTACCAGTCAAAAGTTTGGACACCTACTCATTCAAGGATTTTTTCTTCATTTTGGACTATTTTCTACATTGTAGAATAATAGCGAAGACCATCAAAACTATTAAATAACACATATGGAATCTAGATGCGGTCATGCATAACTCATGAAGCAAATGTAGAACTCGTATTATTTAAAAACATAAAATACTGTCTTTTACATTGGACATTTGGATAAATTGGCAGGTGTACTACACATCTTTCAAATTGGGGAAGGAGACGATTGGCTCATAGACTTGGGGGGGGGGGGGGGGGGTGGAGCTACCACACTGCTTCCTCTCCCCATTCTAGTATATTTTTTAATACTTATCCCCTCTAGAACCTAATCAAGTAGCTGGCGCCAGATTTTAGTTTTCCGTTTAAAACAAAAAACCTTTGCTACGGTGTGCAGTAATGAATAGGGCCCTAGTCTACTTACTCCGACTGTCCAGAAGGGTGACCAAGCCTACTGGCCAAGGGGGGGTTGTCCTAGTCTACTGGCCAATGGGGGGGTGTCCTAGTCTACTGGCCAAAGGGGGGTGTCCTAGTCTACTGGCCAAAGGGGGGTGTCCTAGTCTACTGGCCAAAGGGGGGTGGCCTAGTCTACTGGCCAAAGGGGGATGGCCTAGTCTACTGGCCAAAGGGGGGTGGCCTTGTCTACTGGCCAAAGGGGGGGTGTCCAAGTCTACTGGCCAAAGGAGGGGTGTCCAAGTCTACTGGCCAAAGGGGGATGGCCTAGTCTACTGGTCAGGAGGGTGTCCTAGTCTACTGGCCAAAGGGGGGTGTCCTAGTCTACTGGTCAGGAGGGTGGCCTAGTCTACTGGCCAAAGGGGGGTGGCCTAGGCTACTGGCCAAAGGGGGGTGTCCTAGTCTACTGGCCAAAGGGGGGTGTCCTAGTCTACTGGCCAAAGGGGGGTGGCCTAGTCTACTGGCCAAAGGGGGATGGCCTAGTCTACTGGCCAAAGGGGGGTGTCCTAGTCTACTGGCCAGGAGGGTGACCTAGTCTACTGGCCAAAGGGGGGTGGCCTAGTCTACTGGCCAGGAGGGTGGCCTAGTCTACTGGTCAGGAGGGTGGCCTAGTCTACTGGCCAGGAGGGTGTCCTAGTCTACTGGCCAGGAGGGTGGCCTAGTCTACTGGTCAGGAGGGTGGCCTAGTCTACTGGTCAGGAGGGTGACCTAGTCTACTGGCCAAAGGGGGGTGTCCTAGACTACTGGCCAAAGGGGGGTGTCCTAGTCTATTGGTCAGGAGGGTAGCCTAGTCTACTGGCCAGGAGGGTGGCCTAGTCTACTTACTCCGACTAGCCAGGAGGGCGTCCAGCGACTCAGCCCACTTATCCAGTTCTTCCCGGCTGAACTTGGCCTTGCTGTGGCCCACCTGACTCCACTGGCAAAGGAACGGGAGGCGAGACCGCTGCTCTTTAGCACTGGAGAGGAAGGGAGAGAAGAAGGGACAGGGAGAGAGGGGAGTGGTAAGGAGAGAGGGAGACAGGGAAAGAGCAAAAGAGAATGAGAGAGAGAGGGAAAGAGAGAGGGAAAGAGAGAGGAAGGGAGAGAGGAAGAGACAGAGAGAGAGGAGGGGTAAGGAGAGATGGGGAGACAGGGAAAGGGAGAGACAAGGAGAGGGAGAGAGACAGGGAAAGAGAGAGAGAGATAGAGAGGAGGGGTAAGGAGAGATGGGGAGACAGGGAAAGGGAGAGACAAAGAGAGAGAGAGAGAGAGACAGGGAAAGAGGGAAAGAGAGAGAGAGACAGGGAAAGAGAGAGAGAGACAGGGAAAGAGAGAGAGAGACAGGGAAAGAGAGAGAGAGACAGGGACAGAGAGAGAGAGACAGGGACAGAGAGAGAGAGACAGGGAAAGAGAGAGAGAGACAGGGAAAGAGAGAGAGAGACAGAGAGAGACAGGGACAGAGAGAGACGGGGAAAGAGAGAGACGGGGAAAGAGAGAGACGGGGAAAGAGAGAGACGGGGAAAGAGAGAGACAGGGAAAGAGAGAGACAGGGAAAGAGAGAGACAAGGACAGAGAGAGACAGGGAGATGACAAGAGTATGTTTTGGTGTGGTTGGATCTGATTCCATGATGACACCACCACCCTCATTTCCACAACTGGATGGCTCAGTATCATTACAACCGGTGGCATCCTTCCAAACGGAACTTCTTACTGTACGTCCCAAATGGCACCCTATTCCCTATGAAGTCCCAAATGGCACCCTATTCCCTATGTAGTCCCAAATGGCACCCTATTCCCTATGAAGTCCCAAATGGCACCCTATTCCCTATGTCGTCCCAAATGGCACCCTATTCCCTATGAAGTCCCAAATGGCACCCTATTCCCTATGTAGTCCCAAATGGCACCCTATTCCCTGTAGCTCAGTTGGTAGAGCGTGGTGTTTGCAACGCCAGGGTTGTGGGTTCGATTCCCACGGGGGGCCAGCACAGGAAAAAAAAAAATGTATGAAATTGTATGAAATGTATGCATTCACTACTGTAAGTCGCTCTGGATAAGAGCGTCTGCTAAATGACTAAAATGTAAATGTAAATGTAAATGTAGTTCCCAAATGGCACCCTATTCCTTATGTTGTGCGCTACTTCTGACCAGGGAAATTACATCCTATTCCCTGTATAGTGCACTAATTTTGACAAGAGACGCCTGGAACTACGTAGGGAATAGGGTGCTGTCTGGAACTACATAGGGAATAGGGTGCCATCTGGAACTATATAGGGAATAGGGTGCCGTCTGGAACTATGTAGGGAATAGGGTGCTGTCTGGAACTACATAGGGAATAGGGTGCCATCTGGAACTACATAGGGAATAGGGTGCCATCTGGAACTACGTAGGGAATAGGGTGCCATCTGGAACTACGTAGGGAATAGGGTGCCATCTGAAACTACGTAGGGAATAGGGTGCCGTCTGGAACTACGTAGGGAATAGGGTGCCATCTGGAACTACGTAGGGAATAGGGTGCCGTCTGGAACTACGTAGGGAATAGGGTGCCATCTGAAACTACGTAGGGAATAGGGTGCCGTCTGGAACTACGTAGGGAATAGGGTGCCATCTGGAACTACATAGGGAATAGGGTGCCATCTGGAACTACGTAAGGAATAGGGTGCCGTCTGGAACTACGTAGGGAATAGGGTGCCATCTGGAACTACATAGGGAATAGGGTGCCATCTGGAACTACGTAGGGAATAGGGTGCCGTCTGGAACTACGTAGGGAATAGGGTGCCGTCTGGAACTACGTAGGGAATAGGGTGCCGTCTGGAACTACGTAGGGAATAGGGTGCCGTCTGGAACTACGTAGGGAATAGGGTGCCGTCTGGAACTACGTAGGGAATAGGGTGCCGTCTGGAACTACATAGGGAATAGGGTGCCGTCTGGAACTACGTAGGGAATAGGGTGCCGTCTGGAACTACATAGGGAATAGGGTGCTATTTGGCCTGGGACTCTGCCTTAGACAACATCTTCCTCATAGAAAGAAACCTTGTCCCCAGGCTTTTTGCCCACAGTGGAGGAAATGTGTGGAGCGATTACTAAGACAGTTACTGAAAACCAATGAAGTGACAAGGATACAAGGATATTTTGGTATATCCGAGTGACATCAGCGTTGACGATCAAAACATTTTTTTCCCCCCAAAACTTACTTTGGATTACCATCGGAATGCAATGCCCAGGCACATTGATGAGCTTACCGGTCTTTCTGTTCTTTCTGTTCTGGGTTAAACAGGTTGGAGTGTGACGAATGGGGACTCTGAAAATAGAGACACAATTAGTTTACTTCCAATTTTAAATCATCGGCATGTGTCACACACTAACAGGCAGGCAGCACACACACATCAGTGGTATGACCTCCTTGGTTTTAGGCCCAATCGTAAAATATATTTTAAGGAAGTTCTGTTTGAGCAATATTTTTGCGTCATCGTCATCATAAGAAAACATCCAACGTTGCCTCTGGGAAAGACGTAGTTGATTTCAGTGTGTGTGCCAACATACATGAGAAATAGGAGAAGGACTTGCCACTACCAAACTTGGTATTCATTGGTTTTGCCATTTAGCAGATGCTTTTACACAAAGGATAAAATTATGGATTTTAAGAGCGCTTAATGAGTTACACATAATTTCAATCAAATTTTGAATATATGACTAAAAAAGTAAATGTGTGCAGTTGAGATAGTATAAATAATTTCATATTCAGTCTTTTACTTTGACTTTTGATACTTATGTTTAGTTTTGAAATTACATTTACTTTTGATACTTAAGTATGTTTAAAACCAAATACTTTTAGACTTTTACTCATGTAGTATTTTAATGGGTGACTTTCATTTTTACTTGAGTCATTTTATATTAAGGTATCTTTACTTTTACTCAAGTATGACAATTGGGTACTTTTTACACCACTGGGTGCAGGATACTACAGGGGGTGCAGGACACTACAGGGGGTGCAGGACACTACAGGGGGTGCAGGACACTACAGGGGGTGCAGGATACTACAGGGGGTGCAGGACACTACAGGGGGTGCAGGACACTACAGGGGGTGCAGGATACTACAGGGGGTGCAGGATACTACAGGGGGTGCAGGACACTACAGGGGGTGCAGGACACTACAGGGGGTGCAGGACACTACAGGGGGTGCAGGACACTACAGGGGGTGCAGGACACTACGGGGGGTGCAGGACACTACAGGGGGTGCAGGACACTACAGGGGGTGCAGGACACTACAGGAGGTGCATTTGTTTAGCTTCGCCTGTGCCCCGGGAGGGGTAGAGATTTCACCAGACTCCAATGAAATGGTCTAAAATGTGCAAACTCTGCTCACTCAGTGGTAAAGCTAGAACTAATCTAGAACTAAACTAGAACTAGAACTAATGTCGAACTAATGTAGAACTAGAACTAATGTAGAACTAATGTAGAACTAGAACTAATGTAGAACTAATGTAGAACTAAGCTAGAACTAAATTAGAACTAAAGTATTCAAAAGCCATCACACACACAAGCTATTCATTCCCATACAGTAGCCTAACACATCCAATACCAAACACACTGTCAGAGACCACTCCTCTAGTGACCCTGACCTCCCACATCACTCTTTACCTGCCCAAACAGGCTCTTCAGATGTAGCTTGGCTGCTGACAGCTTGGCTCTGGCCTGGGACCGTTGTTGTGACTTGAAGGAGAAGGGGCTGGAGTCAGAGGTTGAGTACGAGGGAGAGGGCGGTGGCCGGTCGTCCCTGCCCACGCTCTCTGTGCTGCTACCCGAAGTCCCCGGCGCCAACTGGCTGTCACTGTACGCCCTGCATCCTTCACTGAGGTTCACCACTCTCAGATGACCCTTACCCTCTGGCTTCCCCAGTTCTGTGACGTTCTCCACGCTGACGCTGTGCTCCTTGCCCAGCTCCCCCCTCCCCGTCGTCCTCCCAGGGCTGGCCTCAGGCTCCAGGATGATGGGTGTGGGGGGGAGAGAGGTGGTTCGCCCATCCAGTTCGTCCTCCCCTAGGTGGGGGGTGTAGGTGCCTGACTCCCCGTCCCGGCTGTGGTAGTTCTGGTCCTTCAGCTCCACCTTCTTCCACGGCAGGAAGTCCATATTCAGTAGGGACCCCTCGGAGCTGAACCGACGCATGGTGGCAGCACCGCCGGATGGAGAGAGACTCAAGGAAGGATGGATGGCCGGATGGATGGAAGGAGGGATAGAGGTGCAGGTAGAGAACCAGAGAAGGGAAGCCAAGCGGGTATGGGAAATGGAAGACAAAAGAGACAGAGAGTGTCTGGAGGAAAGACTGCAGCAAAGAACAGTCTGTAAAAGGAAACAGAGAGTCTGAAGGGGAAAGGAGAGAGAGGAAGATCAAATTGGACAATCGCAGAAAATGTATAAATTCATCAGGGGCACAGTGTACTGTTTCATATCATTGGTACACTTGTACAGAGTTAAGGCTGCAAGCTGCGGAGTCAAAACCAGCCACTCTGACATGCTCACAAGTCTGTACAGCTACAGGTAGAAACACAGGGCCGCATCCTAAAAGCTACCCTATTCCCTAAAATAGTGTTCTACTTTTGAACAGAGATCATGAGTATGTATGATCACAAGTGCCATGTCCATTGCTGTCGAGTCCACGCTACATTTAATGTGAGATCAAGAGAAAGCTGTGCTCTTTTTCCCCTGATGATATTCACGTGACGTATTGAAAGCACCTATTAGTTTTCAACTGATATGAAAAAACCTTAACATAAACGTGTTGGCCGCTTGGCTGCAATAATTAGATGCACTGTAGCCACTCCAGTCTACTGATTTGTGTTCAGATTTGTACTTATTTGAGTGAATTGTCTCCCTGCAACTTGACCCACATCTAAATGACATACAGTATTGTGACAAAAGATCACATGTGAGTGAGACTGATTTTATTTTAACAGTGTTAAAACACTGTTGTCAACATTGTGTATTTTAAAGTAATAACTCTCAAATCAAGCTGTATTGGGTCACATACACGTGTTTAACAGATGTTTTTGCCGTAACATCTGCTAAACATTCAGTGTTTATCTTGGGTATAAATAACATCTTAAACTTGGGCTGCCTATAAGGCATTACATGAGTGTCAGGTAGCCTAGCGGTTAGAGCATTGGGCCAGTAACCAAGAAGTCGCTAGTTCGAATACCCGAGCCAACAAGGGTTGTGGGTGGAGGGGGAAATCTGTCGATATGCCCTGGAGCAAGGCATCTACCATCATTTGTTCCAGAGGTACTGTACTATGGCTGACTCTGTACAACTAAATTTCACTGCACCTATCCAGTGTATGTGACATAACTGTTGAGACGGCTGCTGACTATATTAACTCAGAAGTCGTATCTCAATCCCATGGGGGAGTTTATATTAACTCCTTGTAAACACTACAGTGTAAACAAAAAGAACCGGGGGTAAAATGTATTACCTCGATGTCCTGCGGTTACTCTGCCACCTGTGCTTTCATGACTTCGGCTCCAAAGAGTTCTCTGTCCCGGGAAGTAAGTCCTCTGTTTGAACCATATGATAAGTCTCAATTCGATTAGGTTTGGTTTAGCTGAGCGTCTCACTTGTGATTTCTGAGCGTTGCCAAGGGTGTATTCACTAGAAACCAAACGGAAGAAAATGGAATGAAACGGGGAAGGATCTACCTAAATGTGCCTATTGAGAAACTCTCGTTTCCCGTTTGGAGTAAACGAGTTCCGTTCCAAAACGTTTTGGACTAATAATGACACCCCTGGCAAGAAGCAGAGTCGCGGACACCCACTCACTCTCTCTCTCTCTCTCTCTCTCTCTCTCTCTCTCTCTCTCTCTCTCTCTCTCTACCAACTGCTCTCAATCGTCACCAGTGTCCTGACGCTGCATGTGTTACCGAATAGTTGCAAATAAATAACAAGCGGACCGAGACACGAACGAAATTACTAGCACCGAGAAAGTTTCTCTATCTCCAACTTCACGCAGAGCTGTTTTGTAATTATTTCACACGTGAATAACCCAGAAACACCTCTTGTTTGTGTCGCCACCCACAACTCCGTCTCAGTTTGCGGTTGTCACTTGGAGCATAATTCATATAATTGTAGGTGTGTCCAGGAAAAACGCAATAACCCACTTTGGAAGAACTCACTGGGGTGGGCTTGCTATGAGTAGAATCAGTAGCTATGTTTCCGGTTAACTTGTCCAGCGATTTTTGTTGTTGTCGACATTTAGAAAGTTTGCATAGAAAATAGATGCAACAATAGCCTGCTAGGGTGCGTTTCCATTAAAAGCTGAAATGTCTACCTTTTTGGACAAAATTCACATAGAAATGTGTGTTATAGATCTGTCATTCTCATTGAAATCAAATCTAAGAAGTGGTAAATCTGTTCTATGTGCACTACAGATTGCCAATCTATTGCTGCAATGCCTGTAATGCTTTCGAGGGCATTCCTGATTGAGTAATGCAATTATCCAGTAGACATACTCAGGCATACACCACTATAGAGCATGATAACTACACAGATATCATGTTCATCTCACTACATGCCAATTCTCTGCTTCAATCAGTATTCCGCTATCCCTGAGTTCCCTGACCCTAAACCAACATATCAACCATAACATTGAGAGAGAGACAGAGACAGAGAGACAGAGAGACAGACAGACAGACAGACAGACAGACAGGCAGGCAGGCAGGCAGGCAGGCAGGCAGGCAGGCAGGCAGGCAGGCAGGCAGGCAGACAGACAGACAGACAGACAGACAGACAGACAGACAGACAGACAGACAGACAGACAGACAGACAGACAGAGACGGGTGGTGGACTAGACTACTCTAACCCTGAAACTCCACTCTATGACCACTCCGTAAGCAAAACAGCACATCTCTGATAGTGTCCATTCAACAGTTCAGTGAGCTCAACGCTGACGCTCCTTATCCAACTACCACCCTAGACTAACTAATATTTCACATAATATAATTCAATGTAATATAAATACGTAAACAATCCTCGTGGGGGAAAAAAATGAGTTGCAACATCATTGTGTTGTGTGTGTATATCTGAGGTTCTGCGGCAGGTGGATGAGCAGAGGAAGCCACAGGAGATGGCTACACTCCCTGGGAGTCTTTCAACATCAACCACAGGCAACACCACAGACAGTGTTCATAAATGTTTCCAAGTCTACAATCACTGTACTTGTGGTTACGTTTCCATAGCAGACAGGCTTTTGAAGTTACAGAGTGTTGTGAACTTGACATTTATAGAGATGACATTTATAGAGATGGCATTTATAGAGATGGCATTCCCTCTAGTGGTAGACTTGCCACTCTACAGACCGAAGTTGTGACGTCAGATGGTGCTTTGTCGTGTGGGGGGTCTGTCCTAGAGGTTTGCATCTGTCCTGGAGGTTTTCATCGTTATGCTTGCCTCGTTGTAATCATAGAGGCTGAATGGATAGTGGTTGGAGTTAAAATTACATCAAGATCATCATGTGGATTTAACCTAGCAAACTAGCAAGATATTGTTGATTTACAGCTGCTCTTTAATTATGTGTTATTCTTACTGCATTGTTGGTTAAGGGCTTGTAAGTAAGCATTTCACTGTAAGGTCTACACCTGTTGTATTCGGCACATGTGACAAATACAATTTGATTTGATTTGATAGCTTAGTTACCCATCTTCATCTGAGTGTTTTGCGTTAGCCTGTCAGCTAGTTAGCTTGTCAGCTAGATAGCGTTTGTTATCTTCATTAGCTTGTCAGCACGGTAGCATTCATTATGTTCATTAGGTTGTCAGCTAGCTAGCATTAGTTAGTTATCTTTATTAGCTTGTCAGCTAGCTAGCATTCATTATGTTCATTAGGTTGTCAGCTAGCTAGCATTAGTTAGTTATCTTCATTAGCTTGTCAGCTAGCTAGTATTAGCTAACAAGTGGCTTGCTAGTTGAAATGAAGCATAACTGACAAACTTTTACATACTTTTATTCATCATGAACATTAGAACATTACAAGTCAAAAGGGATTTCCCTGCACAAATTAACAACCGAAAATAAGGTAGGACACTGTTGTAATAATTATACATGAATAAAAAAAAACACCAATGATATTAGGCAAAGCTAAGCAAATTAATACTTTTTTTCCAGTGGCCTACTCACATTTTGTTCAATATTTACCTAGATGGGTAGGCATGTAACTTAATTCAAGTATATTAGCTGAATTTCTAATTATAGAGAATTATCATTTAATTACCATAGTGAATTATTGTAATGTTTGTTTATGTGTAATTTTAAATTAAGAATTTATATAAAATGGATGGACATTTGTCTATAACGTTGTCATGTTAATATCATAACTTTTCTGATAAAGTTCAGAACATCGAGGTTAACGGTTATTACATTTAGTTTATGTCTGTCACTGTCTCTCCACCCCGGTGAGGATGTAGTCCCTGGTCTCCAGAGCCACCCGGAGTTTCTGCCAGAAGACCCCGGTATGCTCCCCTGCTCTGAGCCAGCTCAGGTCGGTCTGTTTCTTTAGCAGCCTACTCATGCGGTGGTAAGAAGAGAGCTGCTGGTCTGGGATCTCTTCCAGGATCACGACTCCGGGATGCTGGCCTTCTAGGCAGAGTTGCAAAGTAAAAACCATATCTCAGACTGGCCAATAAAAAGAAAAGATTAAGATGGGCAAAATCACACAGACACTGGACAGAGATATGGCATTTTCTTTGCAACTCTGTCTAGAAGGCCAGCATCCCGGAGTCGCCTCTTCACTGTTGACATTGAGGCTGGTGTTTTGTGGGTACTATTTAATGAAGCTGCCAGTTGAGGACTTGTGAGGCGTCTGTTTCTCAAACTAGACACTCTAATGTACTTGTCCTCTTGCTCAGCTGGGCCTCCCACTCCTCTTTCTATTCTGGTTAGAGCCAGTTTGCGTTGTTCTGTGAAGGGAGTAGTACACAACGTTGTACGAGATCTTCAGTTTCTTGGCAATTTCTCGCATGGAATAGCCTTCATTTCTCAGAACAAGAATAGACTGACGAGTTTCAGAATAAAGTGCTTTGTTTCTGTCCATTTTGAGCCTGTAATCGAACCCACAAATGCTGATGCTCCAGATACTCAACTAGTCTAAAGAAGGACAGTTTTATTGCTTCTTTAATCAGAACAACAGTATTCAGCTGTGCTAACATAATTGCAAAAGGGTTTTCCAATGATCAATTAGTCTTTTAAAATGATAAACTTGGATTAACTAACACAACGTGGCATTGGAACACAGGAGTGATGGTTGCTGATAATGGGCCTCTGTACGCCTATGTAGACATTCCATAAAAAATCCTCTGTTTCCAGCTACAATAGTAATTTGCAACATTAACAATGTCAACACTGTATTCTGATCAATTTGATGTTATTTTAATGGACAAGAAATGTGCTTTCCTTTCAAGAACAAGGACATTTCTAAGTGATCCCAAACTTTTGAACGGTAGTGTATGTGTGAAGGGATTTTATTTGCAGCCAGAGTGAGGGTTGTAAGGTTGACCAATCCCTCAATTTCCCCATTTTCCATACGGGTAATTTGATTGTCAATAAAAGCAAAACTGTTGAGTGATTGTAAACTTTCTAAGTCTTCTTTATTGATTGGGTTTAGCTTATTTCCATTCAACTGCAGGGTCTCTATTGAAAGCATCATTCAAGGTTTTTTCATTCATTTTTTTCCTACTGTATTATTGACTGTATGTTTGTTTATTCCATGTGTAACTCTGTGTTGTTGTATGTGTCGAACTGCTTTGCTTTATCTTGGCCAGATCGCAGTTGTAAATGAGAACTTGTTCTCAACTAGCCTACTTGGTTAAATAAAGGTAATACATTTTTTTTAAAAAAAGGTCCTTCCTTCAAATCCTGGAGGGCACATCTTATTGTGGTAAAGGACGAGTTGTATGAGTCCTGTTAGATTGGCAAAATCTGAGCAATCCAGAGTATTGATGTTATTAAAACTGAGATCCAAGAAATTTAGAGTTGGGAGATTCCTTATGGCATTTGATACAGATTATAGCTTGTTGTGGCTTAGTCTTAGATTTATCAGCTGCTTAATGGATATAAATGACGACTCAAACAGATCAGACATATGAATGTCTGATAAATCAAGCTTTTTTGGGGGGGCTGACTGCAGCGACTACAGCAATTCC
Source organism: Salmo trutta (assembly GCF_901001165.1). Lineage (NCBI taxonomy): Eukaryota > Metazoa > Chordata > Actinopteri > Salmoniformes > Salmonidae > Salmo > Salmo trutta. The sequence goes on along the minus strand of NC_042992.1, from coordinate 7,270,070 downwards.
TGTACAGCAATTCAAAAAATATTTTTCCAGTCGAAGTACACTCAGAGTAGATATGTAACAGGCAATATTGCCCACTTTTATAGCAAAGGATGTCTTTCTACTTAAATTAGAAAAAGTGTCCGAGATGTCAACGAAGAATTGGTGAAGCTTTGAAGTACCATACTCATATCCTCTAAGGATATCTGGACGCCACTCGGGTCTAGCAAGTATATGTCACCCAGAAAAGACCTGTCTGTCAACATCCCATTCCATGCTTCCATTTTGGCCACAGTAGGAGAGGTTTAAATTCTGAAGGTTAGGAAGAACATCTGTTGTGATGCCTGGAACCTTTCCAATGGATTCCCTGTGGCTCAGTTGGTAGAGCATGGTGTTTGCAATGCCAGGGGTTGTGGGTTTGAAAAAAAAAAAATTGTGGGTTTGAAAAAAAAAAAATGTATGAAATGTATTCACTACTGTAAGGCGCTCTGGGTAAGAGTGTCTGCTAAATGACTAAAATTTAAAATGATTTTGGGATACATCCAGCAACCTCAGCCCTATGGACATGTCTGATAATTTCCTTGATTCTAATGAGGTAAAGTTGTTCTTACCAAAATATAACTCCTTCCAATTTGGTAAAATGTAAGAGGGGCTGAACAGCTTTTAGATCAAGTACTTTGTTGTTGGTTTAAGTTCACTACATATAGATCCAGAGAGGGGATGAAAGGACGACCCAATAGTCGTGATTAGGTTGTTATCCAGGTGTAGCGCTCAGAGGTTGTCCCTGAAACATGTGGACTGAGATGGTGGTGAGTTGGTTATAGCCCAGGTCTAGCCTCTGCAGGGCCACAAGGTGTAGAAACGCTCTGTCTTCAACATGAGAAATCACATTAGAGCAGTGGTTCCCAAACTTCTTATAGTCCCCTACCTCTTCAAACATTCAACCCCCAGCTGCGTTCCCCCTCTAGCACCAGGGTCAGCGCACTCTCAAATGTTGTTTTTTTGCCATCATTGTAAGCCTGCCACACACACACTATACAATACTTTTATTAAACATAAGAATGGGTGAGTTTTTGTCTCAACCTGGCTCATGGGAAGTGAGAAAGAGCTCTTATAGGACCAGGGCACAAATAATAATAGTATAATAATAATCAATCATTTTGCTCTTTATTTATCCATCTTACATATAAAACCTTATTTTTTCATTGGAGAGAGTCTCAGTCTTATATCATTTTCCACACACAGTCTGCATTTAGTTTTCGGATAACAAATACAGTTGTTTGTGTCGTCCGTTTTTGGGAAAGTACCTGCGTAATTGCGCAACCAGCTCACTCAGGTACTTCGCTATATCACATTTGACATTGTCCGTAAGCTTGAGTTAATTTGCACACAACAAAAATCATGTTAATTATTTGACTTGGCTACCTGTATTTGACATTGTGTTGTTATTTCGCTTAACACTAGATGGTTTCATGTTATTTTTGGCAGTGAAACGACGCTACTCAGGCGAGAACAAAATCTCACCCAAATGAATAGCCCCGTTGGAAAATATAAATGTACTGTTTGAAAATGTGAAGGGGAAAAAAAAATATATATAAGTATATCTATATATATATATGTATATATTTAAAAAAAATGTTAATCACATTTTTATTTGCGTACCTCCAACAGCATTGCGCACCTGCCTTAGGCTATAATTATAATTTTTTGTTGTTGACAAGAGTTACGGTATAATTCTATTTTTGCACCTGAGCAAAACATGCAAACTGAAAATAGCTTGTCGATCCTGTATTGGTGTTGTTGATGTCAACTTAATGGTCGACTGTAAGAAGGTAATTCACCTAATCATTACTTAAAACGTTTACCTAATGATAATAATAAGATAAGAGCGTCTGCTAAATGACTAAAATGTAAAAATGTAAGTCCCTAAATGCTGATTGGCTGAAAGCCGTGGTATATCAGACCGCCTGTCCTATGTCATGTCAGATAATGGGTCCTATGTCATGCCTGTCAGATCATGAGTCCTATGTCATGCCTGTCAGATAATGCATCCTATGTCATGTCAGATAATGCGTCCTATGTCATGTCGTCCATCATTCACACTTCGAGAAAGCAGAACATATATGACATGAGTAAACTGAGAATACATATGCAGACACACACATGCAAGCATACACTCATGCACAAACACTCAATCATGTGAATACATAATATACAACATTAGTAAAGTGAGCAGCAACCTGCCTGAGAATCTGGGGGAGTGACTACAGCATGAGAGCAGAAACACAGGGGAAAATTACATTGATGTGTGTAGATAGAGACGGCAGGTGTACATGTGACAATGCACTGTCGTGACTTTACTTTCACTCATCTGATGACTGTTATTTATTTAATTCCACTAACTATGTTTATTAATTGTTACCCGATTAAATGAATCATGTAACAATTAATGCATTAGGATTTTGGGGCACCACGGAAGAGTTTGTTTAAAGAGTTACCATCTCCCGAATTAAACTCTATTACATCAATAAACAGTCATCTGATTAATCATTACCTCTTATCATATCTTCATTATGAACTGTCGTAACCTCATGCATCTGCAAAACCCCCAGCCTTGCTCATGATTCAGTACTACACCACTATTGGTTTAATAATCATTTATTTACTAGCTAACTAAATAATTACACAGAATAAATATACACCCTTTATATGAGACAAAGGTCCCTAGTGGACTGACAAAATATGAACGGCTTGTTTTCCAAAAGAGGGAGGGGTAGAGCGAGAGAGAGAGAAAGAGATACACAACACTTGGATACGGTTGGAAACTACTCTCACAGGAATCATAATACTTTGCACACCAACCACCGCCCATTTGGAATAAGAAATCAAGAATGTATTTACTTGTGATTTCCCTTATTCACAGTCTATCTCTGTAGGAACCAGGCCTTCTTAGGAAGGAGTTGGGTTGGCCTTTCAGCAGCACGCTTGTAAGGGTCCGGACCTCCCTGTTCTACTGTTGTTCACTCTGGAAGACAGCCAACCATGTTGACGATTCCCATTGGTGATGCTAGTCAGAGAATATAGTGATTTGAGACTCGTAGTAGGATGGGATGGTTTGAAGCGTAGTAGGATGGTCCCTCTGAATCGCTTTCCTGGATATCTGACTTAGGACAGCTAATCAGCCGTACCAGTGATTGTCTGAGAGGGGAGTTTGTCGCCGCTTCCTCCTCATATTGATAGTCAGGATTTAAACCCCTTTAGACGTGGGCTGCAGCTCCCCGTCTTGCCTGGTCTAAAGAAAGTTGAGTTTATTTCTTCACCTCGTGTTGAGGTTCAAAATTCCAACCATTTCAAACATGTAGCTACCGCTCCACACTTTTCTGGTCTAATGTTAATTTTGTCACCAAGGCTTTTTATGCACTCTCGTCAAAAGGGGATTGTTCCGTCAGTCTGACACGCTCTTTGACCTCATTCGGGGCGTGGCTAATTACTATGAACAGTTTATAGGAGATAGATTCTCTCATACCTCCTAAAATCACATTCCTATCTTAACAAAAATACTTCCATCATTGTTCATATTATATGAACAACGTATTGGATGGAAACTTGACAGATAAAGGGGATTGTTAGAACCGATTTGGACATATTTGTATAAAAGACAGAACATTCAGAGCTACATGTACGTGTGTGTAAATATATTAAATATGAATGTATATGATGAATTATTAGGTACGTACCTTTATGATTTACCTGATTGAGATATATTCCTATTAGTGTACTTATATTTTGGGCTCCCCTCTTGCCCATTCATTGTACTGTGGTAAATGTGTTAGTGATAAGATAAAGGCAAGAAGTTGCGCTTTCGGGGTGAGGGGAGTCCTAGCTAGACGTGGGTACGGTATAGTCTTTAGACCATACAGACATACATACAAACAGACCCTATTATGTATTTTTCACATCAAGTAATCTATGCTTTAAGTTGATTGGAGAATATTTTTTTTTTGTCAGATATAAAAAGAATAAACCTTTTTTTTTGCACCATATCCCTGGAACTCATTAAATGTTTATGTCGTTTGGAAACTTCGAATGCGTGTGAAACAACCCCGCTTCAGGCTTGGGCAGTGGCTATGGTCAAGAGGAAAGGAAACAACTACAGGGGTTAACTTTCCAAGGTACAGTATCTCCTCCATAAGCTTTTTAATGTCATCACAAAATAATCAACCATATGACATTAGTTTTCCATAGACCTCCTCTGACCATTCCCTACGTTCTTCTGTTAGAAATATTGTTCCTGTATTCACTTTTTGGACGTTAGAGTTTTAGGCCGGCAAAAGTATCTGGAGACAAAGTACATTCCTTTAGCCATTCCTTTAGCCAAAGGGAGAGAAAGAAAATATTCTTCTACTTAAATTTATACCCGGCTGTGGAGGTGTCAAAACCCCCAACAGCAGTTCACTCCTCCCCTCTGCGGTGAGAGAAGGTCTGGTTGTTTTCAGCCATTAACAAGCTGATCTGACCCATTGTGACCTCACAGGGCAGTCATGACAGCACCATCTGTGGAACCGTGTGATGCGTGCAAACCAAAAGTGTCTCTCTCTCTCTCTCTGTGTGTGTGTGTGTGTGTGTGTGTATATATGTGTGTATATGTGTGTGTGTGTGTGTGTTCGAAACACTTTAGAAGACTCTCGAACCCTACTATAGATTTCTTTAGGCTTCATATAGAGAGAACGGCTCTTGAAGTTATACAGTTAACTCCCAACATAAAGGAAACACTTGGGTAAATGAGAGACACAAAGTACAGTATACTGAAAGCAGGTGCTTCCACACAGGTGTGGTTACTGATTTAATTAAGAATTTAACAACCCATCATGCTTAGGGTCATGTATAAAAATTCCCAGTTGCCAAATATTTGGCTACCATGGCTAGAAGAGAGATCTCGGTGATTTTGAAAGAGGGGTCTCAAAGGAGCATAGGGGGCTTAAAGGGTGTGTGTGTGTGTGTGTCACCAGATATGAAACAGCGCCTGAGACAGCGTTTCCACGACCATCAACAAAACACCAAATTATAGAATGTATTGTGGAAGAATGGTGTCACTTCCCTCCAATAGAGTTCTAGACAATTGTAGAATCTATGCAAAGACGCATTAAAGCTGTTCTGGAGGCTCGTGGTGGCCCATATCTCTATTAAGACACTTTACTAGCCCTGATACCAGAAGTAGCCTCCCCAGAGACTCCCAGCCAAGAATTTGAACTTATTCTAGAGACTCCCAGCCATGTATTTAAACTTATTCCAGAGACTCCCAGCCATGTATTTAAACTTATTCCAGAGACTCCCAGCCATGTATTTAAACTTATTCCAGAGACTCCCAGCCATGTATTTAAACTTATTCCAGAGACCCCCAGCCATGAATTTAAACTTATTCCAGAGACTCCCAGCCATGTATTTAAACTTATTCCAGAGACCCCCAGCCATGAATTTAAACTTATTCCAGAGACCCCCAGTCATGTATTTAAACTTATTCCAGAGACTCCCAGCCATTTGCGGAGGCAGCGTAGCCTGGTGGTTAGAGCTGTTGGGCTAGTAACCAAAAGGTTGCAAGTTCAAATCCCTGAGCTGACAAGGTACAAATCTGTTGTTCTGAACAAGGCAGTTAACCCACTGTTCTCAGGGTGTCATTGAAAATAAGAATATGTTCTTAACTGGCTTGCCTAGTTAAGTAAAATTAAAATGTATTTGAACTTATGCAAGAGACCCCCAGCCATGTATTTAAACTTATTCCAGAGACCCCCAGCCATGTATTTGAACTTATTTCAGAGACCCCCAGTCATGTATTTAAACTTATTCCAGTTAAGGGATGGTGAACTACTCTCCTGCTGGTCTCTGACTCAGGGGACACATCCAAAAAGGAGCCCTATTCCCTACATAGTGCACTACTTTAGACCAGAGCCCTGTTCCCTATATAGTACACTACTTTAGACCAGAGCCCTGTTCCCTATATAGTGCACTACTTTAGACCAGAGCCCTATTCCCTATATAGTGCACTACTTTAGACCAGAGCCCTGTTCCCTATATAGTGCACTACTTTAGACCAGAGCCCTGTTCCCTATATAGTGCACTACTTTAGACCAGAGCCCCATTCTCTATATAGTGCATTACTTTAGACCAGAGCCCTATTCCATATATAGTGCACTACTTTAGACCAGAGCCCTATGGGCCCTAGTGAACTACAGTTGAAGTCAGAAGTTTACATACATTTAGGTTGGAGTCATTAAAACTTGTTTTTCAACCACTACATTAATTTCTTCTTAACAAACTATAGTTTTGGAAGTTGGTTAGGACATCTACTTTGTGCGTGACATAAGTAATTTTTCCAACAATTGTTTATAGAGAGATTATTTCACTTATAATTCACTGTATCACAATTCCAGTAGGTCATAAGTTTACATACACTAAGTTGACTGTGCCTTTAAACAGCTTGGAAAAATACACAAAATGATGTCATGGCTTTAGAAGCTTCTGACAGGCTAATTGACATCATTTGAGTCAATTGGAGGAGTACCTGTGGATGTATTTCAAGGTCCTACCTTCAAACTCAGTGCCTTTTTGCTTGACATTATCGGAAAATCAAAAGAAATCAGCCAAGACCTCAGGAAAATAATTGTAGACCTCCACAAGTCTGGTTCATCCTTGGGAGCAATTTCCAAATGCCTGAAGGTACCACGTTCACCTGTACAAACAATAGTATGCAAGTATAAACACCATGGGACCACGCAGCCGTCATACCGCTCTGGAAGGAGACGCGTTCTGTGTCTTAGAGATGAACGTACTTTGGTGTGAAAAGTGTGAATCAATCCCAGAACATCAGCAAAGGACCTTGTGAAGATGCTGGAGGAAACAGGTACAAAAGTATCTATATCCACAGTAAAATGAGTCCTATATCGACATAACCTGAAAGGCCGCTCAGCAAGGAAGAAGCCACTGCTCCAAAACGGCCATAAAAAAAGCCAGAATACAGTTTGCAACTGCACATGGCGACAAAGATCGTCGTTTCTGGAGAAATGTCCTCTGGTCTTATGAAACAAAATTAGAACTGTTTGGCCATAATGACCATCATTATGTTTGGAGGAAAAAGGGGGAGGCTTGCAAGCCAAAGAACACCATCCCAAACGTGAAGCACGGGGGTGGCAGCATCATGTTGTGGGGGTGCTTTGCTGCAGGAGGGACTGGTGCACTTCACAAAATAGATGGCATCATGAGGGAGGAAAATAGGTGGATATATTGAAGCAATATCTCAAGACATAGTCAGGAAGTTAAAGCTTGGTCACAAATGGGTCTTCCAAATGGACAATAACACCTAGCATACTTCCAAAGTTGTAGCAAAATGGCTTAAGGACAACAAAGTCAAGGCATTGGAGTGGCCATCACAAAGCTCTGACCTCAACCCTCTAGAAAATTTGTGGGCAGAACTGAAAAAGCGTGTGCGAGCAAGGAGGCCTACAAACCTGACTCAGTTACACCAGCTCTGTCAGGAGGAATGGGCCAAAATTCACCCAACTTATTGTGGGAAGCTTGTGGAAGGCTACCTGAAACGTTTGACCCAAGTTAAACAATATAAAGGCAATGCCACCAAATACTAATTGAGTGTATGTAAACTTCTGACCCACTGGGAATGTGATGAAAGAAGCTGAAATAAATAATTCTCTCTACTATTATTCTGACATTTCACATTCTTAAAATAAAGTGGTGATCCTAACTGACCTAAGACAGGGAATTTTTACTAGGATTAAATGTCAGGAATTGTGAAAACTGAGTTTAAATGTATTTGGCTAAGGTGTTTGTAAACTTCCAACTTCAACTGTATATAGGGAAAAGGGTGCTATTTTGGACTGAGAGAGATGACTCATCCAGCTAATGACTCATCCAGCTATGACAACTCACCCCCCTCTCTTTTCCTCCGTATACACAGACAGAATTGGACAGGTGTAAGCGAATAGCCTGTATTGCTTTAACCTGTCCATGTGTTCACATCAGTGCAGAGGAAGGACAGGGGACAAGGAGAAGAAGTCGCTGTACACAACTATCATGCATCCTATGATTAGAGGTGATTAGATGAATACATATAAGCAATGTGACCTGCTGAAACAGGAGGACGTTGAGCTGCTAATCTCTCTCACCTCAGTTCACTGCTCACTACTATCTGTAGTCTGTTAATGGTAAAGGTGATTGGTGGTCAATAATAGCTTAGAATAAATGGACCAATGAGAGAGGAGGTTGTTTATTCTGGGTGTGAAAATAGAATACATACAGGTTGCCTGGCGACCAAGAGCGCTGGGAATTGTAGAGAGGTAATGGACGTGATGTTCAATGGGGCAGGTGTGTGTACGCACATGAATAAACACACCCGATATAATCATGTGATAATTCATGTATAAATTGTATGTATTCAATTCCGCATCAGATTGCTTTACCCTCTTGGGAGATAAAGTGTTACTGAACTGAGTAAAACTGGTTTTCCTATGTGTTCCAAAATGACATGAGAAAAGTACATTTTTCCGCAGTGTTGATGTGTATTTTATAACAGTGAGGTGGAATATGATGCAGAAACCATTGATGAGTTAAATTCGTAAACAAATGTATGAGAGTTGTAACTGCTCCTTATCAAGACTACCGTTCAAATAGCTTATGATCAGACTTTCAACTATGTCTCAGATTCGACAAAATACCGGCTCATTTTAAAAATGATTAGAGCCTATAGGGAGGAGGTCAGAGACCTGGTTGTGTGGTGCCCGGACAACAACCTCTCCCTGAATGTGATCAATACAAAGGAGATGATTGTGGACTACAGGAAAAGGAGGACTGAGCACGCCCCCATTCTCATCGACGGGGCTGTAGTCTAGCAGGTTGAGAGCTTTAAGTTCCTTGGTGTCCACATCAATAACAAACTAACATTGTCCAAGCACACCAAGACAGTCGTAAAGAGGGCACTTCAAAGCCTATTCCCCCCTCAGGAGACTGAAAAGATTTGGCATGGGTCCTCAGATCTTCAAAAGGTTCTACAGCTGCACCATCGAGAGCATCCTGACTGGTTGCATCACTGCCTGGAATGGCAACTGCTCTGCCTCCGACCGCAAGGCACTACAGAGGGTAGTGTGTACAGCCCAGTACATCACTGGGGCCAAGCTTCCTGCCGTCCAGGACATCTATTTCAAGCGGTGTCAGAGGAAGGCCCTAAAAATTGTGAAAGACTCCAGCCTCTAATCATCGACTGTTCTCTCTGCTACCGCAGGGCAAGCGGTACCAAATCGAGGTCCAAAAGGCTTCTTAACAGCTTCTACCCCCAAGCCATAAGACTCCTGAACAGCTAATCAAAGGGCTACCCATACCCCTCTTTTACACTGCTGCTACTCTCTGTTTATTATATATGCATAGTCACTTTAACTCTACCTACATGTACATATTACCTCAATTACCTCAACTAACCTGTACCCCCTTTATATAGCCTCCTTACTAACCGATGCCTCCGCACATTGACTCTGTACCGGTTCCCCCTGTGTATAGCCTCGTTTGTTATTTTACTGCTGCTGTTGAATTATTTGTTACTTTTATTTTCTATTTTCTATTTTTTTACTTAACACTTTTTTCTTTTTTTCTTGTAAGTAAGTATTTCACTGTAAGGTCTAAACTTGTTGTATGTGACAAATAAAAATGTATTTTATTTACTAGTGTGCACTGCTAACTAGCTGGCCATTTCACACCTGTTACACACACACACACACTCTTAATTGTAGTTGTCTTCCTGATAGAATAATTTGTATGTTTTAGAATAATGGCTAACCACTCTGAAATTGTATGATAGTGTGAAATTGTTTGAGAATCATGAGAAGGTAAAACGAGGATGTGTGTAGATCTGTTAGAATTGTAATACTAGGGTATTATATTCTTTAGTAGAGATGTAAGCAGAGTGAAGTTGTAGAACAGATAATAGAAAATCATTAGAGGGTTTTCAAACCAAGAGGGTCCCAACGGGGGAGGGGAGGTGAAAGCCTTGAAGGATGTGACCAAATTTATGGTTCTTTGTGGTTAGTGGAAAAGTACTGGTTGTTTAAGCAGGGAGTGGTCTAAAGATAGGAATGTGTGTGTATTATAAAAAGGACTGGGTCCTCAGTTTTTTACATTAGAGTGCCCTCGTGAATAAACATTTTGACTTTTGTAAGCTGAGAATTCTGTCTGTTTCATTTAAACCAGAATTTTACAAACTCTGGGTTGCAGACTGAGTAGATTAATTTAAGTTAATGAACATTGATAACAAAATTCTATATCACTTTCCCTAACTGTTTCCAAGACCCACAGACACACATCAAACTCTCTCCTTGTCTCCTGCTTTAGACTGTAGACTATCTACAGTAACGGTCTCCTGCTTTAGACTGTAGACTATCTACAGTAACTTATCCTGCTTTAGACTGTAGACTACCTACAGTAACTGTCTCCTGCTTTAGACTGTAGACTACCTACAGTAACTGTCTCCTGCTTTAGACTGTAGACTACCTACAGTAACTGTCTCCTGCTTTAGACTGTAGACTATCTACAGTAACGGTCCCCTGCTTTAGACTGTAGACTACCTACAGTAACTGTCTCCTGCTTTAGACTGTAGACTATCTACAGTGCCTACGTTCTAGTATGAAGTCATCTAAAATCTGTTCCCTCTACGATATTCACCATATCCCTTAAAGGGGAAGTCTGCAGCTGAT
>NC_042992.1:7221846-7254346 GCF_901001165.1 Salmo trutta | reverse complement strand
AGTCACGCGCAAGGACTTGGGAGCGAGCTGAGTTCATATTCACTCCTAAAGAAAACGGATAGGTCCAGTTGGAATTTTATTCAAGATATATGATAAAAACAACCTAAAGATTGATTCTATACATCGTTTGACATGTTTCTACAAACTGTAGTATAACTTTTTTGATTTTTTGTCTGGACTAAGTAAGCATGCGCGATGTGGATTTGGATAGTCAACCTAACGCGCGAACAAAATGGATTATTTGGACATAAATATGAACTTTATCGAACATTTATTGTGGAGCTGGGGTTCCTGGGAGTGCCTTCTGATGAAGATAATCAAAGGTAAGTGAATATTTATAATGTAATTTCTTAGTTTTATGGACTCCAAGATGGCGGGTTTCTGTTTGCTTGTTATTGGTGTCTTCTGGGCTGTACTCAGATTATTGCAAATTGTGCTTTCGCCGTGAACCTTTTTTGAAATCTGACAAAACGGTTACATTTAGGAGAAGTGTATCTATAATTCTGTGCATAACACTTCTATATTGATCAAAGTTTATGATGAGTATTTCTGTAATATGTGTGCTCATTGTGCTCATTCACCGGAGGGTTGGAGGGAATACATTTCTCAACATTATGCGCCAATGTAAAATGCTGTTTTTGGATATAAATATGAACTTTATCGAGCAAAACATACATTTATTGTGTAACATAATGTCCTAGGAGTGTCATCTGATGAAGATCGTCAAAGGTTAGTGCATACTTTTAGCTGAATTTCTGGTATTTGTGACGCCTGTCCAATGCTAGGAAAATGGCTGTGTGGTTTTTCTTGTGTTGGAACTGTCCTAACATAATCTAATTTTATGCTTTCGCCGTAAAGCCTTTTTGAAATCGGACAATGTGGTTGGATTAACGAGAAGTTTATCTTTAAAATGGTGTAAAATAGTTGATTGTTTGAGAAAATGGAATTCTGAGATTTTAGCTGTTTTGAATTTGGCGCTCTGATTTTCCACTGGCTGTTGTCAAAATCAATCCCGTTAACGGGATGAGAACGGGAAGGAAAACCTAACCTCCCCTAGAGGTTTTAAAACAGATAGATTTAGAGTTAGATAAACTTTGATTTTTTTTGTCAGGAACATATACAGGATGCTACCCTCCACAACATAACCTTCACTCCAAATCAAAACTCAAAACCTACAACCTGATTTTGGACGGAATTACGGAATCACCTGCAAGGCTTACAACTACCAAAGATTATTATTCCAACGCTATACAGCAAATGCTCTGGAAAACAACAGAAACCGGAAAACACCATCCAACCTGGAACTGAGTGAGTAATGTTTAGTCTTTAACTATATTTTATTTCCAAAAGCCAAGAATAAAAATACATGGCATTACTTTATAAGGACTGAATGCTAAATTAAGGCTACCAAGCTTGATACAACTTCAATTAGCACTGACATGTCAACTGAGAGGTGTCAAAGCCCTTTAGCCCAACACTGGCAGGAGAGTGGAACAGTCTACTCCAACCAAATGGAGAGGCCTTAGAAGCTGCCTCCTGCTGTTCAGAGGTCATTAAAATACAGAACCCTGTGTATGTAAAGAATGATAAGGCAAGAAAAGATCACATAATGAAGCTCCTTATGGAAAATCAAGAGAAACTTTTTGCTGACTATTATAAAAATGGGAACATCAGCAACCTCATCTTCCACACAGACCATCTCCTGGCATGGCACTGTGCTATATTAACACACTCCCTCTCTGTTAAGAGGGAAGTGTTACCGAGGAGTGGAAACTCAGGATACTAGACAACGAGGACTCTGAGTCAGCTAACATAAATCTCTATAGTCTGGAACAGTAATGGTACAGGGCAACCCCAAACAGTTTCAGCTGGACTTTCACCTAATCAAAGAAGTAGCCCAGCAGGAGAAGCTCTGCCTTGAGAAAGATACCCCCACCCCGAGCGGGTCAGACCAGACCTCTTCATTAAATAACCCCACAGATGAGCAACCCCAAGCGGAAAGCCAACCTCCCAGCACAGATTACTACTCCCTCACTGAAATGAAGGATAAATTCACCCAGCTGGAGGTAAGGCAGGTGGAGCTGGAACAGCAGGTGATTACACTCCAGTCAGCACAGACCCAGACAACAGTCCAGCACAACAACACCCCCTTAACCAGACCTGGAGAGCTGGAGGTGGAGAGAGACATATCTGCACTCTGGACTGTGGTGAGACAACTTCATCAGGAGAAAGAGCAGGAGAAGAACAGAGCACTAGAGGAGAGGATCAGACTGCTGGAGGAGAGGGTGAGGGGGATGGCGTGTGACAGCGAACACCTTACTAGAGAGGTGGCCACCCCCGCAGAGAAGCCAGCAGAACAGTCCACCTCAGACCCTGACCTCAGCCTCAACACCACAGCAGAACAGTCTACCTCAGACTCTGACCTCAGCCTCAGCCTCAACACCACAGCAGAACAGTCCTTCTCAGACCCTTAACCTCAGCCTCAACATCACAGCAGAACAGTCCTCCTCAGACCCTGACCTCAGCCTCACCATCACAGCAGAACAGTCCCCCTCAGACCCTGACCTCAGCCTCAACACCACAGCAGAACAGTCCACCTCAGACTCTGACCTCAGCCTCAGCCTCAACACCACAGCAGAACAGTCCTTCTCAGACCCTGACCTCAGCCTCAACATCACAGCAGAACAGTCCTCCTCATACCTTGACCTCAGCCTCACCATCACAGCAGAACAGTCCCCCTCAGACCCTGACCTCAGCCTCAACACCACAGCAGAACAGTCGCCCTCAGACCCTGACCTCAGCCTCAACATCACAGCAGAACAGTCCACCTCAGACCCTGACCTCAGCCTCAACACCATAGCAGAACAGTCCTCCTCAGACCCTGACCTCAGCCTCAACATCACAGCAGAACAGTCCACCCCAGACCCTGACCATATCGTCGACAACACAGCGGAACAGACAAATGAAGAACCCCAATCCCACCCCCACTGTCAGCCACCCTGATAGCCCCCCCCCCACACACCCACTGAGGACATATACAAGACACAGATTGTACTCCTTGTGGACTCAAATGGGAAATATATACAAGAAAACAAACTTTTTCCCAAACACAGTGTCTAAACTTTGGTGTCCAAACACCTTCTGTCTGAGGACCAACTAGGTTCACCCAGTCACTCTGCATTATCATTAACAGTAGACTCGTACATTTCCTCAGCGAAAACAATGTCCTCAGCAAATATCAAATTGGCTTTTTACCAAATTATCGTACGACACACCACATATTCCCCCTGCACACCCAAATTGACAAACAAACAAACCAACTCAAAGGCAAAGTCTTCTCATGCTTTTTTGATTTCAAAAAAGCCTTCAACTCAATTTGGCATTGAGGGTCTGCTATACAAATTGATGGAAAGTGGTGTTGGGGGAAAAACATACAACATTATAAAATCCATGTACACAAACAACAAGTGTGCGGTTAAAATAGGCAAAAAACACATATTTATTCCCACAGGGCCGTGGGGTGAGACAGGGATGCAGCTTAAACCCCACCCTCTTCAACATATATATCAACGAATTGGCGAGGGCACTAGAACAGTCTGCTGCACCCAGCCTCACCCTACTGGAATCTGAAGTCAAATGTCTACTGTTTTCTGATGATCTGGTGCTTCCTTCACAAACCAAGGAGGGCCTACAGCACCTAGATCTTCTGCACAGATTCTGCCAGACCTGGGCCCTGACAGTACATCTCAGTAAAACCAAAATAATGGTGTCCAAAAATGGACCAGTCGCCAGGACAACAAATACAAATTCCATCTAGACACTGTTGCCCTAAGGCACACAAAAAAATATACATACCTCGGCCTAAACATCAGCACCACAGGTAACTTCCACAAAGCCGTGAACGATCTGAGAGACAAGGCAAGAAGGCCATTCTATGCCCCAAAATTGCCCTCGCTAGAAGCCTGTCTTTCAGACATAAGGAAGTGGATGGCTGCAAACGTTCTACTTTTAAACTCGGACAAAACAGAGATGCTTGTTCTAGGTCCCAAGAAACAAAGAGATCTTCTGTTAAATCTGACAATTAATATTGATGGTTGTACAGTCGTCTCAAATAAAACTGTGAAGGACCTCGGCGTTACTCTGGACCCTGATCTCTCTTTTGAAGAACATATCAAGACTGTTTAAAGAACAGCTTTTTTCCATCTACGTATCCAGGACCATTAGGATGTCCTTCTCAGTAACCATGTCAGTATCCAGGACCATTAGGATGTCCTCAGTAACCATGTCAGTATCCAGGACCATTAGGATGTCCTCAGTAACCATGTCAGTATCCAGGACCATTAGGATGTCCTCAGTAACCATGTCAGTATCCAGGACCATTAGGATGTCCTCAGTAACCATGTCAGTATCCAGGACCAATAGGATGTCCTTCTCAGTAACCATGTCAGTATCCAGGACCATTAGGATGTCCTCAGTAACCATGTCAGTATCCAGGACCATTAGGATGTCCTCAGTAACCATGTCAGTATCCAGGACCATTAGGATGTCCTCAGTAACCATGTCAGTATCCAGGGCCATTAGGATGTCCTTCTCAGTAACCATGTCAGTATCCAGGACCATTAGGATGTCCTCAGTAACCATGTCAGTATCCAGGACCATTAGGATGTCCTCAGTAACCATGTCAGTATCCAGGACCATTAGGATGTCCTCAGTTACCATGTCAGTATCCAGGACCATTAGGATGTCCTTCTCAGTAACCATGTCAGTATCCAGGACCATTAGGATGTCCTCAGTAACCATGTCAGTATCCAGGACCATTAGGATGTCCTCAGTAACCATGTCAGTATCCAGGACCATTAGGATGTCCTCAGTAACCATGTCAGTATCCAGGACCATTAGGATGTCCTTCTCACAAGCTACCTGGGTAACTGAGAGGGTGAGTAGGAACCACCTGGGTAACTGAGAGGGTGAGTAGGAACTACCTGGGTAACAGAGGGTCAGTAGGATCTACCTGGGTAACAGAGGGTGAGTAGGATCTACCTGGGTAACTGAGAGGGTGAGTAGGAACTGCCTGGGTAACAGAGGGTGAGTAGGATCTACCTGGGTAACTGATAGGGTGAGTAGGATCTACCTGGGTAACAGAGGGTGAGTAGGAACTACCTGGGTAACAGAGGGTGAGTAGGATCTGGAATCCAAGGCCAAGGATATGGTATGCATCAGTCAGCAGGTTGTACCGTCTCAGCATCTGGTAACAACAGGACATTCTTTGCAGGATGAGCAGCATTTATTCTTCATTTCCACCTCATCTCCATTTCCATCAGGGCCATCCTCCACTGTCCTGGTCATGTATTCTTCATTTCCATCAGGGCCATCCTCCACTGTCCTGGTCATGTATTCTTCATTTCCATCAGGGCCATCCTCCACTGTCCTGGTCATGTATTCTTCATTTCCCATCAGGGCCATCCTCCACTGTCCTGGTCATGTATTCTTCATTCCCATCAGGGCCATCCTCCACTGTCCTGGTCATGTATTCTTCATTTCCCATCAGGGCCATCCTCCACTGTCCTGGTCATGTATTCTTCATTTCCCATCAGGGCCATCCTCCACTGTCCTGGTCATGTATTCTTCATTTCCCATCAGGGCCATCCTCCACTGTCCTGGTCATGTATTCTTCATTCCCATCAGGGCCATCCTCCACTGTCCTGGTCATGTGTTCTTCATTTCCATCAGGGCCATCCTCCACTGTCCTGGTCATGTATTCTTCATTTCCCATCAGGGCCATCCTCCACTGTCCTGGTCATGTATTCTTCATTCCCATCAGGGCCATCCTCCACTGTCCTGGTCATGTATTCTTCATTTCCCATCAGGGCCATCCTCCACTGTCCTGGTCATGTATTCTTCATTTCCCATCAGGGCCATCCTCCACTGTCCTGGTCATGTATTCTTCATTTCCCATCAGGGCCATCCTCCACTGTCCTGGTCATGTATTCTTCATTCCCATCAGGGCCATCCTCCACTGTCCTGGTCATGTGTTCTTCATTTCCATCAGGGCCATCCTCCACTGTCCTGGTCATGTATTCTTCATTCCCATCAGGGCCATCCTCCACTGTCCTGGTCATGTGTTCTTCATTTCCATCAGGGCCATCCTCCACTGTCCTGGTCATGTATTCCTCCAATCCTGAACCGTTCAGTCTTTTCCACTGTTACAGCGAAGCTCCTCAGCTCACACTGCAAATTGTCAACAGTTGCTCGGACATTCAAATCGAAGCAAACATTTGCTGAGCTGTTGAAGGGCTGTCTCTGGAAGACCATTCGATGTTATTTGGGAGAAGTTTCTAGAGTCCAGAAGGGCTAGGTCAACATATAGAGTACCATGAGACAGACGTCACCTGTGGATACTGTCTATGACAGTATACATCATTTAATTGTGGACTTGAACTTTATAGGTACTCTCTGCCTCTGTCAAAGCTTCATCTTAATAATTCTCTCTTTATGTAGTGTTGTGTCTCTCTTGTTGTGATGTGTGTTTTGTCCTACGTTTATATTTGATTTATGTATTTATTTTTAATCCCAGGCCCCCGTCCCCGTAGGAGGCCTTTTGCCTTTTGGTAGGCCATCATTGTAAATAACAATTTGTTCTTAACGGACTTGCCTAGCTAAATAAAAAATATATATATACAAAAAAAATAATATATATATATATATCTTGAGCCATCTCTCCAGACATGATTTTCTTCTTTCCTGCCCTTTTCTGTGGCAGAGTGGCTTCCACTTCCTCCAGCTCTGTGTCCTCATCCTGTTCTTTGATCTTCTTATTTGCAAACTGAACAAATGTGTCTGTAGCTGCCTTAATGGGGTCAACGTCTCCTGATATGCCTTTCAGGGTTTCCTGTGTAGCCACAACCATTCGATGGGCAGACAGGATGTCCATCCCACTTGTCTGCAGGTATTTGGACAGTGTTCTCAAATATCCAAATATATATTTGAACTGTCAGTATCGTCTCATACCGGAGAAGAGACCTCAGTAAATCCTCTTGTGTTCACCCGAACAGTTGTCTTCATGTTGGCCTGTCCTTGTATGGCTGATAGTATGAGGAGTACTTCAACAGTTGTCTTCATGTTGGCCTGTCCTTGTATGGCTGATAGTATGAGGAGTACTTCAACAGTTGTCTTCATGTTGGCCTGTCCTTGTATGGCTGATAGTATGAGGAGTACTTCAACAGTTGTCTTCATGTTGGCCTGTCCTTGTATGGCTGATAGTATGAGGAGTACTTCAACAGTTGTCTTCGTGTTGGCCTGTCCTTGTATGGCTGATAGTGTGAGTACTTCAACAGTTGTCTTAATGTTGGCCTGTCCTTGTATGGCTGATAGTGTGAGTACTTCAACAGTTGTCTTTGTGTTGGCCTGTCCTTGTATGGCTGATAGTGTGAGTACTTCAACAGTTGTCTTCATGTTGGCCTGTCCTTGTATGGCTGATAGTATGAGGAGAACTTCGACAGTTGTCTTCATGTTGGCCTGTCCTTGTATGGCTAATAGTATGGGGAGAACTTCAACATAGAGACCCTGGTCTGGTTTTCCAAAGGATCCAAAGACCTTCTTCAAAGCTCTATCCTTAAGTCCACCAGCGTGTTTCTCTGATTGGAGATGGGCAGTCTGTGTTGAGTGTCTTGGCTCTTCTTCTCCCACACATCCATCCTTTGGTAGGATTCACGGAGTAAATCAGCAATGTCGTTAAGGAGAGCAAACAGTGACCCACTCGCCAAGACAATTTCAGTTGATGTCAGACCAAACCAGATTAAAGACATGTGAATAGCATCATACATGCACTTCATTGGGGGGACTTTGAGGATAACAGAGTAGAGAAGCCCTTATATTTGCCCTGCATATTGGATGCTCCATCCGTAGCATTATCAATGCACTTGCTCATGTCTAATTTTAGTTGATCCACGACATCTGTCATCAACTGGGCAAAGTACCGTCCAGTGGACGACTCGCACTTCACAACAGCCACGAGCCTCTCACGTACGACGTCTGTCACATATCTCACAATGACAGAGCACTGATCTTGAGAAGTTATGTCCTGAGATGTGTCGATCTGGACAGAGAACATTCCAGTTTTCTCAATTTCACTTGACATAGTCTCTTGGATAATGCTCTGAATTGTCTGAATGATGGTGTTGACAGTATTTTTTTGAGAGGAGTGTGATTAGAGAACCTTTGCCTCTTGCCCTAGAGTGATGTAGGTTCTTACTTTTCTCAATGCATTCGTTGAGATGTTGTTTCAAACAGACGTCCTACTTTCCCAGCAGTATTATCATCTCTAAGAAATGACCCTGATGGATACTGGTGTCCTCTAATGTATACGCAGCCTCAGACTGCATCCCCCTGTAACTGAGCCCCCATCTTGCCAATGACTTTCACTATGTCTACGACACGTTCCAGCACCTGTCTTCTCCTGCGTACCTGCTCTCTGTGGGCAGACACCTGCCTTCTCCTGTGTACCTGCTCTCTGTGGGCAGACACCTGCCTTCTCCTGCGTACCTGCTCTCTGTGGGCAGACACCTGCCTTCTCCTGTGTACCTGCTCTCTGTGGGCAGACACCTGCCTTCTCCTGTGTACCTGCTCTCTGTGGGCAGACACCTGTCTTCTCCTGTGTACCTGCTCTCTGTGGGCAGACACTGCCTTCTCCTGTGTACCTGCTCTCTGTGGGCAGACACCTGTCTTCTCCTGTGTACCTGCTCTCTGTGGGCAGACACCTGCCTTCTCCTGTGTACCTGCTCTCTGTGGGCAGACACCTGACAGCCACTGAGCAGACTTTGACTGTCTGCTTTGGAAGACATTAAAAAGTATGCCTCAGCACTACTTCTGTGCGTGTTGCTCTTCTCATGCTCTTCTACCCTTTGCACATGATCTTAGGGACATTGGAAAACACAATGTAAGTAATTACATTTATGTACCCCTCATTGCACCAATTGGAGATAACACAGAATACATCTGTTTATCCTACAGCTACTGTAAGCAGTAATCATGAGCTTATAAACCAGAGTAACACTGTTAGCACTGAGGCGGTGTGCAATAGTAGGTAGACCACTTTATGCAGCTCACCCTGTACTATCAGCTCCAATGTATCTCTGAAATTCACTTAGATAATACCTTTGATGATACAGTGGTAGTAATAAATGGTTATAACATCTAATGAAAAGACAGAAATGCCGACGGGGGCCGGTGTTGCGGTCTATATTCAGAACCTGTCACAGGCGTCAGAATGAGTACACCAAGGTGCAGCGTGTATAGTGCTCATAGCTCATAGTTAAACTTTTAATGAAGACACTTGAACCAAAACAATAAAACGACCGACAACAGTTCCGTAAGGTACACTCTGACAAAACGGAAAACGACTACCCACAAAACCCAAAGGAAAAACAGGCTGCCTAAGTATGGTTCCTAATCAGAGACAACGATAGACAGCTGCCTCTGGTTAGGAACCATACTCGGCCCAACACAAAGAAATACAAAAACATAGAATACAAAACATAGAATGCCCACCCACCTATCACACCCTGGCCTAGCTAAACAGAGAAAACACAGCTCTCCTAGGTCAGAGTGTGACAGAACCACATTCCTGTAAAGCTTAGAGACGATCTAATGTTAAATACTGCTGAAGTAATATGGCTACAGGTTAATTTGCCTCACCTAAAAGCCCATTCTTGTGGAAAGCTGCTATAAATCACCGCGTGCTAACAGTCAGTATCTGGATAATATGTGTGAAATGCTTGATAATGTATGTGATATCAGCAGAAAAGTATATTTTCTGGGTGATTTAAATATTGACTGGCTCTCATCAAGTTGCCCACTCAAGAAAAAACATCAAACTGTAAGCAGTGCTTGCAACCTTGTTCAGGTTATCAGTCAACCTACCAGGGTAGTTATAAACAGCACAGGAATGAAACCATCAACATGTATTGATCACATCTTTACTAACGCTGCAGAAATTTGCTTAAAAGCAGTATCCAAATCCATAGGATGTAGTGATCACAATATGGTAGCCATATCTAGGAAAACCAAAGTTCCAAAGGCTGGAACTAATATAGTGTATAAGAGGTCATACAATAAGTTTGTAGTGATTCATATGTTGATGATGTAAAGAATATTTGCTGGTCTGTGGTGTGTAATGAAGAGCAACCAGACGCTGCACTTGACACATTTATAAAACTACTTATTCCAGTTACTAATAAGCGCGCACCCATTAAGAAAAGGACTATAAAAACTGTTAAATCCCCTTGGATTGATGAGGAATTGAAAAATTGTATGGTTGAGAGGGATGAGGCAAAAGGTCTGGCAGCCCAACTGTCACGATCGTCAAAAGGAGTGGACCAAAGCGCAGCGTGGTAAGTGTTCATCGTTGTCATTTATTTTACCTCAGAACACTACAAACAAAAGAAGAAACAATGAATATGACCGTAACGTCTTGCAGGTTATAACAAGCAGTACAAAATAAAGATCCCACAACTACAGGTGGGGGGAAAGGCTGCCTAAGTATGATTCCTAATCAGAGACAACGATAGACAGCTGCCTCTGATTAGGAACCATACTCGGCCCAACACAAAGAAATAGACACCATAGAATGGAACATAGAAATAACACAGAATGCCCACCCCACACCCTGACCTAACCACATAGTGAAACAAACCGTCTCTCTCAGGTCAGGGCGTGACACCAACTGATTGGCAAACGTACTGCAAATTAGGAAATCACGTGGCTAAACTAAATAAAAAGAAACTACACTATGAAACAAAGATAAATTATATAAAGAATGATTGTAAACAGCTTTGGGGCACCTTAAAGTAAATTTTGGGGAAAAAAAGCCAACTCGGCTCCTTCATTCATTGAATCAGATGGCTCATTCGTCACAAAGCCCACTGATATTGCAAACTACTTTAATGACTTTTTCATTGGCAAGATAAGGAAACGTAGCAACAAACGCTGACACTACACATCCAAGCACTTCGGGCCAAATTATGAAAGACAAGAATTGTACTTTTGAATTCTGTGAAATCAGTGTGGAAGAGGTGAACAAATTATTATTGTCTATCAACAATGACAAGCCACCGGGGTCTGACAATCTGGATGGAAAATGACTGAGGATGATAGCAGACGATATTGCCACTCCTATTTGCCACATCTTCAATTTAAGCCTACTAGAGAGTGTGTGCCCTCAGGCCTGGAGGGAAGCTAAAGTCATTCCACTACCCAAGAATAGTAAAGCCCCCTTTACTGGCTCAAATATCAACCTGTTACCAACCCTTAGTAAACTTCTGGAAAAAAATGGATTTGACCAGATACAATGCTATTTCACAGTAAACAAATTGAATTTCAGCATGTTTACAGGGAAGCACACTCAACAAGCACAGCACTTACACACATGACTGATGATTGGCTGAGAGAAATGATGATAAAATGATTGTGGAGGCTGTCTTGTTAGACTTCAGTGCAGCTTTCGACATTATCGACCACAGTCTGCTGCTGGAAAAATGTATGTGTTATGGCTTTACACCCCCTGCTATAATGTTGATAAGAATTACTTGTCTAACAGAACACAGAGGGTGTTCTTTAATTGAAGCCTCTCAAATATAATCCTGTTAGAATCAGGAATTCCCCAGGGTAGCTGTTTAGGCCCCTTGCTTTTAATTTAATTTTTTACCAACGACATGCTACTGACTGAGTAAAGCCAGAGTGTCTTTGTATGCGGATGACTCAACACTATACACGTTAGCTACTTCAGCGACTGAAATGACTGCAACACTCAACAAAGAGCTGCAGTTAGTTTCAGAGTGGGTGGCAAGGAATAAGTTAGCCCTAAATATTTCTAAAACTAAAAGCATTGTATTTGGAACACAACACTCACTAAACCCTAAATCTCAACTAAATCTTGTATTAAATAATGTGGAAATTGAGCAAGTTGAGGAGACTAAACTGCTTGGAGTAACCCTAGATTGTAAACTGTCATACTCAAAACATATTGATAAAACAGTAGCTAAGATGGAAAGAAGTCTGTCTATAATAAAGCGATGCTCTGCCTTCTTAACAACACTATCAACAAGGCAGGTCCTACAGACCCTAGTTTTGTCGCACCTGGACTACTGTTCAGTTGTGTGGTCAGGTGCCACAAAAAAGGACTTAGGATAATTGTAATTGGCTCAGAACAGGGCAGCATGGCTGGCCCTTGGATGTACACAGAGAGCTAATATTAATAATATGCATGTCAATCTCTCCTGGCTGAAAGTGGAGAAGTGATTTACTTCATCACTGCTTGTATTTATGAGAGTTATTGACATGTTGAATGCACCGAGCTGTCTGTCTGAACTACTGGCTCACAGCTCGGACACCCATGCATACCCCACAAGACATGCCACAAGAGGCCTCTTCACAGTACCCAAGTCCAGAACAGACTATGGGAGGCAAACAGTACTACATAGAGCCATGACTACATGGAACTCTATTCCACATCAAGTAATTGACGCAAGCAGTAAAATCTGATTTAAAAACAGATAAAAATACACCTTATGGAACAGCGGGGACTGTGAAGCAACACAAACATTGACACAGATACATGCATAAACACACACACACACGGTAACATACGCACTATACACACACATGGATTTAGTACTGTAGATATGTGGTAGTGGTGGAGTAGAGGCCTGAGGGCACACAGTGTGTTGTGAAATCTGTGAATGTATTGTAATGTTTTAAAATTGTATAAACAGTCTTAATTCTGCTGGACCTCAGGAAGAGTAGATGCTGCTTTGGCAGGAACTAATGGGGATCCATAATAAACCACAGGAAGAGTAGCTGCTGTCTTGGCAGGAACTAATGGGGATCCATAATAAATACAAATACCCTTTTGTGAACATGTTTCCAATCCGTCATTCCACTCATAAAAATACTGCTGTCAGTAGGCTTCGCAAATGCCATACAAATTGGAACAGCATAACAAATGGCTTTCTTCGTTGTATGACAGCCATTTCCGATTGGAGCGGTCTTTAAAACAAAAAACCCTCTGTATCACAGAATGTTTTGATTCCAGCATAGGGTGGAATAATTTTTTTTAGGTCATCTGACCTGGTCTCTTGAATTGATGTCATTATGTATGCATGGTTGCTTTGGATCCAGCATTAATATGAAGCGGTTTTGGACCCAGCATTAATATGAAGTTGTTTTGGACCCAGCATTAAAATGAAGCCATTTTGGACCCAGCATTAATATGAAGCGGTTTTGGACCCAGCATTAATATGAAGCCATTTTGGACCCAGCATTAACATGAAGTTGTTTTGGACCCAGCATTAATATGAAGCGGTTTTGGACCCAGCATTAATATGAAGCGGTTTTGGACCCAGCATTAATATGAAGCAGTTTTGGACCCAGCATTAATATGAAGCGGTTTTGGACCCAGCATTAATATGAAGCAGTTTTGGACCCAGCATTAATATGAAGCGGTTTTGGACCCAGCATTAATATGAAGCGGTTTTGGACCCAGCATTAATATGAAGTTGTTTTGGACCCAGCATTAATAAGAATGTGTGAGGAAGCGAAAGCGATGTTCATTAGACCATGAGAGTGCGAGGAGGCATTACCTGAACTTGTCCAATACACGCATTTTCATATTCCCTAGAAAAAGATTTTGCTTTGTTTTGTCCAATGACTTTATGAAATAAGATTTGTGACCTACTGCTTTGGTTCCAAATCTAGTGGGCGCAAAATGTTCCTCGGTCCCTCAAATTACACATAATCAAACTGTTGGTGTTGTATTTAATTAATATAGGCTATTTTCCTGAGGAAAAAGGTCAGGAACTCCTGCCCTATTGAATATCTCCAGTCTCTGCCACCAGGTGGCAGTATTGTCCTACAAAACAGGGTTTCCTCCACCGACTCACTGGATCTCTCCTCACTGGTAAGTATTCTGTACCTCAATGTTTTATAATACTATATATTAGACTCCTCCTCCACCTGCTCTCTCTCCTCTTCACCTCCTCTTCCCCTGCTCTTCACCTTCTGCTATCTCCTTTCTTCACCTCCTCTCTCCTCTTCCGCTGCTATCTCTCCTCTTCACATTTTAGTCATTTTAGCAGATGATCTTACCCATAGCGACTTACAGTAATGAAGGCATACATTTCATAAATATATATATATATATATATATTTTTTCTCTCCGTACTGGTCCTCTGTTGGAATTGAACCCACAACCCTGTCGTTGCAAACACCAAACACCTCTACCAACTGAGCCACACGGGACAGGCCACCTGCTCTCTCTTCCCCTGCTCTCGCTCCTCTTCACCTCCTCTCTATTCATCTGCTCTCTCCCCTCTTCACCTCCTCTCTCTCTTCATCTGCTCTCTGTCTTCACCTCCTCTTTCCCCTCTTCACCTCCTCTCTATCCCTTCTTCACCTCCTCTCTCTCCCCTCTTCATCCCCCCTCTCTCTTCACCTGCTCTGTCTCCCCTCTTAACCTCCTCTGTTTCTCTTCACCTGCTCTCTCTCTCTTTACATGTTCTCTCTCTCTTCACCTGTTCTCTCGCTTCACCTGTTCTCTCTCTTTACCTGTTCTTTCTCTCTTCAACTGCTCTCTTGCTCCCCATCTGCTCTCTCTCTCTTCACCTGCTCTCTCTCTCTCTCTCTCTCTCTCTCTTCACCTGTTCTCTCTCTCTCTTCACCTGTTCTCTCTCTTCACCTGCTCTCTCTCTCTCTCTCTCTCTCTCTCTTCACCTGTTCTCTCTCTCTCTTCACCTGTTCTCTCTCTCGTCACCTGTTCTCTCTCTCGTCACCTGTTCTCTCTCTTCACCTGTTCTCTCTCTCTTCACCAGCTCTCACTAATCTGTCCTACTGTAATATTTTGACTTCATTAGTTCTCTCCTCTACCTAATCTAATGTATTAGAGGAATAGCTCTATTGTTCTGTTGTTAATCATAGCGATGATGTCAGAGCTTCAGACCTGCAAGGGAATGGAACTGTCAGCCTCAAGGAACTATGGGTAATGATTAGGTGATTAGGCCATTAAGGTATGGGACGATGTCGTAGATGTTCTTCCGGGTACTAACTTCCTTACCCAGAGGACATCATGCATGAGTCCCAAATGGCACCATATTCCCTAGATTACTACTTTTGATTAGAGCTCTATAGGGCTCTGGTGAAAAGTAGTGCACTATATAGGGAACAGGGTGCTGATTAGCCTAGCGACAGTGCGAACAAGCCAGGATTGATTGTAGGAGATGGCCATAGACTATGCTAATGTAATAGTGTCATACTGTATGTAAAGCAGGGGTGAGTTATTGTACACTCTTAGGAAAAAAGGTGTTATCTAGAACCTAAAAGGGTTCTTCGGCTGTCCCCATAGGAGAACCCTTTTTGATACTAGGTAGAACCCTTTTGGTTCCACGTAGAACCCTTTTGGTTCCACGTAGAACCCTTTTGGTTCCACTTAGAATTATTTGGGTTCCAGGTAGAACCCTTTTCACAGATGGTTCTACATGGAACCCCAAAAGGATTCTAGCCGAAACCTCAAAAGGGTTCTACCTGTAACCAAAAATGGTTCCCCTGTGGGGACAGCCGAATAACCCTTTTGCAATCCTTTTTTTCTAAGAGTGTAGGTTTCTACAGGCAGATAATTAAATCCACCTCCAACATGTCACCCACAAGTCCATCTATCTATTGTACTAAGGTGATCTCTGTAACAATTTAATGTGAGACATACTAGTGGATGGAAATGTTTGTACATAGCAGAAGCATATGTGTTGTTTGGGTGTGTGTGTGTATGTGTATGCATGTGTAAGTGTGTGTGTAAGTGTGTGTATGTGTATGTGTGTGTGTGTATGTGTGTGCGTGTGTGTGTGTGTGTGTGTGTGTGTGTGTGTGTGTGTGTGTGTGTGTGTGTGTGTGTGTGTGTGTGTGTGTGTGTAGGGTGAGACAGAGAGAGAGAGATTGCTCTTGTTTAGAGTCATTCTGGCATCAGAATACAGATTATTATGGTAATCAGAACTGTTCACAATTCTTAAGTGATATGTGGGTTTTTTAGTGTGTATAAGGCTAGGGCTGATTTCAAGGTTTTATTGCTAACCTACAAAGCCTAACATGGGCTTGCTCTTACCTATCTTTCCGATTTGGTCCTGCCGTACATACCTACACGTACGCTACGGTCACAAGACGCAGGCCTCCTTACTGTCCCTAGAATTTCTAAGCAAACAGCTGAAGGCAGGGCTTTCTCCTATAGAGCTCCATTTTTATGGAATAGTCTGCCTACCCATGTGAGAGACGCAGACTCGGTCTCAACCTTTAAGTCTTTATTGAAGACTTATCTCTTCAGTAGGTCCTATGATTGAGTGTACTCTGGCCCAGGAGTGTGAAGGTGAACGGAAAGGCACTGGAGCAACGAACCGCCCTTGCTGTCTCTGCCTTGCCGGTTCCCCTCTCTCCACTGGGATTCTCTGCCTCTAACCCTATTACAGGGGCCGAGTCACTGGCTTACTGGTGCTCTTCCATGCGTCCCTAGGAGGGGTGCGTCACTTGAGTGGTTTGAGTCAATGACGTGATCTTCCTGTCCAGGTTGGAGCCCCCCTCTTGGGTTTGTGTCGTGGGGGAGATCTTTGTGGGCTATACTCGGCCTTGTCTCAGGATGGTAAGTTGGTGGTTGGAGACATCCCTCTAGTGGTGTGGGGCTGTGCTTTGGCAAAGTGGGGGGGGGGGGTTATATCCTGCCTGTTTGGCCCTGTCCGGGGGTATCATCGGATGGGGCAACAGTGTCTCCCGACCCCTCCTGTCTCAGCCTACAGTATTTATGATGCAATAGTTTATGTGTCGGGGGGCTAGGGTCAGTCTGTTATATCTGGAGTATTTCTCCTGTGCTATCCGGTGTCCTGTGTGAATTTAAGTATGCTCTCTCTCTCTCTCTCTCTCTCTCTCTCTCTCTCTCTCTCTCTCTCTCTCTCTGTCTCTCTCTGTCTCTCTCTGTCTCTCTCTCAGAGGACCTGAGCCCTACGACCATGCCTCAGGACTACCTGGCCTGATGACTCCTTGCTGTCCCCAGTCCACCTGGTTGTGCTGCTGCTCCAGTTTCAAGTATTCTGCCTGCGGCTATGGAACCCTGACCTGTTCACCGGACGTGTAACCTGTCCCAGACCTGCTGTTTTCAACTATCTAGAGACAGAAGGTGTGGTAAAGATACTCTGAATGATCGGCTATGAAAAGCCAACTGACATTTACTCTTGAGGTGCTGACTTGTTGCACCCTCGACAACCACTGTGATTATTATTATTTGACCCTGCTGGTCATTTATGAACATTTGAACATCTTGGCCATGTTCTGTTATAGTACATTAATAGACACTATTCCAGACCAACAGACACTATTCCAGACCGACAGACACACTATTCCAGACCGACAGACACTATTCCAGACCGACAGACACACTATTCCAGACCCAGACACACTATTCCAGACCGACAGACACACTATTCCAGACCGACAGACACTTTTCCAGACCCAGACACACTATTCCAGACCAACAGACACTATTCCAGACCGACAGACACTATTCCAGACCGACACACACTATTCCAGACCCAGACACTATTCCAGACCAACACACACTATTCCAGACCGACAGACACACTATTCCAGACCGACATACACTATTCCAGACCGACAGACACTATTCCAGACCGACAGACACTATTCCAGACCAACAGACACACTATTCCAGACCGACAGACACACTATTCCAGACCGACAGACACTATTCCAGACCCAGACACACACACTATTCCAGACCGACACACACACTATTCCAGACCGACAGACACTATTCCAGACCCAGACACACACACTATTCCAGACCCAGACACTTTTCCAGACCGACAGACACTATTCCAGACCCAGACACTATTCCAGACCAACAGACACACTATTCCAGACCGACAGGCACTATTCCAGACCCAGACACACTATTCCAGACCCAGACACTATTCCAGACCGAGAAACACTATTCCAGACCGACAGACACTATTCCAGACCCCACACACACTATTCCTGAGGGACAGATCAGATCTGTCATTCTCAGAGACGTCACAGAGGGCGTTAGAGAGGTTCCAGGATCAGTTTTTAAGTCACACTACTCTGAGACGCTTTGTGAATGAACACGATCCCCAGACCTCCCTTCTCTCCTCCACAGTCAAGGACCCCGAGGCGGCGCAGTGGCCCGTTCACAGGCCCCATTTATGGGCTAGTTCAGGCACAGGGCTGCCTTGTCAGGGGAACCCCACAGAACTCAAAGAGAGGGCATAAATTACCTTTTTTATTGGACACCTCTTTTGCAACAGTTTCCATTTTGGAAGACAAATGTGAACGTGTCTCTGCTGTTCACTCATGTTCTCTCTCTCTACCTCTCTCTCTCTCTCTCTACCTCTCTCTCTCTCTCTCTACCTCTCTCTCTCTCTCTACCTCTCTCTCTCTCTACCTCTACCTCTACCTCTCTCTCTCTCTACCTCTCTCTCTCTCTACCTCTATCTCTCTCTACCTCTACCTCTACCTCTCTCTCTCTCTACCTCTATCTCTCTCTACCTCTCTCTACCTCTACCTCTACCTCTCTCTACCTCTACCTCTACCTCTACCTCTCTCTACCTCTACCTCTACCTCTCTCTACCTCTACCTCTCTCTACCTCTACCTCTACCTCTCTCTACCTCTACCTCTACCTCTACCTCTACCTCTACCTCTACCTCTACCTCTCTCCTAATCTACCTCTCTCTACCTCTCCTCTACTCTCTCTACCCTCTCTCTTACCTCCTCCCCCACCCTCCTACCCCTCTCTCTATCCCTCTCTCCTCCCTCTCTCTCTAACTCTTCTCTCTCTACCTCTCCTCTCTCCTAAACCCTCCTCTCTTCCTCCTCTCGCCTCCTCTCTCTCTCTCTTCCTCTCTCTCTCTCCTCTCCTCCCTCCTCCCTCCTCTCCCACTCATCTCTCTCTCTCTCCTCTCCTCCTCTCCTCTCTCTCTCTCTGTCAATTTCTCTCTCTCCCCTCTCTCGGCTCTGTCTTTTCTTCTCTCTCTCTTCTATTCACTTCTCCCCTCTCCTCCCTCTCTCTCTGTCTATTTCTCTCTCTCTCTCTTCTCTCTCTCCCTCCTCTCTCTCTCTCTCTCTCTGTCTATTTCTCTTTGTAGAGAGCTGAACTACAGCCTACGTCAGCTCAATCGAAAATGACCTTTTTCAACGATATGGATTGAATCGAGTCTTAAGTCGTTGAGATGAAGACATCACTAATACTAGCTATTTAACACACTATCCCCTCTCTCCTATACATTGGTCATAGACCAGACTACAGCAGACCATAACTCTAACTGAGAGATGACTGCCTGTCTCTATTGGTAGTTATCTGACCCCTCTATTCCATAGAATCACAATGAATTGATACTAATTCTAAAAACAAATCTCTGAATGAGTTAACTGTAATTCTATGTTCCATTCTTAGGTGTTGTCTCGCAGAGACATGAGAGCTCAGTGTAATGAATGAATGTGTGTTTATTTATTATTTATTTTCCTTTATTTATCTAGGCAAGTCAGTTAAGAACAAATTATAATTTACAATGACAGCCTACCGGGGAACAATGGGTTAACTGCCTTGTTCAGTGGCAGAACGACAGATTTTTACCTTGTCAGCTCTGGGATTCAATCGAGCAACCTTTTGGTTACTGGCCCAACGCTCTAACCACTAGGCTACCTGCCATCCCTACACTCTAACCACTTGGCTACCTGCCATCCCTACACTCTAACCACTAGGCTACCTGCCATCCCTACACTCTAACCACTAGGCTACCTGCCATCCCTACACTCTAACCACTAGGCTACCTGCCACCCCTACATTCTGACCACTAGGCTAACTGCCATCCCTACACTCTAACCACTAGGCTACCTGCCATCCCTGCACTCTAACCACTAGGCTACCTGCCACCCCTACATTCTAACCACTAGGCTACCTGCCACCCCTACACTCTAATCACTAGGCTACCTGCCACCCCTGTGTGTACAGTGCATTCGAAAAGTATTCAGACCACTTGACTTTTTCCACATCCAACCTATTCTAAAATGGATTAAATTGTTTTTTTTCCTCATCCCACAATACCCCATAATGACAAAGCAAAAAACAGATTTTTGGAAATATTGCAAATGTATTTAAAAAAAATGAAATATCACATTTACATACAGTGGGGCCAAAAAGTATTTAGTCAGCCACCAATTGTGCAAGTTCTCCCACTTAAAAGATGAGAGAGGCCTGTAATTTTCATCATAGGTACACGTCAACTATGACAGACAAAATGAGAATTTTTTTTCCCAGAAAATCACATTGTAGGATATTTACTGAATTTATTTGCAAATTATGGTGGAAAATAAGTATTTGGTCACCTACAAATAAGCAAGATTTCTGGCTCTCACAGACCTGTAACTTCTTCTTTAAGAGGCTCCTCTGTCCTCCACTCGTTACCTGTATTAATGGCACCTGTTTGAACTTGTTGTCAGTATAAAAGACACCTGTCCACAACCTCAAACAGTCACACTCTAAACTCCACTATGGCCAAGACCAAAGAGCTGTCAAAGGACACCAGAAACAAAATTGTAGACCTGCACCAGGCTGGGAAGACTGAATCTGCAATAGGTAAGCAGCTTGGTTTGAAGAAATCAACTGTGGGAGCAATTATTAGGAAATGGAAGACATACAAGACCACTGATAATCTCCCTCGATCTGGGGCTCCACGCAAGATCTCACCCTGTGGGGTCAAAATGATCACAAGAACGGTGAGCAAAAATCCCAGAACCACACGGGGGGACCTAGTGAAGACCTGCAGAGAGCTGGGACCAAAGTAACAAAGCCTACCATCAGTAACACACTACGCCCGCCAGGGACTCAAATCCTGCAGTGCCAGACGTCCCCCTGCTTAAGCCAGTACATGTCCAGGCCCGTCTGAAGTTTGCTAGAGAGCAATTTGGTGATCCAGAAGAGGATTGGGGAGAATGTCATATGTCAGATGAAACCAAATAGAACTTTTTGGTAAAAACTCAACTCGTCGTGTTTGGAGGACAAAGAATGCTGAGTTGCAATCCAAAGAACACCATCCCCTACTGTGAAGCATGGGGTGGAACATCATGCTTTGTGGCTGTTTTTCTGCAAAGGGACAGGACGACTGATCCGTGTAAAGGAAAGATATGAATGGGGCCAATGTATCGTGAGATTTTGAGTGAAAACCTCCTTCCATCAGCAAGGGCATTGAAGAGATGAAACGTGGCTGGGTCTTCAGCATGACAATGATCCCAAACACACCGCCCGGATGCCAACGAAGGAGTGGCTTCGTAAGAAGCATTTCAAGGTCCTGGAGTGGCCTAGCCAGTGTCCAGATCTCAACCCCATAGAAATCTTTGGAAGGAGTTGAAAGTCCGTGTTGCCCAAGCGACAGCCCCAAAACATCATTGCTCTAGAGGAGATCTGCATGGAGGAATGGGCCAAAATACCAGCACCGTGTGTGAAAACCTTGTGAAGAATTACAGAAACGTTTGGCCTGTGTCATTGCCAACAAAGGGTATATAACAAAGTATTGAGATAAACTTTTGTTATTGACCAAATACTTATTTTCCACCATAATTTGCAATAATCATTAAAAATCCTACAATGTGATTTTCTGGATTTTTTTCTCTCATTTGTCTGTCATAGTTGAGGTGTACCTATGATGAAAATTACAGGCCTCTCTCGATCTTTTAGTGGGAGAACTTGCACAATTGGTGGGCTGACTGAATACTTTTTGCCCCACTGTAAGTATTCGACGCCTTTACTCAGTACTTTGTTTAAGCACCTTTGCACGATTTCAGCCTTGAGTCTTCTTGGGTATGACGCACCAAGCTTGGCACAACTGAATTTGGGGAGTTTCTCCCATTCTTCTCTGCAGATCCTCCAAAGCTCTGTCGGTTGGAATGGGGGGGAGCGTTGCCTGCACAGCTATTTTCAGGTCTCTCCAAGAGAATTTCAATTGGGTTCAAGTCCGGGCTCTGGTTGAGCCACTCAAGGACATTCAGAGACTTGTCCCAAAGCCACTTCCTGCATTGTCTTGGCTGTGTGCTTAGGGTCATTGTCCTGTTGGAGGTAAACCTTCGCCCCAGTCTGAGGTCCTAAGCGCTCTGGGCAGGTTTTCATCAAGGATCTCTCTGTACTTTCTCCGTTCGTCTTTCCCTCGATCCTGACTAGTCTCCCAGTCCCTGCCGCTGAAAAAACATCCCTACAGCAAAATGCTGCCACCACCATGCTTCACCGTAGGGATGGTGCCAGGATTCCTCCAGACGTGATGCTTGGCATTCAGGCCAAAGAGTTCAATTTTGATTTCATCAAACCAGAGAATATTGTTTCTCATGGTCTGAGAGTCTTTAGGTGCTTTTTGGCAAACTCCAAGCGGGCTGTCATATGCATTTACTGAGGAGTGGCTTCCGTCTGGCCACTCTACCATAAAGGCCTGATTGGTGGAGTGCTGCAGAGATGGTTGTCCTCCTGGAAGGTTCTCCCATCCGCACAGAGGAACTTTGGAGCTCTGTCAGAGTGACCATCGGGTTCTTGGTCTCTCCCTGACCAAGGCCCTTCTCCCTAATTGCTCAGTTTGGCCGGGCGGCCAGCTCTAGGAAGAGTCTTGGTGGTTCCAACTTCTTCCATTTAAGAGTGATGGAGGCCACTGTGTTCTTGGGGACCGTCAATGCTTCAGAAATGTTTTGGTACCCTTCCCCAGACCTGTGCCTCGACACAATCCTGTCTCAGAACTCTACGGACATTCCTTCGACCTCATGGCTTGGTTTTTGCTCTGACACACACTGTCAACTGTGGGACCTTATATAGACAGGTGTGTGCCTTTCCAAATCATGTCCAATCAATCAATTGAAATCTGTCAGGTTGGGGGGGCAAGTAGCCTATTGGTTAGAGCGTTGTCCCTAGTAACCGAAAGGTTGCAAGATCTAATCCCCGAGCTGACAAGGTAAAAATCTGTCGTTCTGAAACAAGGCAGTTAACCCACTGTTCCTAGGCCGTCATTGTAAATAAGAATTTGTTCGTAACTGACTTGCTAGTTAAAAAAAGGTTCTGAATACTAATACTTCTGTTTTTCATTTTGAATACAAAATAAAATTTGAATTTTGCAAACATATCTAAAAACCTGTTTTCACTTTGTCATTATGCGGTATTGTGTGTGTTATCTGATGAGAAGAATTTAAGAAATGATTGTAATCCATTTTAGATTAAGGTTGTAACGTAACAAAATGTGGAAAACGTCAAGGGGTCTGAATACTTTCCGAAGGCTCTGTATAGTTGAGCGATGGTCATATAGGACCATATGATTATAATTAGTAGTATTGACATTCAAACCAATGTACCATTTTTTACATACATTTTAGTCATTTAGCAGACGCTCTTATCCAGAGCGATTTACAGTAGTGAATGCATACAGTTTCATTTCATGACATTTTTTTGTATTTTTATTTATAAAAAATAAATAAATTGTACTGGCCCCCCGTGGGAATCGAACCCACAACCCTGGCATTGCACACAGCCAGGCTCTACCAACTGAGGCCCAGGGAAGCCATCTACCATGACTTGTGGATATAACCAATCAGCATCCGGTAACTGTCCAGAACATATATTACACTGTGCTGCCTGCCCCTGGGCCCTGAGGATACCATCAGCATCCCCTAACTGCTCTGGCATCAGTCCCATAAGGTCAGCTAAGGCATGTTTAAAGAGACAGCTAGGAGGGGGGACTACATATATGAGTCCAGTTCAAAGCAAAGTTATGGGTTCAATGCGGCCATAATGGGTGTACCATTTTGAATTATTCGAATACTTGACACGTTATATTTAATCAAATTATATGTCTTAATTATCAATTATGTTACTGCAAACAATTGCAATTTCCATTGTTCCCAGCACCAATATTATGGGGAGAACCATGAAACATTCTGTGTTTTCTCATAGCCAGGTCCTTATAACCAGGTCCGTATAACCAGGTCCGATAACCAGGTCCTTATAACCAGGTCCTTATAACCAGGTCCAGATACCAGGTCCGTATAACCAGGTCCATATAACCAGGTCCGTATAACCAGGTCCGTATAACCAGGTCCATATAACCAGGTCCGTATAACCTAGGTCCATATAACCAGGTCCGTATAACCAGGTCCGTATAACTAGGTCCGTATAACCAGGTCGTTATAACCAGGTCCATATAACCAGGTCCATATAACCAGTCCATATACCAGGTTAACCAGGTCCATATAACCAGGTCAATATAACCAGGTTAACCAGGTCCGTATAACCAGGTCCGTACCCCAGGTCCATATAACCAGGTCCATATAACCAGGTCCTTATAACCAGGTCCATATAACCAGGTCCGTATAACCAGGTCCTTATAACCAGGTCCATATAACCAGGTCCATATAACCAGGTCCGTATAACCAGGTCCATATAACCAGGTCCGTATAACCAGGTCCGTATAACCAGGTCCGTATAACCAGGTCCATATAACCAGGTCCATATAACCAGGTCCATATAACCAGGTTAACCAGGTCCATATAACCAGGTCCATATAACCAGGTCCGTATAACCAGGTCCATATAACCAGGTCCATATAACCAGGTCCATATAACCAGGTTAACCAGGTCCATATAACCAGGTTAACCAGGTCCGTATAACCAGGTCCATATAATCAGGTCCATATAACCAGGTTAACCAGGTCCATATAACCAGGTCCATATAACCAGGTTAACCAGGTCCTTATAACCAGGTCCGTATAACCAGGTCCATGTAACCAGGTCCATATAACCAGGTCCATATAACCAGGTCTTTATAACCAGGTCCATATAACCAGGTCCATATAACCAGGTCCATATAAAAAGGTCCATATAACCAGGTTAACCAGGTCCATATAACCAGGTCCATATAACCAGGTTAACCAGGTCCCATATAACTAGGGTCCATATAACCAGGCCATATAACCAGGTCCATATAACCAGGTCCTTATAACCAGTCCATATAACCAGGGTCCATATAACCAGGTCCATATAACCAGGTTAACCAGGTCCGTATAACCAGGTCCATATAACCAGGTCCATATAACCAGTCCATATAACCAGGTCCATATAACCAGGTCCTTATAACCAGGTCCATATAACAGGTCCATATAACCAGGTCCATATACCAGGTCCATATACCAGGTCCATTATACCAGGTCCTTATAAACCAGGGTCCCGTATAACCAGGTCCGTATAACCAGGTCCATATAACCCGGTCCATATAACCAGGTCCATATAACCAGGTCCGTTCTACTGATTGTATTTCACTGCTGAACAGTAATTATGATGAATGGGGAGAGTTGTCAGTTCCTCATCACCTCAGTTAGGATGATCTAACCGTAATGGGAGGGTCAATAGGCTCACGTCTCTGACATGGATTTATTAACGGCGGTCAACCCTTCAGGATAAACAATACAGATTGATTGACCGATGAATGTTCATTATATTTCGCTGAGTAAAACATTTGAGGTGATGAAGTGCTACTGTAGAGTCTTCTCAAAATAATGCTTCACGTTTTCAGAATTCACTGTGTGTGTGTGCGTGCTGCGCGTGCGTGTGTGTGCGTGCGTGCGTGTGTTGTGTGGCGTGTGTGTGCGTGTGTGTGTGTTCAGTAGTTTGTAAACAGAGGCGCTGCATTATGTTAGGGTAATATTGTTATGACTGGTTCACTCCGAGTTTGATTATTCACTCTTCAGAATATCACTAATCCAGGATATCACTATTCAGGACAACACTATCCAGGACACCACTATCCAGGACACCACTATCCAGGATATCACTATTCAGATAGCACTATCCAGGATATCACTATTCAGAATATCACTATCCAGGATATCACTATTCAGAATATCACTATCCAGGATATCACTATCCAGGAACACCACTATCCAGGACACCAATATCCAGGATATCACTATTCAGGACAACACTATCCAGGACACCACTATCCAGGACACCACTATTCAGGACAACACTATCCAGGACACCACTATCCAGGACACCACTATCCAGGACACCACTATTCAGGATATCACTATTCAGGACACCACTATTCAGGACACCACTATCCAGGACACCACTATCCAGGATATCACTATCCAGGACACCACTATCCAGGACACCACTATTCAGGAACACCACTAGCCAGGACACCACTATTCAGGACACCACTATTCAGGACACCACTATCCAGGACACCACTATCCAGGACACCACTATCCAGGACACCACTATTCAGGACACCACTATCCAGGATATCACTATTCAGGACACCACTGTCCAGGGACAACCACTACACCACTATCCAGGACACCACTATTCAGGACAACCACTATCCAGGACACCACTATTCAGGACACCACTATCCAGGACACCACTATCCAGGACACCACTATCCAGGACACCCACTATTCAGGACACCACTATCCAGGACAACACTATCCAGGACACCACTATTCAGGACACCACTATCCAGGACAACACTATCCAGGACACCACTATCCAGGACACCACTATCCAGATTTCACTATTCAGGATATCACTATTCAGGACACCACTATCCAGGACACCACTATCCAGGACACCACTATCCAGGATATCACTATCCAGGACACCACTATCCAGGACACCACTATCCAGGATATCACTATCCAGGACACCACTATTCAGTGCTTTAAAATCATGTTATGTACTATATGTAGTAGTTCGTTGAATCAAGTCCCATTACGGTTGTCTGATGGTTGAGGTTTCCTGTTAGCTCAGTGTTGTCTAGCTATCCACAGGAAATTAAGTGGGTGTTATATCTGGGTTTCCTGTTAGCTCAGTGTTGTCTAGCTATCCACAGGAAATGAAGTGGGTGTTTATCTGGGTTTCCTGTTAGCTCAGTGTTGTCTAGCTATCCACAGGAAATGAAGTGGGTGTTATATCTGGGTTTCCTGTTAGCTCAGTGTTGTCTAGCTATCCACAGGAAGTTAAGTGGGTGTTATATCTGGGTTTCCTGTTAGCTCAGTGTTGTCTAGCTATCCACAGGAAATTAAGTGGGTGTTATATCTGGGTTTCCTGTTAGCTCAGTGTTGTCTAGCTATCCACAGGAAATGAAGTGGGTGTATATCTGGGTTTCCTGTTAGCTCAGTGTTGTCTAGCTATCCACAGGAAATGAAGTGGGTGTTATATCTGGGTTTCCTGTTAACTCAGTGTTGTCTAGCTATCCACAGGAAATGAAGTGGGTGTTATATCTGGGTTTGATGTGTGAGGTGTTTTGTGGTGTGTGTGTGTGTGTGAGAGAGAGATGTGTGTGTGTGTGTGGTGTGTGTGTGTGTGTGTGTGTGTGTGTGTGTGTGTGTGTGTGTGTGTGTGTGTGTGTGAGAGAGAGATGTGTGTGAGGTGTGTGTGTGTGTGTGTGAGAGAGAGATGTGTGTGAGGTGTGTGTGTGTGAGAGAGTGTGTGAGGTGTTTGTGTGTGTGTGACAGAAATGTGTGTGAGGTGTTTGTGTGTGTGTGAGAGATGTGTTTGTGTGTGTGCGTGTGTTTGAGAGAGATCTGTGTGAAGTGTGTGTGCGTGTGAGCGAGATGTGTGTGAGGGGTGGTGTGTGAGAGAGAGATGTGTGAGGTGTAAAATCCGTTGTATATCATTCTTGCCGGAAAGGTGAGAGTTGTTTTGATTTGATTTGTACGATTAAACTGAAAACTCTTAGATGTTCATGCTGTGCCCAGAAGCAGAAAAACATCACTCAAATATGTTCCTGTCGCATTTCATGTATTTATTTTTTTCTTTTTTTATTATTTTACCTTTATTTAACTAGGCAAGTCAGTTAAGAACAAATGCTTATTTACAATGACGGCCTAGGAACAGGAAAAAGGCCTCCTGCGGGGACGGGGGCCTTGGATAAAGAAAATACCAAATAAAATGTAGGACAAAATACACATCACGACAAGACAGACAACACAACACCACATAAAGAGAGACCTAAGACAACAACACAGCATGGTAGCAACACAACATGATAACAACATGGCAGCAACACAACATGATAACAACATGGCAGCAACACAACAAGGTAGCAGCACAACATGGTAGCAGCACAAAACATAGTACAAACATTATTGGGCACAGACAACAGCACAAAGGGCAAGAAGGTAGAGACAACAATACATCATGCAAAGCAGCCACAACTCTCAGTAAGAGTGTCCATGATTGAGTCTTTGAAAGAAGATGGAGATAAACCAGTCTGTTCATAACCAGTCTGTTTCTGCTATCATTCCACTCATTTGATTGATTGATTGATTGATTGATTTCAATTGACAGTTTGATAAATACACTCAGTACATGCACTTCAAAACTTGTCAACACCCTTAAGTTGGCATGACAAGGAGTGGCAACTGGCAAAGGAATGGAATGGTAGCGCAAACAGACTTGTACCCAGGCTACTGGTTTCCCATTCTACTGAAGATTGTCCCAGTCAGCTCGGTAATCATTTTAATGAATCATTAAATAATGCTTTGGGTTACTTTTGCATCAAATTGACTGATATTTTATGCTGATTTAGTTGCTCCTATTTCTTCCTCATGTTGATTTAAACACCTTTTGTATACAGAGTGTATCGTTAATGTTCGAGTAATAAATCATGAATAAATGAATCGGTCTGTGTTCTCTACCTCAGGCCCGTCAGAACACAGTGATTTGTCTAACACACCAATCAGAACACAGTGATTTATCTAACACACCAATCAGAACACAGTGATTTATCTAACACACCACTCAGAACACAGTGATTTATCTAACACACCAATCAGAACACAGTGATTTATCTAACACACCAACCAATCAGAACAGTGATTTATCTAACACACCAATCAGAACACAGTGATTTATCTAACACACCAATCAGAACACAGTGATTTATCTAACACCCAATCAGAACACAGTGATTTATCTAACACACCAATCAGCGGTGACAGACGTGTTG
Source organism: Salmo trutta (assembly GCF_901001165.1). Lineage (NCBI taxonomy): Eukaryota > Metazoa > Chordata > Actinopteri > Salmoniformes > Salmonidae > Salmo > Salmo trutta. Next base: position 7,225,250 of record NC_042992.1, on the reverse strand, counting down.
GTATCACCAAGTCAGAAATTATTTCATTTGAAAGCTTGTTAAAGCATATTAGCTGTGTGTGTGTCTGTGTGTGCATTTCTGTGTGTGTGTGTGTGTTGTGGTGTGTGTGTGTGTTGTGTGTGTGTGTGTTGTGTTCACCGAATCAGTGATTGCATTTGAAAGCTTGTTACAGCATATTAGCTGAGAGTTAAAGCATTCTGTGTGTTTGTGTGTGTGTGTATGTGGTGTGTGTGTATGTGTGTGTGTGTGTGTGTGTGTGTGTGTGGTGTGTGTGTGTGTGTGTGTGTGTGTGTGTGTGTGTGTGTTTGTGTGTGTGTGTGTGTGTGTGTGTGTGTGTGTGTGTGTGTGTGTGTGTGTGTGGTGTGTGTGGTGTGTTGTGTGTTCACCTAATCAGTGCATGTGAAAGCTTGTTACTGTATCATGACATGAGGTAAGCTTCAATTATAACTGATGTAATTTAACACCCCTTACTGACAGCCACATCACATGTAACCAATAAAACGTGTTTTTTAGTGGTTTAGATGAAGGTTTCCACGTCAAGTTCTGATTGAGATGTATGTGCTAAAAAGCCCTAATGCCTTGAATAAGGCTTGGTAAGTACAGCTGTAGATCATAGACAGCCTGGAATCAAGAGCAATAACAGGTACATTATTGTTGATCATTTCCTTTGCCATGTACTGCTCCTCTTGGCGTTTTGGAGGGTAAAGGTTGTCGATTACATTTACATTTACATTTACGTCATTTAGCAGACGCTCTTATCCAGAGCGACTTACACATTGGTGCATTCACCTTTATGATATCCAGTGGAACAACCACTTAGTATTGACAGTTTTCGAATACGAAGTAGAGGCATGCTGAACGCTGAAAAGTCCTTGTTCCTGTTTTGTTTCCACCGCCATGGACTTGCTTATTATAGAGTACCATACCTGACCAACATTACTAACTCATTATAGAGACGTACACTGTTGCTGTTTTTCACTATGAGGGTACAGCGTATTAGCTGATGTTCTCGTAATGTTCCTGTTTCCCGTTTTGGTCTCCACTCTACGTAAATCCTACCAAAGGAGTGGGGATCGGGTTCCATCCATCATCAATGTTAACTGAGTTTTTTTTTTTTAATTCTAACATACTCTGATATTCTACCATTTGATCTTTTAGTCAAACGTGCCTATTTTCTGTAAGAAAGACCTCACTACCTTTTGTCCTTGTCAAGCACTGATGAAGTCGTTAAAAGATGAAAGCGTGTCCTATTTTACCTTTGAATAAGAAAATAATTACTTTGAATTCTTTGAAGGGACTCATCTTTGTGATGGGGAGTGTATTCATCTGAGTCCATCTAAGTTGTCATGAAATCCCTGTGTGATTGTCTCATATAATGAAATCCCCAAGGGGGGGGACAATCATAGTTTCTCTTCAAACTCAAGTTCTAACGTTATATTTCTTTTCAACAGTCCTTCCGCTTCATTTGTTTTGGAGGACTGAGAGACAGGGTTTTTACAAAATCAAAGATGAAGAAATAGAAGGTTTGTATGTGCATTCTTTGTTTTGTTTGATCTGCCATTTTGTTTTGTTTGATCTGCCATTTTGTTTTGTTTGATCTTCCATTTTGTTTTGTTTGATCTGCCATTTTGTTTTGTTTGAGCTGCCATTTTGTTTTGTTTGAGCTGCCATTTTGTGTGTAATTTGTAATGTTACCGAGAAGAGTTTAAAAAGCTTTTGCATTTTTAAACCACTATTGAAACCAAAAGTGAGAAACAGATTAAGAAAAATGAATACATTGGACTCACGCTTGCGTACACATTTATGAAATGTGTGTTTTCACCCCTCGTTGGGATTCAAAGGAATCTGAGACAGGTTTTCACCCTCGTTGGGATTCAAAGGAATCTGAGACAGGTTTTCACCCTCGTTGGGATTCAAAGGAATCTGAGACAGGTTTTCACCCTCGTTGGGATTCAAAGGAATCTGAGGCAGGTTTTCATCCTCGTTGGGATTCAAATGAATCTGAGACAGGTTTTCACCCTCGTTGGGATTCAAAGGAATCTGAGACAGGTTTTCACCCTCGTTGGGATTCAAAGGAATCTGAGACAGGTTTTCACCCTCGTTGGGATTCAAACGAAACTGAGACAGGTTTTCTCTCGTTGGGATTCAAAGGAATCTGAGACAGGTTTTCACCCTCGTTGGGATTCAAACTAAACTGAGACAGGTTTTCACCCTCGTTGGGATTCAAACTAAACTGAGACAGGTTTTCACCCTCGTTGGGATTCAAACGAATCTGAGACATGTTTTCTCTCCTCGTTGGGATTCAAAGGAATCTGAGGCAGGTTTTCACCCTCGTTGGGATTCAAACAAATCTGAGACAGATTTTCACCCCGTTGGGATTCAAGGAATCTGAGGCAGGTTTTCACCCTCGTTGGGATTCAAACAAAACTGAGACAGGTTTTCACCCTCGTTGGGATTCAAAGGAATCTGAGGCAGGTTTTCACCCTCGTTGGGATTCAAACAAAACTGAGACAGGTTTTCACCCTCGTTGGGATTCAAACAAAACTGAGACAGGTTTCCACCCTCGTTGGGATTCAAATGAAACGAGGTAAGTAAGAGTGACACTAAGTTGCCATAGCAACTTTGATTGCGGTAGTAGATTCAGTGTGTGTGTCCTGTGTGTGGTGTGTGTGTGTGTGTGGTGTGTGTGTGTGTGGTGGTGTGTGTGTGTGTGTGTGTGTTGTGGTGTGTGGTGTGTGTGTGTGTGTGTGGTGTGTGTGTGTTGTTGTACTCAACACTGGCAGATGCTTCTCCACATAGAGGAGAAAAGAAATAACATCATTTACAGAAAAGGCCACATGAATAGTCAATCTGTGTGTCCCACAAATGGCATAGTCTCTGGTCTAACGTAGTGCACTATATAGGGAACAGGGCTCTGGTCTAAAGTAGTGCACTATATAGGGAACAGGGCTCTGGTCTAAAGTAGTGCACTATATAGGGAATAGGGCTCTGGTCTAAAGTAGTGCACTTATAGGTCTCTGGTCTAAAGTAGTGTACTATATAGGGAATAGGGCTCTGGTCTAAAGTAGTGCACTATATAGGGAATAGGGCTCTGGTCTAAAGTAGTGTACTATATAGGGAATAGGGCTCTGGTCTAAAGTAGTGCACAATATAGGGAATAGGTCTCTGGTCTAAAGTAGTGCACTATATAGGGAACATGGCTCTGGTCTAAAGTAGTGCACTATATAGGGAATAGTGCTCTGGTCTAAAGTAGTGTACTATATGGAGTAGGGTGGAATTTGGGACACATGCCTTTACTATCATGCTGTTTAAATGACCTAATGTATATGGTAATTCAAAGAAACTATACATTTAAAAGAGTTCATTTCAGTTGAAATACATGAGATGGTTTTAGAATAGACTAT